>NC_047086.1:213824923-214128576 GCF_902459505.1 Geotrypetes seraphini
GTTTTGGGGGGTTTTCTTGCACCATTCCTGGAGGTACTGCAATACCAGGTTAATGCGTGGAGTAGATGAAGCAAGCAGAGACTATACCAAAAACCCACAAATATGATAGGAAAAAGTTATTTGCCCTTTTTTTTTGGTATTCATGGATCGTCTTTGAACGTATTCCCCACAAATATGGAGGGAGAAGTGTATAGTAACACCATTACTGAAGCTCATGTAAACCACTCTGAACTGACTCCCCAGTCATTAGCAGCAGTATAGAAGCTTTCAATAAACATGAAGATGTTTGTCTGGGACTGCTGCTTTTCAACATATTTATCAATAATCTAGAGATGAGAATAACTAGTGAGATAATTAAATTTGCTGATGATGACACAAATTTGTTCAAAGTTGTTAAATCACAAGAGAATTGTGAAAAATTGCAAGAGGACGTTGTGAAACTGGGCATCAAAATGGCACTTTAGCTCAAGCCTGGACTTACAAGGACTGCATAGTGCTCACTAGTGGTGCACGATTCAGGAAAAAAAAAAATTTGATTCGATTCAGCCTATTGAATCAATTTTCCAATTCGATTTTCCTGCTCAATTGGGTGGTTTTTTCCAAACATCCTGATGGGTTTATTTTATAGCCTCTTCACCCCCTTTGCCCTCTCCTACACACACTGGTCCTGTGGTGTAAACAAAATAAACAAACAAAAAATACTTTTCCTCTCTCTGTTAAATTCAAGCTCACGTTCACGGTCCAACACCAGCTCTAGAAGGATACACATTTCAAATCTGACATATTGTAATCACAAAACAGAAAATAAAATTATTTTTCTTACCTTTTGTTGTCTGGTCATTTTTCAAATCATGTTGGTCCCAGGCTCTGGTTGTCTTCTGATCAGGCTCTCCTTCTTTCTTCTTTCTTTGTGCTAACCATCCATCTCTGTCCTCCCCTTCCGTTTCCCTTTCCTCCCCCGGAGGTCTGGCATCTTTCTTTTTTTTTCATCTCCATCTCCCCCAGCTGCAGCGATGTACCCCACCATCCCCAGTTCCACCATCTCTTCTTTTCTCAACTACCCTTTCATCCAGCATCTCTCTTCTGTGTCCCTGTCCCTATTCTCCTCTCCAGTACTGTCCCCCTTGTGTCCCTGTTCCTATGCTCCCTCCATGCCCAGCTTCTTATCTCTCCCCATATCCAGCTTCTTCTTTCTCTCTTCCTTACCTCTTGTATCCCCTTCCCCAGGTATAGGCTTTCTCCTACTATCTCTCCTGCCATCCTGCACCCTGCCCACCTACTTTGGAGCAGTATCTGTCCCTCTTGTACCCTTCCCCTTGTGGTCTTGCATTTCTTCTCCCTCTCTCCTTTAGTCTAGCACCTCTCCTTTGCTTTCCTCCCCCTCTTTTTGGTTTGGTCTCTCTCTTCCCTTCACCCCAGGTCTGGCATCTCCCCTCTCCTCTCTTACTCCTTCCTCCTCCTCCCTCTGCACAGGCCTGCCCCCCTGCCATGAAGACCTGCTCCCCCTGCAAAGGCCTGACCCCCTGCCGTGAAGGCACTCTTCGGCCTGCCCCCCTGCCGTGAAGGCACTCTTCAACCTGATCCCCGCCACAAAGACCAACTCCCCCCGCAAAGGCCTGCCCTCCTACTTTGAAGGCACTCTTCGGCCTGCTCCCCGCCATGAAGACCTGCTCCCCCCGCGAAGGCCTGTCCCCCTGCCGTGAAGGCATTCTTCAGCCTGCTCCCCGCCATGAGACCTGCTCCCCCCACAAGCCTGTATCTTCCCCAGCTTCCCCTCTCTTACCTTTAGGCTAATACGGCAGCCTGCAGGATCGCTAGTGCTAAAGCAATCCCTGCAGCTGCCCCTCGTCCTTAGTGGCACATTCTCTCTGCCGCGATCCTGTCCCTGACGTCAGAGCAGGGGCAGGACGTAGCAGAGAGAATGTGCCGCTGAGGACGACAGGCAGCTGCAGGGATCACTATAACACCAACGAGCCTTCAGGCTGCTGTATTAGCCTTAAGGAGATAAGAGCGGGGAAGCTGGGGGAGGCCTTTCTGATTGACCCTCCCCCCTCAAGCAGGAGCGGCAGCGGACGGCCAGCAAGAGGCAGCGCTGCAGCTACTGCTTTAGGAAGGCATGTGGGAAGGGTCAGTCATTGAATCGGGAGGCCAATTTTTATTTTTAATTGAATCGATTCGAATCGTGAATCGGGCAGCACTAGTGCTCACTATTAAGCTCGAGACCTGCTTGGGAGGAGGTGAGGACACAGCAGGGGGCCCAGCAGGGGAAGCCACTTGTGCCTTCCAAAGCAGGAACACACCCAAATTCTGCTACACCAAATGGATGTCTGGTCTGCTAATGGCAGGGCTGGCCTTGACCCCGTTACCTTCTGATAACGTATCCATTTCTCCCCAACATCTCCCTTCAGACAAGTTTGGCATTCTTTTTACGATTCACTTATATATTCTAGTATTGCCATCTGTAGCTCACTGTCTTTGTCCTGAGGAAGGAGGTTTTAATACCCCAAAAGCTAGACCAGCATGTTGGGTTCTTGCCCCCCCCCATTAATATTTTTAACCTTTACTTCTGAGAGATGATACAATAGCAAAATTAAATAACGTTAAACTGAAAGCTCAATTTACCATAACAGAGTATAACCCTTCAAGAAGCGTATTTCTTGGCATATATTTGCACTCCACTGGATTCCTGCTCACACCCCACTGTGGTGAGAAACTGGCAGAGAAGAGGCGTAAAAACAGAAGAGATGTGGGGGGATGGGGGGAGGAAAGCAAATAACAGCACAGGAGAGGGAATGAAAATGTGCAGGAGGAAAAAAAGACAAACAGCAGGGAGATGGCATGGCTTACTTTCAAATAAGTCAAGTTTCACAGGGAGAATATTTTAAATTCAGCCAGTGTTTGGAAAAAGAGTTAACTTTACAAAAGATCTGTTCCTTCCATTCAGAAATGTAACCAGTGCTAACAAAGGAGGTTAACTTGTGGTGCTCCCTCCCCCCAAAAAAACAAGCGCCTTAGGCATGCAGGAACAGACTGGTGATAAGTACAGTAAATGTCTGCTAGGAAACTGATATATAGGGATTTGAGGTCTGGGGGGTCTCTTACCTTGCTCCCCTCAAAGTCTTATGTGTAGTGCTAGTTACGATGTCAGCATATTCGAAAGGAGAGGAGATGACCTTGGCAGCAACCAGCCCACTAATATGAGCCATATCTGCGAGAAGAACCGCCTTTACCTCGTCGCACACCTGCACAGGAAGGGAGGACAGTCTCTCAGCAAGTTATGCACTTTTTCTGGTTTCTTTTTTTCAGTTCAAAGCAATAATAATAATAAAAAAAAATTAACAAAATACAAATATCATCACATCTGCAATATGCTCTCCCAGGACAACCAAGCTTTTTAGCAATCAAATCCAACAATAGAGAAAACAGCAAAATAGAAGGGCAGTTTTGATAATACAGAAAACTACTGCGAGTATAACCACACAGTTACCACAAGATGTTACTGATCGTGCAATGCAGAGAAAGATGCTAGCGCACTTACTGAAATGGACACTGAGCTATTAAGCATTCCATTACATTGTTTTGCCAAATCCAGAACAGTCTGACCCAACTCCCTGCCCCAATAGCTTTCTGCACAGGTACACCCTACACACACACACACAATATTTAAATCAATTTAAAAAAAAATAAAAATTCCGCACTTTCCCTAGCGTCTAGTGCATCCCCCAGACCCTCCCCTTGGACCCGTACTCTTCAACATATTCATAAACGATCTGGAAATGGGTACGACGAGTGTGGTGATTAAATCTGCAGACGATACAAAGTTATTCAGAGTAGTGAAGACGCAGGGGGATTGTGAAGACCCGCAATGTGACATAACCACACTCCAGAAATGGGCAGCGACATGGCAAATGAGGTTCAACGTGGATAAGTGTAAGGTAATGCATGTAGGTAACAAAAATCTCATACACGAATACAAGATGTCCAGGGTGGTACTTGGAGAGACCCCCCAGGAAAGAGACTTGGGAGTACTGGTCGACAAGTCAATGAAGCTGTCTGCACAATGTGCGGTAGTGGCGAAAAGGGCAAACAGAATGCTAAGAATGATTAAGAAGGTGATCACGAACAGATCAGAAAAGGTTATCATGCCGCTGTACCAAGACATGGTACGCCCTCACCTGGAATACTGCATCCAGCACTGGTCGCCATACATGAAGAAGGACACAGTATTACTCAAAAGGGTTCAGAGAAGAGCAACTAAAATGGTTAAGGGGTTGGAGGAGTTACCGTACAGTGAGAGATTAAAGAAGCTGGGCCTCTTCTCCCTAGAAAAGAGGAGACTGAGAGGTGACTGATCGAAACATTCAAGATAATGAAGGGAATAGACTTAGTAGATAAAGACAGGTTGTTCACCCTCTCCAAGGTAGAGAGAACAAGAGGGCACTCTCTAAAGTTGAAAGGGGATAGATTCCGTACAAACGTAAGGAAGTTCTTCTTCACCCAGAGAGTGGCAGAGAACTGGAATGCTCTTCCGGAATCTGTTATAAGGGAAAACACCCTCCAAGGATTCAAGACAAGGTTAGAAAAGTTCCTGCTGAACCAGAACGAGCGCAGGTAGGGCTGGTCTCGGTTAGGGCACTGGTCTTTGACCTGGGGGCTGCCGCGTGAGCGGACTGCTGGGCGCAATGGACCACTGGTCTGACCCAGCAGTGGCAATTCTTAAGTTCTTACGAGGTGTACCTTAAAAAGAGGCAGCAGTGATACCCACTCACTTCTGCCTCTGGCACCACTGTTTTGAAAAATGGGCTGTGCCAGATGCATCCGGGGATTTATTGCACCCGGTGGGGTCAATCATAAGGGAATTTTTCTCTTACTTGGTCATGCGCCATTTTTCAAGATGGTGACACTGGAAGCAGGAGCAAGTGTGCTCTTCCTCTTAAGGTGTGCTTTAAGAGGGCCTGGGGGAGATGGTCAGGGAGTGCCCTATACACCAGAGAAAGGTTTGTTTTTATGGTCATGATGGGTAAAATGGAGGGAGGCACTAGACACCAAGGAATTGTGTTTTAAGTTGGGGAGGGAAGGGTTGGGGGACCCCAATGCAGGATACATTTGCATGTAGTTTTTTGTAGACCCAGTGTTGTAATATTACAACATCACATTTAAGGCTACAAAATAAACCCTCCCCCATTTTTTTTCTTTTTAAAACTTCATGTACATTACTAATAGAACCTATTGTTCAGTTCTACAACACCATTGGATGGTTGAATGTGTAAATAGGTCTGTTTATCTGGCCATGAAGTCATACAACCCTGTTGCCTGCTTTGGAGTATATCATCTTGTTGTTTTGGACGGGATACATCAGGACTAAAGTAAGTAAAAAGCTTGAAATATTTTTTTATGTGATCATTAATATGTGTAGATCATGCAGATTTTATGACATCATTGAATATACTGATTTTAAGAGATTTAGAGCTGGTTATTTCTATGTTGTAATTTTACAACAGTGGGTCAAAGTGATAGCAAGGTTTTGTCTGCACTCCCCTGAGACCCAGTGTTGTAATATTACAACATCACATTTAAGGCTACAAAATAAACCCTCCCCCATTTTTTTTCTTTTTAAAACTTCATGTACATTACTAATAGAACCTATTGTTCAGTTCTGCAACACCATTGGATGGTTGAATGTGTAAATAGGTCTGTTTATCTGGCCATGAAGTCATACAACCCTGTTGCCTGCTTTGGAGTAATGATGTCCATTCCCTCTGCACACCACTGGAGTACTTTCAGAAGTTTGTGACAGAAGATATGATCATCGCTCTGGCAGATAACACAAATCAGTACAGTTTTCAGAAGAAAGGATCATCTATAAACACAAACACAAAGGAAATAGAGCAGATGATTGGCATGTATCTGAAGATGGGTCTTGTCCAAATGCCTGGAGTCCGTATGTACTGGGAAGCAGACACAAGATACAGTCCTGTCGCTGATGTAATGTCACGAAACAGATTCCAGTCTCTGTTGACATCATTACATTTTGTGAACAATCTAACCGTGTCTGAGATGGAACAAAAAAGTGACAAACTCTGGAAACTCAGACCATGGCTTGATGCTTTCAGAGAGAAATGCCTAAAAGTGGTCCCTGAAGAACATAACTCTGTTGATGAAATGATGATCCCTTTCAGGGGGAAATTCAGCAGCATCAAACAGTACATGCGTGGCAAGCCAAACCCATGGGGGTTCAAGCTGTGGGCAAGGACTGGAATCTCTGGTATACTTTGTGATTTTGATGTGTACCAAGGCAGTGTGAATGGAATACGGGCAAGATCTGAACTTGGACTATCAGGGGATGTTGTGATGAAACTTGCTTCCACACTTCCACATAGTCACAACTACAAGATCTATGCAGACAACTTTTTCACCAGCATCCCATTGATAGTTAGGCTGCTGGATTGTGGAATTCATTACACAGGAACAGCCAGACAAGTGCGCCTTCCAAACTGTAATCTTGAGGATGAGAAAAGCTTGAAGAAAAAGGGAAGAGGAAGCTTTGATGTCAGAGTGGAGTCAAATCACAACATTTGTGCTGTGAAATGGTTTGACAACAGACAGGTTACACTTGTGTCTTCCTTTGCTGGCCCACAACCAGTGGAGAAGATTCAACGCTGGGACAAAACTGCCAAAAGATTTGTTGAAGTTGAGAGGCCTTATATCGTGGCTGCCTATAACAAATTCATGGGCGGAGTGGATTTGTTAGACTCATTTGCAGCAAAATACAAGTTTCCACTGAAGTCCTACCGCTGGTACCTTTACATCTTCTGGCACACCATTAACCTAGCTGTGATCAATGCTTGGCTCCTGTACAAAAGGGACTGCAAAGCTTTGGATATCCCAAAGAAACAGATGCTAAACAGGAGAATGTTTCAGGCCCAGTTGGCATCTTCTCTTATCCTGATCGGAACGGCTGGGTCAGTGTCAAAGCGAGGGCGACCATCTGCAAGCCCAGTTTCATCAAGAGGGGGCACCTTGACTTCCCAAAAGAGGCAGTTTACAGATGATGGAGGTTCTTCAGCTGCCATGACAGCCAAAAAGTCAAATGCACACCCTCCAAAGGAAGTTTGCAAGGACATGATTGGACATTTTCCCATCAAAGCCGATAGAGGACGGTGCCGACACTGTGCAAAAGGCTATACCAACACACTTTGCAGGAAGTGCAATGTTCGCCTGTGCTTTTCAGAGCAAAATAACTGTTTTTGGAACTACCATAACTGAATAAATGAACAAATAAAACATGCACATATAGGGCTCGATTCACAAAACCGTGCTATGAAGATAGCACAAGTGCTATTTCATAGCGTGGCCGTTTTTACCCGTATTTGCGCTAACATGAAATTTTTTGTGCAAAAACACGAAATTTCTTGATTACCGCTGATAGAAGTCAATGGGCGCTTCACAGGGAAAAATTTGCGTTTTTATATGATACTCATTTTTTGTATTAAATTGATAATAAAAATTACTTTTTTCTTTATTATACTATTGTTGTTGTGTATATACATAAACTTAGGTGGGTCTTTATAAGCTGTAAAGTACAAATAAACTTTTAATTATTCCTTACATGTGTTCAGAGAGAGAGTGACACTATTGAAATTCTGCTACCTTACAGGCCCAGCGTTGCAATTTTACAACATCCTCCCCAAAAGTTACTAAAATGTCAAAATAAAAAAAAAAACACTGATTTAGGGATCACAAGCCTCCTATAACATGTGAACGTTCGAAAACATTTTTTTACGTTTTTTTCTATATTTGGGTCTCTGGGGGTTAATGTCATCCTACCTGTCAGTGTATGTGCTAATCATCGCTCATGTACTGACAGGAAGGATGACATTTTGCAATGAGCTGTGGATTACTGCTGTGTTTTATAATGCAGCAGTAATTTGCATTCTCATTGCTTACAGCATGCCATGATATTTTTTTGGTTGCTAATTTTGTAATACAAGTCATGCGCTGAGCCAGCTCTACTGTGAGGCTTCCTTCATCGGCTCCAAAGTTAATGGGAGACTTGCTGATAAAGACAGACCGCCTCAATCCCCTGCCCCCAAAATATGGCCAAAATATTTGATCCACAGCTCCTGCAAACTTCTCTTCCTATACTTTTTCTAACCTTTTTACTGGGAGCGGAAGATTACCCCATAAAAGCTTAGAGAAAAAAAAGGAGGCCATGTGCCCCTTTTGAAGGGCAAATTTAATTATGCTAGCAAGGCATGTATTCAAATGCCACCTAATATGCAGCTGAGACCCCTCCATGGAACCTTTTTAATGCACTTCAATCCTGCTCTGTAAAACCCCTGCCCTCACTATTCCGGTAAAGAGATCCACACAGTTCTGCCCGCACAAGTTTCAAGTTTATTTAGTTTCTTTGATTACCTCGCATAGTCCAAATCCAATGCGATTTACATAAGTTCCAAAGTTATGTAAAATATTAAAAACCAACAAACATACTATTCATTCCTAATACAATAGTACATATAAGGAGGGAAGCGGTAAACAACAATTAACAAATAAAATTCTAAAAAAACAAACAAACTAAAAGTTAAAAAAAAACCAGGGAAGGATTAAGCCACAGAAGGTAGGGGAACAAATACCCACTTGATTCTATTAGATCGTCTTCCTGAAACCATTATAGGTTATGACAGATCTATTGGAAAGCGTCCTTGAATAGCCAGCTCTTTAGGAGATTTTAAACTTGCTAAGTGATTTTTCTTCTCTTATATTGAGTGGAAGTGAATTCCAAATTTGTGGAGCTGTGGCGGAAAAGATCATATCTCTCCTAGAATATACTCCTGCTTTACAGCACTTCTCTCTCTCTCTCCCCCTCCTCCCCCCAATTCTGGTATGGAAACCCACATATAGCTCTGCCCACACACCTCAACCCTGTTCTGCAGGACCCTCCCCCTCACTATTCCAGTACCGAGACCTACACACATAGATCTCTCTCTACATCCAAATCCTGCCCTGCAGCACCCTTCCCTATTTCTGTACTTCACTGAAACAGAAAGCTTTGTATAAACTGTGGCTAATGAATTCAGTGTGAAAATTTTGAACTCTCAGGGTAAACAGTGCTGAGTAAACACAGCATGGAGGTGCACTGACTGCCAGCAAGGCTGCACGTGTTCAACACCAATAGAACTTGGGCGTCAGTTGAAAGTTTCTGTCTATCGCACCGTGTACGTGCGTCTCGCTCACTCCCAGAGCAAGCAGGCACAGATTGCTTCTAGGATTTGGAAGTTTGATTTTTTCCTTTTTTCCTAAATAATTGCAGTGGCTGTCCTACTTACTCTTCATGTTTCACTCTCTAAGTGGGCACAATACCACTCTGAGTTTCTGTGCAGTAACGAACATAAGAGAAATGGGGGACCCTGAACCTACCAAAGGGCTGTTGGCTTTGAGAACGACATAGTCGACGGTTTTGTGGATGTCATGTAATTGCTGCTTACCGACTATCTAAGTCAGTGTTTCTCAACCTTTCTCGAGCCGGATCACACTAAAGGTAGTGGCCACGGCTTGAGGCACCCAGAAGTGCGCGGACGTCGCTGTGATGACATCATGCATATGCTTGACATCATCACATCGATGTCTGCACATGTGCAGAGGCCCTCCAGATGAGCCCTGAGATGCCAATAGGGGGTGCCAGCAGGGAAGAAGGCCGGAGAGGAGAGACATTGACGCCAACTGATTGCCTACAGCAGTGTTTCTCAACTACTTCAAGCTAAGTACCCCTAAGTCTAACAAATATCAACTGAGTACCCCAACCACAGACCTCCCTAGGCCCAACCAAGCTCTGCCCCAGATCCCATCCCCTTTACTAATTGTAATGCAATTTTTTCCATTCATTTTTCAAATACACACAGCAAATATAAATTCTCAAAACTGACACATTTCAATCACTATATTGAAAATAAAATCAAAATTACCAACCGGCGATCCCCTGCAGGCTGCTGTAATTAGCTTTAAAGGTGAGACTGGGAGGCCGAGGGGAAGCCGTAGGATGCTAGAGAGAAGCGGGAAACATGCAGGCCTTTGGCGAATCGGGCAGGGCTGGCACTGTAGCGAGTAGGGATGTCAGCTGGCAGGCACCTCTCTTCCTCCTCAGTGGCCGCAGCACACTTAGAATCTCAGCAGGCACATTAGTGTGCCTCGGCACACAGTTTGAGATACACTGGGCTAAGATTTTACACTGAATTGACTTAGGACCAATGCTCAAAAGTTTTCCATGCACGCAAAACTGGTTAAAACCAGTCTTAAGTGGCACAGAAGTTCTGCCTCCCAAGCTCATAAGGGTTCTCTGGGGGAGGAGGGGTATTACCAATCCTCAGAGCAGCCACCGATGAGCTCTCCTTGTGATGCACAAAAGAGAACATCCCTCTTTTAGAGACTGGATGGACCATTCGAGTCTTTATCTGCCGTCATCTACTATGTTACAGGACAAAGTTTTCTGTCAGGACTGGACCTGCCAGTAGCTGTTGTGTGAATGTATGTCCTACGTTTTATTTGTTTGGGGAGGAAGACACGCATGATAACCGAGCCTATTTTTTTAACTTTAAAAAAAAAAAACCCCAAACCGTCCCAAACTGCTTCTCCCCTGCCCGCGATCAGCTGAGCAGCACTGGAGCTATAATCAGCCGAGCAGCCAGTTCAGCTAATCGAGGCTCTAGTGCCAGCCAGATGATGGCAGGCAGGCAGGCAGGAGAGAAGAGTCCATGCCCCTCCCCCTCGTGAGCAAGGTAGAGCAGGAACTAAGACACAGTTCCTCCCCATTTTACTGGAGCTACACCGTATAAATAGCATGCATATAATTTGCATGTTATTGCGCCGAGCATTACCCAGTAAATTAAAATCGCTCCCAACAAGGTATTTACCGTGTTACCAGAGCATCATGCATCCTGCTCCCTGCTCATAGTAACTAACTCTATCCAGCACAAGCTATACACTGGGGATCAGCGGAGGAAACACAAGGGGCTACCCTATGGAAGTATACTCACCTGCTTCATCCTTTTATAGTCAATCAGGCGGGCATAGGCACTGGTGCCAGCAATGATGAGCTGTGGTCGAAAGAGGCGGGATGTCACTTCCAGCTGGTCATAATCAATCAACCCGGTCACTGGCTGGAGGAGGAAAGAGGCAACTAACATGAAAGTCTATATTTGCACCCCTTTCCCTCCACGACTCACATTCTTGAAACTGTGAGCCCCACCTTTGTATTTTAATTTGTATTTCTACAGGATCTATCTGCTTTGGGGATTGTATATTAAATTGCTCCCTTTTTCCAAACTGGAGTTCACATATTCAGGTAGTTGGTTAGGTCCTGTCCCAAAGAGCTAAAACCCATGATAAAAAAGCATATGCAATATATTACACAGCAAGGATATCTATTGTATGATTCACTACATTAACTTGAGTTTTACATAACTGCAACTGGAATATTTGGTGTTTTCAGTCACAGCAATACAGCCAAGTTGGGTCTGCTATACTTTAAAAGGCCAGGCCATCAAGTAAAACCAAGACCTTACAATACCCCCCCCCCCAATCCTTTAAAACAAACCAGCACACTCCAGTCTGATCCTTGCACCCCAGATTCTTTTAAAAATCAAACAGCTAACTCCACTTTGACTCCACCCCTTTGATCCTGTATATAATAGAGAAGCACCCCTCCATTACGGATAAGAACGTAAGACTAGTCTTACTGGATCAGATCAATGGTCCATCTAGCCCAGTATCTCATATTCACGGAAGTCAATCCAAGTCACAAGTACCTGGCAAAAACACAAACACACTTCTCCCTCCCTATTCGCGGTTTCGATGTTTGAGGTTTCGATTATCCGTGGTTTTTCACCAGGGCCCCCCACCTGAGAATCGCTCATTGGCATCGAAAAAAAACGGCCCTGGGACTTGGAGGGAAGTGATCAGAGGCGGGGGGTTCGTAGGGGGCGATCAGAGGCAGAGGGGGGCAATCAGAGGCAGTGGAGGGGGGTGATCAGAGGAGGCGTGGGTGGTTTCACGAGACTACAACAGGGAGTTTCCGTTGTAGTCTCGTGAGATCACGGGAACTCAGCAGCACGGCTCTGCACGGGGCAGGAGTGTGGAAGATCGCTCCTGCCCCGCGTCACCGCTAGACCACCAAGTAAGGTCCGGGGGTGGCCAGCCAAAAGTTATTCCCGATTTTTCTCTATTTGTGGGCCGGCTCTGCCCCCTAACCCCCGCGAATAGGGAGGGAGAAGTGTAGTAGCAACATTCCATGCTACCGATTCAGAGTAAGCAGTGGCTTCTCCCATGTCTGTCAACAGACTATAGATTTTTTCCTCTAGAAACTTGTCCAGGATCCTCATTCCTTAACAAAATCTCCAATTCCACTCCCCCCACCCCCTATTAATTCGCCAGGTACTCTCCAATCTCTTATCTGTATGACGTACCCCACCATCTAATATCTTTATATTAGCATTATTCAAAGTATCATTCATACAACATTGCACTATATACATAAATTGTGCTACGACTTCGGTAATATACCATACAGAAAAGAATTGAATTTTGAAATGTGTTCACAAATTTTCACTTTATCCCCACCATAAACATCCCTCCCCAAAACTATCTTTTTAAAGGGGGAGGGGGGCATAGGATGAAGTTAAGAGGCGATAGGCTCAGGAGTACTGTAAGAAAATATTTAGTTGCAGAAAAATTGGTAGATGCGTGGAATGGTCTCCCAGTGGGGGTAGTGGTATTTGAATTCAAGAGAGCATGGGACAGGCATTTGAGATCTCTTAGGGAGAAGAGAAGAGAGCGGGTAATATGGACATGGAATTAGAAGCTGACAGATTGAGGGTAGTGAGAATGACTGGAGTTTTGTTTTGTTTGTTTTTTTTAATTTTCTTTTTGCTTTATTTTTGTTGGGTTTGTTTAATTTTGCTATTTTTCCCCTGCTTTTATTTTTAGGATTTTTCTTTGATATTGAAGTTTTCCTTCTGTTATGGCTTTTTACACACCTATAGTATTTAATTTATTGTATTATCTTCCATCTTTCTTCTCGTTATACAGGTAAATGTAAGTAATTCTTTCATAAGTACTATAGTTGGATTGTGAGGGAAATCTAAAGTAGCTGATTCGATTTTTGGCCATTACTTAAATCAATTTAATTGTTTTGTAAACCGCTTTGAATCCTTTGGGATATTTAACAATATATAAGACACCACATTAAATTTATCTGCCATCATGTTTCTAAAAAGTGTTCAGTCCCTCACTATCCCTTCCCACACCACCTACAAGTCTCCTTAGAGACAAATGTGTGTGTGTGGTCCCCTTGTCCTAATGACTGCTGAAAGAACTGATAGCTCCTGCCCCTTAGCATCCACCATGGAAATCTGGTGGATGCTGAGAGAATAAAGGTGATGTATCAAAATGCATGGCCTATCCCATCCAACAAATTTTAAAGAGAAGACTGTGTAGGTAAGAGGCACTCACAATTAATAATAATAATAACTTTATTTTTCTATACCGCCATAGTCAGGCGACTTCTAGGCGGTTTACAATGTAAGAAGGCTGGACATTCAGCGAATAACAAAGGTCTTAGTACAGTACAATGCTAATACAATACAATAACTCCACATATAATACAATACAGTAAGTCTAAATACAATACTATACAATAAGTTTAAATACCGTACCGAACAAAGAGTCTAGATGCCGTACAATAGTCTAAATGGTAAACTTATAATAAAAAAGGAGTATACCATTTTTCTTCATCATACTGGTCCCCTTTTAACATATTTCCCAGGAGTATCAGCTCACACACTACCTTTACACCAGGAGTAACAGCTTAAGTTAGTAAATGCATGTTATTGCTTTAACAGTGGTTTTCTCTCTCATTTTATGTTGCCTCTTATCAACAGATCCAAAAAATGATTTTACCCTCCTCGAACAAGCTACCCGATATCTCATTTCCCAGTTGTGTTCAGGATACTCCTCACTCCTTGAAAAGCCGACCTCAAAGCAAGGTTTTCCGTTTCCTCTGGAGCTCTCACAGAGCCACGCAATTGTCGATCCTTTCTGCTAACCCAAGTCAAGGCTCTCAGTACAAGAAGGTGCTGAAAAGTTCTCAGCCCAACCAAGAAGGGAATGATGTGGAGCCATGAAACTTTATAAATTATTCCACATATTCACCCCTAAGTTCAACACACTTGGCACATTATATCTGAAGTTTCTATAACCCTTCCCCCCCCCCAAAAAAAAAAAACTCTCTGAACCCTGGTCACTGAAATACTGCTTCACTGCTGCAATCACCTCCGAATCACTCGGAAATACAGTGGTACCTCGGTTTATGAGTGCACCGGTTTGCGAGTGTTTTGCAAGACGAGCAAAACAATTGCAAAATCGGTGCCTCGGAAACCGAGCATGGCTCAATTTACGAGCACCCCCCCCCCCCCCGCAATCCGGCACCCTCCCTGGGATCCGGCACCCCCTCTGCCTCGAACCGGCACCCCCCCCGCCACGATCCGACCCCCCCCCCGACACGATTGGGCACCCCCCCCACCGCTTCTTACCCTCATCTGGGCACTCTTGAAGCTCGGCCTCCTCGTCTGCTGGGCCTTGAGCATCTGAGCATGCTCAAGGCCTGCGAGTTCACGTTCACATGCCGGTTCGAGGCAGGGGGGGGTGCCGGATCGCAGGGGGGGTGCCTGATCGCAGGGGGGGACCTTCGAGGGGAGCAATGCCGGTTCTCGGGGGGGGGGGGGGGAACGCATCAAAGCGAGTTTCCATTATTTTCTATGGGGAAACTCACTTTGATAAATGAGCATTTTGGATTACGAGCATGCTCCTGGAACAGATTATACTCGTAATCCAAGGTACTACTGTAGTCACCCTTTCAAACTCTTTTTAAGATTTGGAAATGGAAAACAGTCAGGTGGCGAAGGATCTGGCGAGTAGGGTGGATGGTCTGTGCACTGAAACTCCAATTACGTCAAAACATCCATCGTTTTGCCAGCCTTGTGAGTAAGTGTATTGTCGCTTTGCAAAAAGAGAACTCCCTTCCGCAACTTCCCTCTTCTTTTTTTCTCTCAATGCCTCCTTTAAATAAGCACAGCAAATTACAGTAGTATTCTGCATTAACTGTTTGGCCCCTTAGAAAACAAACAGTCATTAACAACACCTTCCTGATACCAAAACACTGTAGCCATGACCTTTCCTGCTGGATTTTGGGTCTTGAATTTCCTTTGCCTTGAAGAACCTGAGCACCACCACTGCATGGACTGTTTTGACACGGGATCATAGTAGTGTAACCATGTTTTATCAACAGTAACTAGTCATTCCAAAAGGTTGGCACCAGCTCACTGAAAATGCTGCAAAATCAACTTGGAATGTCCACCCAACATCGTTTCTCGTCAGCATTCAAACATTTGGGCACCCACTTGGCTGACAGCTTCTAGATACCCAGCTGATCAACACATTCCCTAGATATCTAAAGTGGCTCAGTCACTGCCTGGGAAAAGTATCTAGGTTTTATCGCCGAGGATATGTTGAAACCATCAACTCAAGTGTGTGGCAGTGGTGACTAAGAAAGCACATAGAGTGATAGGAATTATCAGAAAAGGAATGGAAAACAAAGATGAGAACGTTATAATGTCTTTATGAAGCAATTGTACCTTGAATACCACGTGCAATTCTGGTTACCACAACTCAAAAAAGCAAATAAAAACCACCAAAAAAAAACCTGTGGAATTAGAAAAGGTACAGAGAAGGGCAACAAAATGATAAAGATGGGACATAAATGATAAAGATGAGGAAAGTCTAAAGTGGTAAAGGCTCTTCAGCCTGGAAAAGAGACAACTCAGGGGAGATATGATAGAGGTCTATAAAATATTATGTGGAGTGGAACAGGTAGATGTGAATTGCTGGTTTTCTCTTTCCAAAAATACTAGGACTAGGGGGCATGCAATGAAGCTACTAAGTCGAAGATTTAAAACAAACTGAATACGGGTAATTAAACTCTAGAATTTGTTGCCAGAGAATACAGTGAAAGCAGTTAGCCTAGAAGGGTTTTAAACAGGCTTGGATATAATTTCCAAAAAAGAAAAAAAGTTCATAAGCCATTATTAAGATGGACTTCAAGAAATCCATTGCTTATTCCTAAGATACACAGCATAAAACCTTTGAGTGTGTGGCGCAGTGGTTGGATCTACAGCCTCAGCACCCTGGGGTTGTGGGTTCAAACCCCGCGCTGCTCCTTGTGACCCTGGGCAAGTCACTTAATCCTCCATAGCCCCAGGTACGTTAGATAGATTGTGAGCCCACCGGGACAGAGAGGGAAAATACTTGAGTGCCTGATTGTAAAAACCGTTTAGATAACCTTGATAGGCGGTATATAAAATCCTAATAAACTTGAAACTTGAATCTTGCCAAGTGCTTGTGACCTGGATTGGCACAATGTTGGAAACAGGATACTGGGCTTGGACCTTCAATCTGTTCCAGTATGGCATCTCTAAGTTCAAATACACCATGAACGCTCGCTCTAAAGCCAAATCCACTGCCAAATAATGCCAGCTGCTGGATCATCTGCCATTTCCTATCCATCCACTGAGAAAGCCATCATACTCTAGATCCTACAATTTGTGGGGACCAGAATACCTATCCATCTGGGAAGGTAGCTCCTCCCCACCCCTACCCCCAAAATACCATCTGTAAAGCTTCAGACTTTACCACCCTCAATTATAACTCAAGAGTACACCACAAATCTGAAACGACTTACAATAGGGAGTTTGGAGTGTGCAGCTCCTCCCGAACCCCTCACACAATTGGGCAAAGGATTTGAATGTCACCTATATAAAAGATGGCAGGCAATTTCCCCATTTCGCATGCAAATACTGAACGAGCAGAAAAATGGGAGCTAAGGGCTAGATTCATGAACCTGCCCGATCAGGCCCGATCCAGGCAGGTCCCATGAATTCTCGAAGCCCCAGTATGAAGATGGGGGTGATCGGAGGAATGCCCTCATCTGCCTGCCCAGATCGCTCAATAGCAATCCCAGAGCATGCGCAGACTATCTATAGATGGTCTGTGCATGCGCTGGACCTCTGGGCCCGGCAAAGATTTTTTTTTTAAACTTTTGGAGCCCGTGGTTTTAACCCACTTAGGGCCCGCGGGTTAAAACCATGGGCCTGCACTGCGGGGAAGGGTGGGAGAGTAGGGGCAGGGAAGCGATCGGGGCTGACAGGGCAGAGAGCAAGGCGGCAGAGAGCAGGGCAGTCGGAAAGGGCTTGAGCGACTGGTCCTCAGCAGTCGCTTATTTGTGATCGGCCAGCCCAGGCGGAGTTGCAGGGTTTTGGTTTGTGAATCGCCTGCCTACTTTGCATGCCGTTGCCCTCATTTGCATGCGCGGATCAGTGAATGGTCGGCAGAGAGGTAAATGAATCGGGCCGGAGGGAAATTTGCTCGAAAAGGGGTCACAAACCGATCAGTATACGATCGGTTTTCTTTGTGAATCTAGCCCTAAGTGAGGAGACCTCGGGGATCCAAGGTTCTTAATGAGCGTCCATCATCATCCTCTGAGCAACAGGCAAAAACTACTCCTTTGATCCCCAGAGATAACTGCCTCTAAAACAGCCAATCGTTTAGAATAATACCTTGGAGAGGTCTAACCGTATTCTCCTCTTCTCCCTTTCAACCAATGCAATGCCACAAGACATCCATGACTGATGACAAAAATGTCGTCATCCCAATGCTTCTCTAAAACCTGCCCAATATGTATCCAAATACCCCTGCTGAATCCACAAAATACTCAGATTGTTCTTTTTCTCTATAATGTCCCTGAAAAAAAAGAGATGGAAAATTGATTGATAATTACTCAAAACCCCCTTTCCACTCCTGAATGTTTCAATAGAGACGGGGCAAGTCTTCAGAAGGGTCTTGTAAAAAAAAAAAAAAAAAAAAAAAGAGATAAAGCAGCATTCATAATTAACTCTATCTTATGCATAACTTGGCCATGGGGTGCAAATTAAAAGGAACAACAAGATTTTAAAAAAAATTAAAAAATTGTTCCCCTCACCCCCAGTTATATAAAGGCCCTTTCAAACCTCCATCCTTTATTTTTAAAAGCATCAAAGTTCTATGGTCCCCAGCTCCTCATCTTTATCCCTAAAAAAAGCTGAAAGCCTGCTCACTCATACTCACATTAAGTTTATAGGGCATGGACTCAAAGAAGATGGACGTCGCCGAGATCCGCTTGACATCAGACATGTAACCATGAGTGAGGCTGTGCAGGAGAGAGAAATGTCAAATGCCAGTCAGGATTCAGAAACACCATCTGATCCAAACAAACAGAAATCATTGGTCACTTGGTTAAGAGAATCGATAAACACTTTTGTTTTGAGTTTCACCTTCCTCCCCCCCCCACCCACCCAAAGAGCCAGAAAAACCCCTCCAAATTAATCCAGTCCTTTTCTTATCATTTCCTATTTATCCCATTTGTTTTAATTAGATCATAAGCTCTACTGAGCAGATTGTCACTTACACATTTAATGAACAGCACTGCGTACATCTAGCAGCTCTATAGAAACAATAGGTAGTAGTAGTGCTTTTCTTAAGAGACGTTAAAACTCCAGGTTTATAGATAGCATGGGCAAAAAACAGGAGTGGAACAGCCCAGCACATTCCTTCCTCTGCATTTTCATACTCACTGTCCACCGTCGGGGAGGTCCAAGCCCATCAAACGATCGTGGGGCTGCAGCAGGGCAGTGTAAGCTGCAAAGTTGGCAGGGGAGCCGGAGTACGGCTGCACATTGACCCCCCACTGTGATGGGTCCAGATCAAACGCATCCAGGGCCCGCTGCTGGCAGAGCAGTTCAATCTTGTCTACTATCTCTGTCCCTGCGTAGTACCTGTGGGTAAGGGTGAGGGGATTAGTGGATTAGTGCACCAAGTGACAGCACTGTAGTACTCCAGAAGCACAAATCAGTTAGTCCTGGGAAAGACAAAGTGTCATAATGGAGGAGGATATGTGCAACTAGGTCAGGAAATGCAACTACCACTGCTTACTGGTTCCTGGCAACATGCATATTTGGAGGCTGGGGGGGGGGGAATAAGAGACAGGATTTAAATTTGAGGCTCCTAGTTCTCAGTCTCTTTCTCTAAGCAGTATAAGATCTTCCTTAAGAGTGTTGTGCTATGGCATAATTAGGCAACAAGAAAGGGGTGTCTGTGTGGGCTCCTTACCTCTTTCCTGGGTAGCCCTCTGAGTATTTGTTATTGAGGCAGGACCCCAGAGCCTCCAGGGCAGCACGGCTGCAGAAGTTCTATGCAGGAGAGAAATAAGAAATGCCATGTGAAATGCAGCTTCTGCAAAGCCCCTACCAGAAAGCAGACATTAGAGCACATTCCTCAGTACCCTATATCACTTACAGTCTCTTTCTATATACAAATATATATACATATGCATTTAAAAAAAAAATAATTATCAGTTTCTCTTTTCATCACTAACTTAAATCATACTAACAGGGCCTCAATTCCTTGTCCCACCCCTCCCCCACCTTCTCTTCATCTTTCATAAACAGAGGGGGACTTTATCTAGAGGACAAAGCAGCCAGGCCACTGCAGTCCCTACACAGGGTATACAACCCCCTCAGTACCATTCACTGAGTCTGCCATGTGCTCTATCATCAGCCAATCAGTGCCATGCACCTTCTACCAGGCCCACTGGCACCATTTGATCTCATCAGCTAAAACTTTAGAGCCATTGAAGCCATTATTTATTTTAAAAATTTCTATACCGTTTAGCACTAAAACGGTTTACATAATTTACTTACATAAAATAAAAATTAAAAAAAAAACCACCCATAAGAGAAACATACAAACAATCCTCAGAGTGGCGCAGTGGTTAGAACTACAGCCTTAGAACCATGACGTTGTGGGTTCAAATCCCTCACTGCTCCTTGTACCCCAGGTACACTAGATTGAGGTTGAGCCCGCCAAGACAGGAAATATGATAAAGTACCTGAATGTAAAACCACTTAGGATATAAGTGGTATATAAATGATTAAATAAATAAACCTGAGCTGTGTTTCAGCAGGAAATCTACGGAAGGCATTGGGGAAGTTTCCCTACCTCTGAAGCAATGAGTTCCAAACCCCGGCATTGCCGGTCCTTTTCTTGCTGCACCAGGGTCCACATTTCTGGGTCACTCTCAGCCATGCTCTCCTGCCCCGTCCACTTGGACAAGCCCCTGGCCCAGATCATCATCTTGCCATGGTGGGCCTTCGTTGGGTGACATCTCCTCAGGGACTGGCAGAAGGGGAGAAAGAGATGAGAATTAGGACTGAAGATTTTTCCTAATTGTCCTCAGAAATAGGAGCTTTCAAGAAAAACCAAAAACAAAACAACTTTCCAGTGCAGCTAATTTGCTTCTTCCTCACCTCTCCCTTCTCCATCCACTAACTCTTTCCCTTCCTTGATTAGACATGCCCAGCACGCATGCAGGATCATGCCAAGGCTAACTACCACCATTCGGCCTAAACCATGTGATTTCTGGGCACACTACCTTATTCTCAGCTCTAATCACTATGTGCAGAGCTGACGGAAAACTTTCTTCTCATGGGGAAATACGCTCCTCCAGAGCTTCAGTGTTTGTGGTAACATGAAAATATCAGATCATACATAAGTACAGGTAGAAAGCAATAGATTGGGGTTTCCCCTCCCCCTCCTCCCCGAACCTCTCTGTGCAGTTCCTATGGGACTGGAACCTTCCAAATTTGGTCACCTCTCCTTTAAAAAACATCTGCCTCCAAGATATGAAATTAAAACCAAGAATACCAAATACTCATCTCCCTCCCTCCAAGTACTGGATGTGTGAAGTCAGTTTGATGGGGAGGGAGAACAGCGCTGTGCCCTGTACTTAAGTCACACATGTATATATAAGGTCACACATCCCAACACAGAGTGAATGCTGATTTCTACTAATGAACTTGGCAGCACAATCTCCCCCTTCCCACCCCTTCTATGGGTAAGCTTTCAAAAAAACATAACCCACTACTATCCATTAGAGAATGAAAACATGCAACAGTTAAACTATAATTTAAAGAACATCATATGGGTTGGCCTAAGGGCTCAGTATTGCACAGAACAGGGGTGTCAAACTCAAATCACATAAGGGGCCGAAATCTAAAAAATACAGGCTAAGTCGTGGGCCAAATTTTTTTATTAAGATACTTACCCCCTCCTTTACAAACGCACAGCGTGGGCCCCAGCGCCAGCAACTGCTCCGACGCTCACAGGACTTCTATGAGTGTTGGATCAATCACCGCCGCTGCCAAAGGAGGGGGTTAGTTTTAGTGCAAGTATAGGGATACAACCTCTCCAATCCCATGCCGGCTATGTATTGCATACAAAATAAATTAAAAAAGACTTTTCCTCTCTCTTTTAGGTCCTAGTTCACGCTTGCTGTCTTACACCAGTTCTGACAGGATACACATTTCAAATCTGACACAATGTAATCACAAAATAGAAAATAAAATTATTTTTTCTACCTTTTGTTGTCTGGTTATTTTGCTTTTGATCCCAATTTCTTTCTGATTTTGTCTATCTTCTAATTCTCTTTCCAGTGTCTGCTGTCCATTTATTTCTCCTCTTCTCTCTTGCTCCAGTCCCTGTCTCCAACAAATTGATTTTTCCCTTTCAACTTTTCTTTTCTGCCTCTGTCCACTCAAATCTCGCCCTCTTTCTCATCCTTCTCTTTCTTTTTAAATTTTCAGCTGCCTATCAATTTTCCATATTCTCTTATTCTGTAGCTCTCCCATCTCACTCCTTTCCCAGCCTCCTATTTCCTTCTATCTCTCCTCCTCTCTCCTCAGTCCAACATTTTGCTCCCTCTCTTTTCTATTGCTCTTCTTCCCTCCCCCCTTAATGCTGAACAATGATATGGAAAAAAAAAAAAGGAGAGATGTTGCATCTCTCTATCCCTTCCATCACCAGCCTAACATTTCTCCCTTCCTCTCTCCCTTCTATCTTCAGATCCAACTTCTCTCCCTTTTTCTTCCTAACTGCCCTCATCCCATCTCTCCCCATCTGCTTGCCTCCCTCCCCCCAGGTCTACTATTTCTCCCTTTCTCTTCCCAACGGTTCTCCCTTCAAGTATCTTTTTCCCTCTTCCTCCACACCACCCCAGGTTCAACTTCTCTCCCTTCATCTCTCTTCACAGCCCAGCATGTCTTTCCCTCCAGCGCTGGTCCCTCTCTCCTCACAGCCCAGCATGTCTTTCCCTCCAGCGCCAGTCCCTCTCTCCTCACAGCCCAGCATGTGTTCACTCCCGCGCCAGTCCGATGTCGCTGCCAAGCCAAAAAATCTGCCGGCCTTGGCAATTGAGCAATGTTGTACATGGCTCCCCCTCCTGCTTTTCGCATGCCGCGGTCTGTCTCCAATGACACGCAACTTCCTGTTTCCACCCGGGTGGGTCATGGCAGACGGAAAGCAGGAAAGGGAGCCACGGACAACACCACCAAATCGCTACCGAGGCTGGCAGACTTTCCAGCATGAAGGTGACATCATACCAGCGCAGGATGAAAGACACGCTAGGCTGTGAGAAGGGGAACTTCGGGAGCATTGGTGCGGGCCACATAAAAAGCCAGGCGGGCCGGATTTGCCCCGTAGCCCTTGTGTTTGACAAATGTAGCACAGAAGATAAATTATGCATCCTCAAAGAGAGGACACACCAGCTTTTCATGATGGAGACACCTAGTGGCTGGATTCAGAATGCAACCATACCAAGCTCGGCAGGGCTGTGGAGTCAATACATAAAACCTTCGACTTCAACTCCTTAATTTATGGGACCCGACTCCCCTTTCTGCAATTAGATTAATTAAAGATTTTCTATACTGATTGAAAGCACATATTACAAGGCATTTCCTAACTGCCAATGTGAATCATGCACCCTAAACCGTTAAAAGTTAGGGTTTTAAAGACTATATTTATTTATTAAAGAAGTTATAAAGCATGAATGAGCAACATTAAACACAAGACAAAATTCACAAAATAAAGAGGACAATTCTTACAGGAAGGTCAAAAAAATGCTCATTTTAAAATAAATAAATAGGTTAATTGAATTAGTATCTGTGAAATTGGAATTGTTAATGCACTATCATTAACATTTAGGGCTCCTTTTACAAAGCCACGCTAGGGCCTTAACGCGCGGAATAGCATGCACTAAATTGCCGCACGCGCTAGCCACTACCGCCTCCTTTGGAGCAGGTGGTAGATTTCCGGCTAGTGTGTGCTTTAAAACCGCTAGCGCGGCTTTGTAAAAGGAGCCCTTAGTTAGAGTCAGTACATTTTTTTTTACAACTCCAGTAACCCTATCATTGCTTCTGACTCCACAGCCCTGAAGCTCTTCCCCCCTTCCCCCCACACTTCAATCCTTGTTCAATGCTCCACCTGCCAGTCTGGTTTTCAAGTGGGAAGATTAGGCTTGTACCTTGATCATCTTTTTGGTAACATGATACACGAGTCCTGAAGAATGGGTTAACTTCCCCTAACTGCGAGCTTTGCAGATAGAATCATACACTTCCGCTCCGCCTCCTTCCGCAGTGGGCTGTATTGCCTCTGGGGTCATTCCATGTTAAGTGGACCAATACTGAAAACCGCCCACGCTCGACACCCTTGAAATCCAACCAAATGAAACTGTGAATATTTTGGATCTATCTCAATTTGAACAAAAGCAATCGATCCACTCCCATGCCTCGTGTGACCTAAAACGCCAACTTTGCTTAAGCACTGCGGCAGAAGGAAACCACCTAGGAGTCTGAAATCTTGCAGTTTGGTACAACACCTTGGGGCATGTTTCTGTGCCAAGTTTGAAATTTTTTGCAACGTGCTTCCATTTCTACAGGTCCGCAAAGTAGGCAAAAAAAAAATAATCACAAATTAAAATTTTTGGCACAGTTTGGCTCCATACTGCTACTGGTAGGTAAGTCAGCTGAGGGTACAACTTTACCAGCAGACATGTACCACGAGGTACTTCCAAGATTTGCAATATGAACTTTTACAGTCAAGTGAAGCTGAAGATATGACCATCCAAAAGATACGGCTTTAAGCATTTATGCAAATTTTCAGTTTTTCAGATTCAAATATTTCTTAACATGTAGTTTTGTTTTTTTATATCATTTGAAAGAGCATGTTTCTTTGCTACAGAAGCTATCCTGTTCCATCTTGGACCCGATCTTTCTTTGATGAGAATTGATGGTTTAAAGATAAGCATTACTTGCTTGCGTAAACATGTTATATTGAAGGGTCATTGGCAGTTCATTGTGAATGTGCAGTGGAACTATATTGATCTGAAAACTCATAACAAAATTTTGCCATCCACAAGTACTCGTCTCAAACTATGCTCATCGTTTGACAAACTTATGTGCACTTTTGCAAGATGACAGTCAAAACATGCATTGGCTTGAACAAACTACTTACTGCGTGCAAGCCCAAATGCATAATCATGTGATTCACAAGAATGTACGCATTGCTGTAGTAGTATGTCTGAGTAGAATTTCTTTGGGAAATCTCCATGTGATGGGATTGGGGGAACAGCCAGCGTTTAGCTGCACATGCCAGCTTACAATGCCCTCTCAATAACCAAATTTTGACACCAAGGGATCCATTTGGATTCTGCGATAAATCTGTCTCGGGAATCAAATTTTTCTTCATTGCTAAGGAAGAAATTGAAGCAATAAGACCTGCTCAAGAGCAAAGGTTTAGTATGGGCCACACAGTGGCTGGAACAAGAGACACTGCTAGACTCTGCATTAGCAAAATTTCAAGTGACACCAGCTCATTCATTGCCAATGTCTTAAGAGTCTGATACTGATCCTGAACACGTCCCTACTATTCAAGCATCCAGCTTTCAACCTGGACAACACTTAGCTTGCATATATGACAATTCTTGGTGGATTAGTCATGTATGTGAAATTTCGATAGAAGAATGTGAAATCCTGGTTAATTTTTTTGCATCCTCAAGGTCCTGCACGGTCATTTCACTGGCCTCCCCGCATAGACATATTCTGGATCCCTGAACAGCATATTACTGGAGGCCTTAATGCACCTATGACCACTTTATCAGGCAGACAGTACACTTATCCACAAGATATTTTGGCAAACATTGACCAGACTTTCAAAACTATGTGCAAGAAACTGAGTTAAAAAGTTGAATTTATGCGATTTCCTGATCTTTCTCAGTATGTATGTGCACTTTTGAATAAGTGTGGTTTTTGCACTTTTATTTTTTTGTCTTTAATAAAGCTTAGAAATTTATATGGTAATATCTGACTATTAGTAATGTCTTTCAGACAATGGATTAATAACTGATAAATATGTGGTCTCACTTGTCATGATCTGCACGACCAATGGCAGTAAGTATATGAAAATGCATGGATACAGGGAAGGGGATCATAAAACATTAACAATCTGAATGTAACTGTGAAACTTCATGTACCTTGTTCATTTTTATACAACATGGTTTGTGTTAAACATGCCTCTTTTCAATATTAACCTGGACTCTATATTGTTAACATCAGTAATAAATCTCAAAGGGAAGCCTCAGCCCCACCACTCCACCGCAAAGCCACTTTTCAAATTGCGGGAAGCTTTACGTGGCGCCTCATCATTGGCTGTCACCTTATTGTTCTGCTTTTTATGCGATGAAATTATCTAAAAATCTTTTTGTTGCATAATAGCATTTCCTCTAATAAACATATATATAAATATAAAGTGCTTAAATAGTGTATTTGTACTTAGCTTATATTACAGCCAAAACCTAGGAGTCTGACCCGACATGTTTCGCATACATTGCTGTATCAAGGGTCCCCCGAGGACGCTGTTGTCACAGATTTTGGAGTCGGATGACAACAGCGACCTCGGGGGACCCTTGATACAGCAATGTATGCGAAACATGTCAGGTCAGACTCCTAGGTTTTGGCTGTGATATAAGCTAAGTACAAATACACTATTTAAGCACTTTATATTTATATATATTTATTAGAGGAAATGCTATTATGCAACAAAAAGATTTTGAGATAATTTCATCACATAAAAAGCAGAACAAGGAAAAGTTTATTATCAATACGGTGACAGCCAATGATGAGGTACCACGTAAAGCTTCTCGCAATTTGAAAAGTGGCTTTGCGGTGGAGTGGTAGGGCTGAGGCTTCTCTTTGAGATTTATTACCGACGTTAACAATATAGAGTCCAGGTGGTAAACACTTATATGAGATAGTATTGGACTTTAAGGAACATTCTAACTTATGCCACAGTATATTTGGTCTTTTCAATATTAAACATTCGTGCGCATATACAACTAATGCTTATCTTTGAAGCTTTAATTCTCACCAAAGAAAGGTCAGGTCCAAGATGAAACAGGATAGCTTCTGTAGCAAAAAAAAACATGCTCTTTCAAATGATATTAAAAAACAACTACACATTATAGATATTTGAATCTAAAAAACAGTGAAAATTTGCATAAATGCATGAAGCCATATTTTTTGGATGGTCATATCTTCAGCTTCAGCTGACTTACCTACCAGAAGCAGTATGGAGCCAAACTGTGCCAAAAATTTTCATTCGTGAATTTTTTTCCCTACTTTGCTGACCTGTAGAAATTGTAGCACGTTCGCAAAAGATTTCAAACTTGGCACAGAAACTTGCCCCAAGGTGTTGTACCAAACTGCAAAATTTCAGTCTCCTAGGTAGTTTCCTTCTGCCGCAGTGATTAAGCAAAGTTGTTGTTTTTAAGGTCACACGAGGCATGGGAGTGGATAAATAGCACAGTTACTTACCGTAACAGGTGTTATCCAGGGACAGCAGGCAGATATTCTCGACATGTGGGTGACGTCATCCACGGAGCCCCGTCGCGGACAACCCCGTCGCGGACAGCTTTTCAAGCAAACTTGATTGAAGATCTCAAGTTTGCTAGTACTGCCCACGCATGCGTGCCTTCCTGCTCCACTAGAGGGTTCATTCCCTCCTCGTGGTCTTCAGTTCTTAGTTTTCCGCGGAGCCAGAAAGCTCTGTCTCTCTTCTCTGCGATCTCTAAGTGCCTTTCTAGCACCGCGGCTTTCTTGTTTTACTACGGGAGTCGCTGTGCCCGTTGTTGATTGCTTCATTTTCTTTACTTTTCGTTTTTTGCTTTTCGATTCGGCGACCGGGGGCTCTTCCTTCACTAGATTTATGCAGGATATGGGGAAGGCCTTGCATTTGGACCTCCAGCCTGATTCTAGGTATACCAAGGAGTTCTTGGAGGAGATGGAGCTTCCTTACCCTCCTCGAGAATCCTTGCGGCTGCCTCTGAATCCGACGGGGCTCCGTGGATGACGTCACCCACATGTCGAGAATATGCTGCCTGCTTGTCCTGGGATAATGCTTTTGTTCAACCATTCCTAGCTCCTGACCAAATTGAGATAAATCCAAAATATTTTGCAGTTTCATCTGAGACCCTAGACAACACCCCTGTAAAATTTGGTTGGATTTCAAGGGGGAGGGTCAAGCATGGGCTCCTGGTCCACTTGATATGGAATGACCTTCTCTTCAGTTTGTACCAAAGCAATCGATAAACACTACAATAGGAAACATTAAGAAGGAGGGGTAAGGGGAATTTCCCTGACAAGATATTTCTGTTCTGCTATGTAACACGTATAATAAACAATGTTAATCAAAACATATCATATAAAACAAAGTGGAACAAGTAAGCCACTTAACATTTATGGAGTTTGTATACTCTCAATCGTATTTGTAACAATAATATGGCATTGTACTCAATCCTGGACTGGCATGAGAAGATCTCAAGTTCTAGACAGATATACTTGTCCAAGACATTAAGCAGATGAATTATTACACTGACAAGGCAGGGTGTCAGGACTCATATGCCATGTTACCAGAAAGAAGATTATCGAGAAAAGAACCTAATCTTCCCTTCTGGTGCACATGGCATACGAGTCCTGACGAATGAACATATCAAAACAGACCTTTGAATCTAGGGCAGCACAGATGAGCCTGCCCCTAATACTGAAAACTCAAAAGCAGCACCCTGTTGTGCTGCCATGTCCACTCATTAAACTTTGTAAAAGTATGAAGTGTGGACCATGTAGCCGCTCTACAAATCTACTCGGGCTATACTTCTCGTGGAATGTGCTCTCAAAGATATTGGCGGCTGATTACTACAGCCAACGCACACTGACAAAATTGTCATGTGAACCCATCTGGAAACAGATGTCTTAGATGCTGGAACGTGGGCAGTCTGACCTCCCAGGTTGCAAATATACTTAGTAAAGTGAACATACTTCATGTTGCCGTTTTCAACTTTTCTGACTGCAGTCCTGTACAGGATTTACAGATTGTGCAATGCTGAAAGAATTAATCAGTGCACACTCCTGCTTAAGCTGATTGAAAAAGTATTCTACATCAGGGATGATGAAAATTGTTTTGAGAGCAGGGAGTAGAATACGTGAAATGAGAGAGTGCAAAATGCAAAAAGGAAGCAAAACAAGAGAGGTCATACGTATGCGACAAAACTGAGTTTAGATGAAAGCAGAGAATTAATTTTTTTTTTCATATTCTTAAAATTTGCAATTGCATGCACAAAGTTGCTGAGGCTAAAATTGGTTCAAACCCTTCACCACTCCATGTGACCCTGGGCAAATCACAATCCTCCACTGTCCCAGGTATATAATCTCTTTCTCTAAAAGATTCCAAGTGCCTATCTTATGCCTTCTTGAATTCAGACACAGTCTGTCTCCACCATTTCTTTTGGGAGACTGTTCCACGCATCTACCACCCTTTCTGTAAAAAGGTATTTCTGTAGATTACTTCCGAGCCTATCACCTCTTAACTTCATCCTATGCCTTCTCATTCCAGAGGTTCCTTTCAATTGAGAATTGACTCATGCGCATTTACGTCACGTATGTATTTAAACATCTCTATGAATCTCCCCTCTCCCACCTTTCCTCTAAAGTAGTGTTTCTCAACACGCGATACACATACCCTTAGGGATATGCGGGCCGCTTGTTCGGGGTATGCCGCAGAGAACACTCCCTGACTGCCTATACGTCGAAGCTGCACAGCTACTGCTGGAGATCCTTCCATGCTGCCCACCCAATCTGCTGAAGCCACTGCCGGGGATCCCTGCCCGCTCCCCCTCCTCAAGCCAACCCACAGGGCTTCCCTCTGATGTCAGAGGAAAGCCTTCCGGGTCAGCGGGGGGAAGTTCCCATCTACTTCCTTGCCATACTCACTTCTTCTGCCTTCAGCGGCTTGTTGGGCAGACGTGCAGCGGTTCACACGCTGAACGTAGCTGACTCGGAAACATTCTCGCTGACATCGGAGGGAAGGCTTGTGGGTTAGCCACGTGAATGTGAATCACTGCCTGTGCATCCCCTAACAAGTCACTGAAGGCAGATGGAGCGAGTGCGCCTCAAACAAGTAAGAGGGCACAATCTTTCTGAGACAAAAGGAGAAAGGAGGAGGGGAAGGAGCATGATGGAGCATTGGAAGGACACGATTCCGGGATAACGGCTGAAAAGCAGGAGGGGAGGGGGCACTAATTTGGAACATAGGAGGAAGTGAATAGAAAGGGAGAATTGTTGGGCATGAGTGTGTGAGTGAGAGGGAAAGAT
Organism: Geotrypetes seraphini; assembly: GCF_902459505.1. Lineage (NCBI taxonomy): Eukaryota > Metazoa > Chordata > Amphibia > Gymnophiona > Dermophiidae > Geotrypetes > Geotrypetes seraphini. The sequence goes on from NC_047086.1 coordinate 213,854,599, forward strand.
ATGGTGGTACATGGGGAAAGGAAGAAAGAGGAAAATTGGGCATAGAGGAGAGAGGTAGAGATGCATGGGGAAGGGAAGGATGAGAGAGAGAAATGCTGAATATGGTGGTGGAGAGGGAACAGAGGGACAGATGGAAAGGGATGCAAGGAGGAATATGGGACATACTGATGGAGGGAGAGATGTGGCATGGTGTTGGAGAGGGGGTAACAGAAGGATAAATGGTCATGGAGCTCATTGGCAGTGTTGAAAAATGCTGCACGTGATCCGCGGGATGAGAGAGGGAGAAATGTTGGACTCATGGAGAGACACAGAGAAATGTTGGTTGAGGGAGGGAATGAGGTCCGGAGAGGAAGCGTGCAGGAGGCAAAGAAAGAAATATTGAATGCACAGTCAGAAGGAAGTGCAACCAGACTCATGAAGTCACCAGCCAACAAAGGTAGGAAAAATTATTTTCCAATTTAGTGACTGAAATGCAGGGGTGCTCACACCTTTTCGGCTTGTGATCTACTTTTAAAATGACCAAGTCAAAATGATCTACCAACAATAAAATTTTAAAAAACACAAAGCACACTGTATGCAGAGAAAATATTAATTATTTGTATTCAGGGGTTTTTTTCAGAGGTCAAAGCAGATGATTTTAAAATATGCAATGTCACCTCAGTAACAATTATACAAAAATAGACAAATATACCCCCTCCCCTTTAACTAAACCGCGATAGCAGTTTTTAGCACAGGGAGCGGCACTGAATGCCCTTCGCAGCTCCAGACGCTCATAGGCTCCCTGTGCTAAAAACCACTATCACGGTTTAGTAAAAGGGGACCATAGTGCAAAATATAGACAGCAGATATAAATTCTCAAAACGGACAAATTTTGATCACTAAATTGAAAATAAAATCATTTTTCCTACCTTTTTATCTGGTAATTTTATGAGTCTCTGGTTGCACTTCCTTCTTCTGTAAATTTCTTTCTTTCTGCCCCCTCCCCTTTTATTTCTGTCTCTTTCTTTCTCTCCCCCTGCCCCCCTCTTTATTTCTGTCTTTCTCTCTCCCCCTGCCTGCCTGTCTTTCTTTCTTTCTCCCCCCTGCCCCCCCAAGTCATCGCGCCGATTTCTCTACTTCCCCGATTATTTCTCTTTCCCTGCCCCCCCCCAAGCCACCATGCCGATTTCTCCCTGCTTCGCCGGGCCCACAAGCCTTCCCCCCCCCATCAATTCTGATGTCGGAGAGGAAGTTCCAGGCCAGCCAGGCAGCGATTGGTTGGCCCAGAACTTCCTCTCCGACGCTTGTATGCTCCTGGCCTGGCTCGGGGAGGCAGGAAGAATAAGATAACAAGATTGCAAAGGCAACGTGATCGACTCGTGTTGCCTTTGCGATCTACTGGTCAATCACCATTGACCATTTGTGCACCCCTGCCCTAGGGGGTTCTGCTGTGAACTTCACACCAAGGGCTCCAGGTGCACATCACACCATAACCCCCATTTATATGGTAAGCACTCCAAATCTCCCTAAAAACCTACTGTACCCACCTGAGTATCACCCCAACAGCTCTTATGCCTGCCGGTGTCACCTATTTGGCAGTACTAGTAAGGGTAGCATATGGTCCTGGGTCCCCTTCTCTGCAGTCCACTGCACTGCCCACCCCAGAGACCTGCTTGCAGATCTACTAGGACTGGCCATAGTATCTACAGTGTAGAAAGAGATATGTACTGTTCCATGCAGCTATTTGAGGGGGGTGGGATGGGGTTAAGTGACCACTAGGGGGAGTATGCAGGGGCCATATTTTCATTCCTCTAGTGGACATCTGGTCAGTTTGGGTACCTTTTGTGACCCTTATTCATTTTAAAAAAAGGTCTAGCCAAAACATCCAAACTGTGCTAAGCCTGCCCTAATCCCGCCCAAACATGCCTCTAACGTGCCCCCCTTAAGATTTAGATGCACTAGAAACAAAACGGCAAGAAAGACGACTAATAAATCAGATTTGAAAATACCCACTTGGACGGTTTGACAAGCAAGATGTCAAAGTGTGAGCTTATGCCATCTTTTGGATGTCTATCTTTTTTGAAAATGAGCCCCATAATACAATGCATTAACATGCATTTCAATGAGCTCTGCAGTAAGGGTCTCCACACAAGTGAACCCACAAACTGAAACCCTTGCTGCACTTGCTATCCCAGGAACAAAACTACAGTATATTATTTTCTGCACAAGTCCCTAAATATCTTCCAAGTATATCTCATGCCTTTTTAAATTCCATGTAATGTAATGTAATGTAATTTATTTCTTATATACCGCTACATCCGTTAGGTTCTAAGCGGTTTACAGAAAATATACATTAAGATTAGAAATAAGAAAGGTACTTGAAAAATTCCCTTACTGTCCCAAAGGCTCACAATCTAACTAAAGTACCTGGAGGGTAATAGAGAAGTGAAAAGTAGAGTTAGAGGAAAAATAAAAATAAAATAAACATTTTAACAAGACAGCATTGATCTAAATACTTTGGAAGGTAGAAGAGAGGAGAGAAAGGAATAGAAGCAGAAGGGGGAGCCGTTGAACAGTAGAATTCTGGAGAAATTTAAATGATAGAAATAGAACAAAACAAAGACAAAAGGCAAAACAATAGATAAGATTAAAGATAAATCATAAGCTGGAAAGAAAAATAAAATAAAACTTTGTCTTCAATCCACGGTTTCAGCGTCAGTGATGAAGTGGAGCAAGTAAGTTTAGGAGGAGCGATTGACGTTTCCAGAAAGGGCTTCTTCAGGGAAGGGACTTGGCAGACAGTCCCAGGATGCCTATGTCTCCTCCCCTGCGATGTTCTCCCATCCATGCATTCCCTCCCAGACACACTGCCCGTGCCCCAGCCGCTCCAAGGAGGCTGCCCCAGATGAGGCCCACGGTGAATGCAGGATTCTCTCCTCTGCGGGAAAGCCGCCCGGAGCCGACAGTCGATCATCTCCTCTGAGACACTGTGAGCATCTTTACATTGTTGTTCCTGATGTTACAACTTATCTACAATTACCGTAATGTGCATCAGATATCTGTCTACAGTGGGCAAAAGTATTTGCAAGTATACTTCAAGCATATTCCCTGCGAGTATCCTAAACCAGCTGTTCTCAAACCTGTCCTGGGGACCACCAGCCAATCAGTCTTTCAGGATATCCCTAATGAATATGCATAACTCAAATTCTTAAAACTAGCTATTAAATATTTAATACAAACAAGTATTATCTGAATCAATTCAATTTTAATCTTATCTCCCACAGTTCAGTTCATTTCATTACAGTACTTTTACAACTTACCCATATCAGAATAATTTAGTCAGTGAACCTAATCCCCATCACTCACATTCACACTCACTTCCCAACTTTCACACACATACTACAGTCATTGTGATTACTTTTATATGAAACTGGATCTTGGTTAGTTCATGAGTTCATTAGTCCATGATCATCTCGTCAGAGAGGCTTCAAACTGAGAGTTGCACAACAGTCTAGCACATGAAAATCACAATTTCTTAAACACAATCAGCAGTGTGAGTGATGGGAATTAGGTTCACTGACTAAATTATTCTGATATTTATTAATAAATTAAGTATTGGTAAGTTGTAAAAGTACTGTAATGAAATGAACTGTGGGAGATAAGATTACAATTGAATTGATTCAGATAATACTTGTTTGTATTAAATATTTAATAGCTGGTTTTAAGAATTTGAGTTAACCAATAGGCAGCTATTTAATTAACTGAAAAAAAAAAACCCAAGCTTAGGCTATAGGTTAATGAATATGCATGAGACAAATTTGCATGCCTGTCAAATCCATTATATGTAAATCTCTCATGCATATTTATTAGAAATATCCTGAAAGCCCAACCTGTCGGTGGTTCCCCAGGACAGCTTGAGATCTACTATCCAGAACTATGGTGGCAAATGACTTAAGTTCAGAACCACTGCTCTAGATTGTGGATGGGTCCTTTAGTCATGTACTTTACTTGTCAGAGGAGCTGCACACACTGCTAGCACGATGGGACCTTTTACAAAACCAGCATAAATGTACCAAAGCCTATTCAATTTCAATGGGCTTCAGCACTTTTACCGCAGCAGCACCACTACCACAGTTTTGTAAAAAGGGGCCATATGTGAATATTACTCTTGCACCTGCACCACCAAAACTGGAGTATGCCATGTTCCTTCTTACACATCACTGATATGTTCCAGTTAATTAATTATACCATGAGGGTTGTTGTTTTATTATTACTGTTTACATTACATTACATTACTGGCTTATATTCCGCCTGTACCTTTCAGTTCTAAGTGGATTACATCAGAACGCTAACTGGACATTTCCAGGAAGAGAAATGCAATTACAATTAAAGGCGTAAGGTCTAAAGCAATTTTGATGAGAGGATTCTAAGAGGGGGGTGAAAGGGGAAAAGGAAGGGATTAGAACGTATGGGTGAATTTCTTTTAAAAAAAATATTTATATATTTTTTAAAACTCTGAAGCACAGGAAACAGTAAAGAATGTTAGATACAGGGGTGGGGGGGTTGGAGGAGTCCAGAGAATGCAGAGCAACCAGCTGACATACAGTTCACACCATTTCTGCTACTATTACAACGAACCTAAGCACACAACGGTTTTTTTTCTAGGACCCTCTTTCCTTTTAGCACAGCAGTTTTCTTCTGCTCTTTTAGGCTTTCAGCTCAGTTGGAGCCAGCCTCTGTTGGACTACAATACCTTTTCCTTCATCCTCAACTACTTCAGCTTCCTTCCATTTCATAGCCCTCTCGCAATTCACTCAGCCAATCCTCATCATCGGGAGATTTGATCTGGGACAGAAATTTCACCCATCCCAGCCAATTCCCAACATAATCTAACCCATACCCCACCTGTACCTGTTAAGTTCCATTCCATCCCCATCCATACCTACAGGAGTTGATGCTATTATTTATTTGCTTGCAGCTCTGTTTCCTCCCAACTCCAATAGCCTCTGTGGCGGGGGTTTTGTGTTTTGTTTTTTGGAGTATTCACTATTCAACTAATGAGTGTTTCAATCCTCAGTCTGATGTTCTTCTAACCAGAGACCATGGGTGATGTCTTAGAAGTTATCACCAAGTCACAACAAAAGAGCAGAGGAAGCCATGTCTTCAAACAAGGAATAGCAACTCATTATGGGGTAGTTTGATCATAACTTCTTCCTCTATATTCACAGGTTTGCCACTCACGACTTTTAATATTCGCAGTTTTTACCTTGCTAGCACCCCCCCACCCCCCCCAATGACATCATCCTGGAGTGCCAAGAAAAAAGTTCAGCACTTTTTTCAGCGTGATTGGGCAAATGGCAGCATCGGAGAAAAGTGTGCAGAGAGGAAATTTCAGCACTTGCTTCAGCGTGGTCGGGCAAACTGCAGCACGAATACCAGCAGTACATTTTATTCACGATTTCACAGTATTCACAAGGGCTACACCACAAACCCCATGAATATGATAGCAAAAAGTTATTCACAGGCCATCTTCGACCCTAACCCCCCACAAATATGGAAGAAGCGTATAGGTTGCTGTTAAAAGTTTCACCTTGTTGAATATGGAAGAAGCGTATAGGTTGCTGTTAAAAGTTTCACCTTGTTGAATATGGAAGAAGTGTATAGGTTTCACCTTGTTTGAAGACATGGCTTTCTCTGCTCTTTTGTTCTCACTCCTTACTTCCGTGCAGAGACTGATTTTCCTCCTTTTATGATGTGATCCAGCAGTAAAATTTAGGTCTTTTGCCCTGGAAGGGCAGAGCACTGTCATTGATCCATCCCAGGATCCTCATCCTATCGGAGAACTAGATTGTGTTCCTAAAATAGCTGCTTAGTCCACCTCAAACTGTGTAAGTGGGAATAACTAAATTTTAAACAAATATTTCACTTTAAAAAAAATGAAATCATCTGGTATCCATTAACCTCTTAAAAAGTTTACTTCAGTTTAAGCAAATTTTCCTGATCACCAGTTGTGTGCTGCCCCTAACATGATGAAACACGCTACTACAGATTGCATCATTCTCAAACTAAAAGCAAAAAATCCCCAGGCAAACTTCACTCCTACCTTTTACCAACTCAATGTAACACTGCTGCTCAGAAGAGTCTTAAGAACTCAAACTTACAACCCCGACAGCTTATACATTTCTGACCAATGATTAACTACTTGGCTGGCCAACCTGTCCCATTCTAGTCAGTTATAAAACCAGATTATCACTCTGGCTATCAATTGTTGGGCTTTAACAATGTGCATGCTTCCCCCTCTTACCCACTCCCAGAATTGTTGTTTTGGAGAAGAGAGGATTGATTCTCAACTATATCCAGATTAAACTGTAACTTTTAAACATGCTGTTAATCCCAAGGTCCAGTACTGTGAGCCAATCAGCACCCTTTATATGACTTCTTTTGGATTGACCTCCTTTCAAATTATTGCTTTCCTAACTAGGCACAGAATAATGACCCACTGTAACGAATAAATTCACGGGTGGAGAAGTGAGCTGGAGAAAGCTGCAGCATGACATCAATAACATGAAAGCTGATCATAGAAGTCACTGTCCTAAGATAAGCGTGCACACACACCTATAATCCCCCTCCCCCCTGTCCAGCATCTCTTTCACCAACCCACCCAAACAGACCAATTATGGGATTCAGAAGGCCTCAGATTAACATAACTTGAAAAGGTTCTCAATTACCCCCATAACACCAGCCACTAGAATGACCATAGCATGCCACTGAAGTGGTTTGTCAGTTTACTAGCTGAATGGGCAGCCCCTGTATGCCAATAACCCTTTTGGTACCCCGCTATATCACCTTGGCCAGCCCCCTTGACTGGATCTGAAGATTACAGGAGGATGCGAAGCACAGACAAGAAACTGGGGCCCTAGTCCCACCATGATTTTGCCCAACTCAGCATCAACGATACCATAGGTCGGTGAGGGACATCAAAGTCAGAGATTGGCTTGTTTGGCTCCCTCTCCTGCAGCCCCTGATGGGAGGGTTCGGCTTGGCTTTGCGGGTGAAGCAGCGATCCTCCCTACCCCCACCTCATACAATTCTTCTCTCAGAATTCCTAATTTGAAAACCACCCACAAGGGATAAAACGAAACCTCTCTTTCCAGCATAGTCGGCTTCTTTCAGGTCCTTTTCACCCTCCCTTTCTCCTTCTTGGTCACACCAGGGTCGATTCTCGCAGCCTTTTCTATTAAAAAGCAGCCAAATGTACCAGTTTTACCCAGCTGACGGCCTCAGCCTCGACCCGTGCTCTGTTCTTTCACCCCCTCACTCATGCAATAGCTAAGAGAAGAGAAAAGGGCGCATCAATGAGGTGTAGAGTCAGCAAGTAGACCAATGCACGTTTGCAGCGACCGACCATCACTACCCGCCATTAAACCCCCAAACCTTCCAGGAATGCAAGCGACTTGAAGGCAGAAAATGTGAAATAGAGTAACAGAAAGCTTGAGGCCTCTGACATAACATTCCCCCCTCCAAAAACAAAAAACAGGGCAGTGCAAGTGCAACTCAGAGCACATGCATGTAACCCAGGGGGGTCTTGCAAATGCACATTCGCCCACTTCGGCACTAGAGCGGATGAGCCCCCCCCCCCCCCCCAGCTTACGTTAGCCAGGCGCCTGAGAGCCGGTGCTAGCATGCTGGCCGAGGAATCGCCTTCGGATCTCTCACCCAAACCCCCGTCCGACTGCAACAACTTCTCCCAGGTCTAGAGTCTGGAGAAGACCACGTGCGCGTCTGCGTGCCACAGCCTATAGCGTTCCGCTGCTGCCAAAATGCGCAAGCGTAGCAGTCTGGCGGCTGTCGGGAGTTGTGGTTTTGAGCTGGTCTTTGCCACGTCATTCTACAAAAGAGCGCATGCGAACACATGGCTGCCTCTGGGAACTTCTCTACAGAAGTGAAGCGGCAACAGAAGCTGTAGAGCACACACAGTACATGATTACATAGAATCCTAACGTGCATGCAGTTTTGCTACTTTGGGGGATTTTGCCCGCTATTTAGATGCACCTTCTTGTCCAGTTTGTCATGACTAGATTGTATTTGTAAGCTCTTTTGAGCAGGGACTGTTTCTTCTGTATTTTGATGCATATACAGCAGTTCTTATGTACTTAAGTGGCGTAGGCACCTCCTACTGCTTACAATATATGCTCCAGTAGTTTTCAACCCAGTCCTCAGGGACTACCTGGCCAGTTGTCAGAATATCCACAATAAATATGCATGAGAGAGATTTGCATACCAAGAAGGCAGAGCATGCAAATCTGTGCCATGCATATTCTTTGTGGATATCTTGAAAACCCAACTGGTGAAGTGGTCCTTGAGAACAATGTTTCCCCAACTTGCTTGCACTCACTGACCTGCAAATTGACTGAGAAACTCTTTGTACACAAGGGAGATGGAAACAAAAACAGCAGATTTTGAGTTCTCCCCCGCCCCTGGCTACCTGCCCCCCACCCTCACCCCACTGTTCGTCCACTCCCTACTCAACTTTAAAAAAAGCTACCAGATCTGGCAGAGATCCCAAGCCCTGCCATCTGAAGGCCTCCGCCGATGGTGCCAAAAATGCTGATCTCCACCTCATTAGTCTGCAGCAGTTCCCTGAGCTGCCAACACTGGCAAATGCTTAGGGTCAAGGCTGATTACAGCAATATAACTAGACATGTCTCTGATGTACAGTCAAATATAAAAATCACAGTTTCTTTTGCCCATAGGTGCTCTTTTACTAAGCTGCACAGCCAAGTGCTATGCGGCAAATGCTCCGACGTCCATTAAATGGATGTAGTTAAGGAGGTGAAGAAGACAGTAGGAGAGAGAAAAATGGGTGTCGGAGCATGTACCGGACCAGCATGTGCTGTAAGGCATAGTAAAAGGGGGGGGGGTGGATATTCTTAAAAATACATTTACAGTTTTAAGAACTATGAAATTAAATAACCCCCCAAAAGCCAGACTCTGCATACAATGCAACACTAAAAAAAGAGAAAACAGTGTTACTGGTTTCCTGTATTGTGCCAAATATAAAGATAATATGTGTAAATTTTCAAAAACATACTTCAATCACATTACAAGTTAACAGATAAAAATACAATAAAAATAAAACAAAAAATGGAAAATACCATACCATATAGGGCCTCTTCTACCAAACTGCGCTAGCAGTTTTTAGCCGTTGCTCCCTACGCTCATAGGAACTCTATGATAAATTAAAAAAATAAATAAATAAATAAATAATAAAAAAAAGGAACTCTATTAGTGTCGGGGGCAGTGTGGGCCATTCAAGGCAGCTCACTGCACTACAAATTGCTAGTGCAGTCTGATAGAAGAGGCCCATAGTTTCTTATATCCTGCAATTTTCAGCAAGGAATCATCGTGGTGGTGATACATTTTTATTGGACTAAGGTAATACATTTTTAATTAGCTTTCAAAATCTCCTTCCTCAGATCAGGACAATATGCTGCTGTTATGGTATACTGTCCTGACCTGTGGAAGGAGGTTTTGGCTTCTGAAAGCTAGTTTAAAAAAAGTTAGTCCAATAAAAAAGTATTACCTTATTTTTCATTTTTAAAAAATTGTTATTAACAGTGGAAAAAATATGGCTACCGCACTAGTTTATCCAAAATTAAAAATAAAATTCTTTTTTTCTAGCTTTATCTGGCCATTTTTCTAATCATGTTGGATCTCAATTTCTGCTTTCCTCTATCTTCTCTTAACTCTTATGCTAGGGTGTCATGTTCATTTGACATTTTTCTCTCTCCTACTGTCTTCTTCACCTCCTTAACTACATCCATCTCTAACATTGTCTTTTCTTCTCAGCATTCTTCCATTTACTTTTTTTCCCCTTTCCTCTTTTAACCCAGTCTTTCATTAACTCTATCCTCTCCCCTTGCATCCAGCATGTCATCCTTTCTCCCTCCCCCCATATTTCCATTTAATGTATTCCTCCTCTCTTTTCCCCTTCCATCCAGCTTCTACTCCCTCTTTCTCTCCCTTGTGCTCCATTCCGGGGCTAAGTCAGCTCAGTCGATCCTTAATATTGGAGAACACGATTCGCTTATCTGTTAATGAGTTACAGCAAGTGAAGTATGCTAGTACTAGAGCCACAGCTACTTGGGTGGTAGGGGTGAAGCTTTGCAATAATCTGATTAGACAATTGAAAATGAATAATAACATTCAGAGTTATTAAAAAATTATTAAAAACATCTCTTTATAGAAGCTTTTTATTTATTTATTTTGATTTTTATCCCATTCTTCCAGTAGCTCAGAATGGCCTATAAGCAAACATTCACAGTGGAGTATATTTGTACAGTACAAAGATTATACAGTAGTTCAAGTACGGGGATTATACAGCAATTTAAGCACTTAAGAATAAAAGTGGTCCATCGTGCCCAGCAGTCCACTCATGCGGCGACCCTCTGGTCAAAGACCAGCTCCCTAAATGAGACTAGCCCTACCTGCGTACATTCTAGTTCAGCAGGAACTTGTCTAACTTTGTCTTGAATCCCTGGAGGGTGTTTTCCCCTATGACAGGCTCCGGAAGAGCGTTCCAGTTTTCCACCACTCTCTGGGTGAAGAACTTCCTTATGTTTGTGCGGAATCTATCCCCTTTCAACTTTAGAGAGTGCCCTCTCGTTCTCCCTACCTTGGAAAGGGTGAACAACCTGTCCTTATCTACTAAGTCTATCCCCTTCAGTACTTTGAATGTTTCAATCATGTCCCCTCTCAATCTCCTCTGTTCGAGGGAGAAGAGGCCCAGTTTCTCTAATCTTTCGCTGTACGGCAGCTCCTCCAACCCCTTAACCATCTTAGTCGCTCTTCTCTGGACTCTTTCGAGTAGCACCGTGTCCTTCTTCATGTACGGCGACCAGTGCTGTACAGAGTACTCCAGGTGAGAATGGACTATAAAGCAATTTAAGTACAGGTTAAGAAAGGACTATACAGTAATTTAAGTAGAGGTTCAGGATGGAGGGGGGAGGGGAGAAGGAAGGGGGAGTTTAAGGGGTAGATCACAGTTGTCATTTTAGTTGAAGAGGGGGTCTTTACCGCTTTCCGGAAGGTCATCAATGAGTTCTGTGATCTGATTTGCAGAGAGAGGGGGGGGAGTTGGTTCCAGAGTTGGGGGATGAAGTGGCTGTAAGAGCGTTTGTGGGTGGTTTCTGACAGGGTTAGTTTGGATTCTATGTAGGCTGGAGTGGTGGCATAAATTCTTTTATGTGCAGCGTTGGTTAATCGGAAGCCAGTGCTCTTCGCGGAGGGCTGGGGAGATGGGGTCGCGGTAGTTGAGGCTGTGTGGTTAAGAAGCAGTGACTGAAGGAATGAAGTGAATAATGTTATCTGTATATTAAGAACATAAGAACATAAGAAGTTGCCTCCGCTGAGGCAGACCAGAGGTCCATCTCGCCCAGCGGTCCGCTCTCGCGGCGGCCCATCAGGCCCTTTTGCCTGAGCAGTGGTCCCTGACTAGCTTAGTAAAAGGAGCCCTTAATGGTTGCTATAAGTATTGTCATCTACTAGTGGAGAAGCACGACAATACCTGTTGCCATGCAACACTGGCAGCCTTTGGTTCAACACAAAAATCATTTGAAATCATGCTTTTTGATTGTGAAGCGGTTTGCCCTTTCTGGGATGGTATCTGGTCTACTATCAAAGTAAGAACGAACTGTCCCTCAGATATTTCATATGATATTGTTATTCTACACCCATTACATGTCTGTTTTGCTCACTCTATATGTAAACCGAAGCTGATTGATATAATGTTATCTGTGGGTATAGAACAGGTTCTTTTTTTTTTTTTTTGTAATTCTTTATTGATTTTTATAACTTACATCAAGTGCATCAAAAGGTATCAACCATTTTAACTTAAATATATCACTTGAAATTCTACAATTCTTCATATTAAGTAGAATTATCCCTTTCCCTCCCATCCTTTCAACATCTCATAACGCTTATACCATATAATAAAATCCCCCCACCCCATTCTTACATTTGTACAAATCAGGGAAAATAATACTTATTCATTGCAATAATTTGTCAATGGCCTTTCTGAATTCCCTTTCTGAATTGCTAATGTTCTTTCCATTTTATAAATATGATACACTGAATTCCACCAAAAACTGTAGCTTAATCTATTCCAATTTTTCCAATTGCATGTTATGTGTTGTATGGCAACCCCTGTTAAAATAAGTAAGAGTTTATAATTTTTGGAAAATATTTGGCTCTTAGCCCTCATAGACATGCTAAATAATACTGTATCATACGATAATGCCACATGATTTTCTAATAAACTATTAATTTGGCCCCAAATTGATTTCCAAAAATCTATAATAAATGGACAATAGAGTAATAAATGATCTAGAGTCCCTGCTTCAAGATGACAGTGCCAACATCTATCAGACTTAGAGCAATCTAATTTTTGTAAACGAACAGGGGTCCAGAATGCTCTATGCAATAGAAAAAACATGTTTGTCTCATAGATGCAGACATTGTACATCTCATCCTCCAAGACCAAATTTGTGGCCATTGAGACACAGTAATTTGATGCTTAATCTCAATGCTCCAAATGTCTCTAAGACCAGTCTTTAGAACAGGTTCTATTAAACTGGAAATCTGCCTCATGATTGAACTATTCCTTCTGGTGGAATTTAGTTTGTATGTATAAACGACTGGAACAATATTCTGTAAACTGCTTCCTATTGGTTAATAACCCACAGAGTAAACTATGGTCTCCCACTGACGATTTTATAAACGATCACTGTGTATAACATGTGTAGCATACCACTTCTCATGACTCATGACTCTACTTCACTTACCTGATTGTCCAATTTAGAACATGATATCTAATGTTTATGTTTATAAAACTTTCTATACCACTTGACTTCTGGGGGTCACAGTGATTTACAATAGTGTAATGGTTTGACATATTATCATACTTTGTTTCATTTTATTATTCTTTCCAGACCAACAGAAAATTGGTTTCATGCTCCATTCAAATCACCTCTCCACTTCAAGTTAGGGAAGTTGTAAAGAAATTACGAGGGGTCAAGAATGTCCACCTGTCTGTCCATCTCTCAGGACAAAATAATGCTCTGAAAATTTAACAGAATGGAATGAAGCTTGGCAAGAGATTTAAAACACAGTAAAAAGACACAAGTTTGAAAATGGGTCAAATCGGTCTGGGGATTCCAAAGAAATAAGCCCCTCAAAAAAGTGACCCGGTGCATTTCTATGGGCAAAAAAAGTTCCAGTTTCTGTAGCACAGAAAAATTAGCAGCATGGACATGAACTTGGCTGGTGGCATGTTTTAGAAGAACTAACAAAATCCAAATAGCACCAAAAGGTTCCACAAAGGAAATGAAGCAGCAAAACAACAAAAAGATTGTGGAACAGAAGATCAGATGTGCCAGTTTGTAGTTTAATAAGCATCCAAATAATTAATTTAAAAACAATAATCTAAAAACAATGCACAAAGGGTGTATACAGTCACAAATGATTCACAGGATAGAAACCAAATACTTTAATGTATACAATAAAAATGACCCAACAGGGGCAGTGTTTCGGCAAAATAAAAATGCCTTCCTCAGCGGTCTTATAGAGTCCTTGGCTGTCTTAAATATAAAAACATAAAAGTCACAAAAAAGTAAAATGGCTACAAACAAGCAGCACAGCTCACAAGACTAACTGCACAGGCTGAGGGAGGGGGACGGAGCATATAGGAGATGCTGCACAGGTTGGAGGGGTGGAAAGGGAGAGAAAGAGATGCATGGGCTGGGGGGTGGGAAGGGAGGGTAAGAGAGATGCTGCATGAGCTGGAAGGGTGGGAAGAGAAAAGGAGAATGGTTGGACATGGGTGCATGGAGCAGGAGGAAAAGAGAGATGGTGCACATGGGTAAAGAAAGTTGGAAAATTTTGGACATGGTGGTAGGGAGGAGGGAGGGAAAATATTGGATGTTATGGAGAGAGAAGGGTGGGATGGATACAAAGGGATGCAAGAGGAAGGAATGTTGGCCATGGTGCTGGAGGGAAGGGAGGGAGAGATGTGGCATGGTGGGAATGGTGAAACTATGTGGGAGAGGTGGGGGAGAGGAGTGTTGGCAGGGAAATGAATGAGCAGAGGATAGTGATTATAGTGGGTGAAAATATGGTAATGGGGAGTAGACTGAAGGTGGAAGAGAACAGAAGAGTGGGTGAGAGAAGAAGATGGAAATTTGATAGGTAACTGAAAAGTGAAGAGAAAGGAGAAAGAGGGTGAAATTTGAGTGGACTTAGGTAGAAAAGAAAAAAAGGGAGGAAAGATGCCAGAGGTTAAGATGCCAGAAGCAGTTGCAGTGAGCGAATGAATGAAACAAGCCAGGAGAGAGGAGAAAAAACTCAATGGGCAGCAACCATTTGTAGAAGAATTTGCAGAAGACAGGAAAGCAGAAAAAAGAGAAACCGGAATCAGCTTGATGGAAAAATAAATCTCCAGATAACAAAGGTTAAAAACGGAATTTATTGACTGAAATATGTTAGCTTTGGAAAATGTATATAGCAGATGTCTTTGTATTGTGTTCAACAGAAAAGGCAAAATAGTTCTGCTTTTATTTCTCCAGTGTTGAAGTACTTGTAGCTGGTGGGGATCCCCAAGCACTGCTACCTGAGGGCCAGAACTCCCTTCTACCAAGCATAGCAGTCACTGGCAGAATCCTTGAGCCACTGAGGTTCCAGCATCTGTGGCTTAGGGATTTGTTGCTGTCTGCTAAGCTTGGTAAAAAGGATTCTCCTAGGACAAGCAGGATGAGTCAGCCACATATGGGTGTTGTCCCAACACCTCCCAATTTGCGGATAAGCTCTCCAATAGCTCAGAGAGATTTTTTTTTTTTTTTTTTTTTCTCTGAGCACGTGCAGTGCCCGGGCCCCACTGGGCATGCCCGAGCCCTACCCATTTCCCCCTGCTTCCCCCTAATCCCCAGTCTTTAGTTTCCGCCCGTTCCCATCGGTCGGATTTTCTACAGCTCTCCATTACAACTTTTCTACTCATCAACTTGAAGATGCCTGAATCATCTAAAGAAACAACTGGGATGCAGGAGGAGGATGAATACACTGGATCCTCATTAATTGTGCGCCCACTGATTGGATCCGGCGCTCGAGGTTTCCGTGTGGCTTGCATTGTGCGCACATGTCACCACGTGCACGCAAGCTAAGGAAGAGGGCACTGAGAGACTTCATGAAGAGAAGTGAGGCCCGAGAATCTCCCTCCAGCAGCCATCCTCATCGGAGCGTAGCAGCGGGGGATCCACAGACGAATCCGGTGAGGAGCCTCCAGGACGTCCTGGCTCAGTCAACCCCCCCGACTGCAACTTGCCCGGTCGAGAAATCTCTCCCGGAAGTCCTGCATGCTGTCGCTAGCCGTCAGCCCCTGCAGGAAGCCGATAGGAGTCTCACCAGACCGAGAGATCTCTCCAGGAGTTCCTGCATGTTGCTGCTTACAGCCAGGCATGAAGAGAAGTGAGGCCCGAGAATCTTCCTCCAGCAGCCATCCTCATCAGAATGCAGCAGCGGGGGATCCACATGCTACAGTGGCAAGGAGCCTCCAGGATGCCCTGGCTCAGCTAATCCCCCCGCCTGCACTTGGCCCGGTAGAGAAATATCTCCCGGAGTCCCTGCATGTTGCCGCTTAGAACCAACCTCTGCAGGGCAGCCGATAGGAGTCTCGCCAGACCGAGAGATCTCTCCAGGAATCCTTGCATGTTGCCACGCAGCCATCCTCTGCAGGGCAGCCGACAGGAGTCTTGCATGCTGCTGCGTAAATCCACAGCCTCTGCAAGCAACAGATCGGGGCTTTCACCCTCCAGACGGCATGCTGCCTCTTACAGCCGGCCTCTGAAGGGAGCCGATTGGGGTTCAAAGGTAAGTCCTATCTGCTTGTTTTGGGGAAAACCTCTGATAATCTGTTGCAGCCCCGAGGGCTCTGCCCCACCCTCCTCCCAATCTGAATTTAAGGAGAAAGAATCTCCCATGCTTCTTTCCCGTGGAGGGGACCTGCAGACCTCTCCCCCCAGTAGGAGACATGCTGCCCCAGAGTTCAGCTTATAAAGGACATGCTGAAAAAAAAAAAAAAAAAAACCAACTCGATGTTTCTTTCCCTCTTGGGGTCCTGCAGAGTCTACAATTCACACCTTTCCCACCCCTCCCCCCTCCCCCTCTCAGGTTGGGAAGAGGAGTCTGCCTTTCTCAGCAGGGTGCTGATATCTTCAGAGATGCGGCATGTCAGACCATGCCTCTCCAAGGGTGGGGGTTTGAAACTCCTCAGTCTAAAAGCTGTTTGCTCTTCATAAAACCTAGGCAGAGTGTTTTTCCAGCTAGCATGAGGGACTCTGTACTATTCATGATTTCTATAGCACTGAAAGGCATATGCAGCGCTGTACAGTTTAATATACAATAGGCAGTACAGCAGCAGAAGCCCACTCAAGAGGCATTATCACTCCTCTTTCTCTGCCTCCAGGCACAGTGGGAAACGCAGCCAGGAGCACTGGCACAGATGAAGGGGTGCATCCTGCCCCCTCTCTGCAGGCTCTCCCCCCCTCTCAAGAAGGACAGAGAAGGGTGGTGGGGTACATGGAGCCACCCAACCAGTCAAGTGGAGCAGCACATGAACCTGCGAACCACCAGGGGTGGGACCAGCAGCCACAGTTAATCCTCCTGCTGACCCACTCCTCTCTCAGCGGGCTACACTCCCCACAATGCCCCCCTTTAGAGGGAGCCACGCACAACAACATGGTGCGGTTCAGCGGAAGGCCATGCACCCAAGCAACGGAGGAACAAGCTACACACCAGCCTCCAGCCACGCCCCGAGTCACCACCCACAAAAATAAATAAATATTTACTAAAAAATCCACGTGGGGGGACAACAAGTACCCAAGACAGAGTACTACAAGGCCTGAACTACCAGTACCAGTACTTCATGCAGGCAGTGGCGATTCCAGTCCACAAGAACCTCCTGGACTGCAGAGACAAGATTTGGCTGACTCCCTCCTCAGGGCAACCAACATCAAGGAGACTGGGATTGAAGTACCAGATCTTTCCAGCCCAGGGATTCGACAACCCGCAGCAGTCATACATGGACATTGCGGTAGCTTAAGAGAAACAGGGCAGCACGACCCCCCCCCCTCCCTCCAACCCCCGTCAGGGAAGGACCTGAAAAACCCTGGTTTCCACGGGGAAAAAGACCTTCGAGGGCGCAATGCTGAGCGCACGAATTGCTGCACTCCAGTTCCAGATGCGGCTTTATCAGGAGGCCAGTGAGAGGAAATAAATAAATAAAATAAAATAGAGACTCCAGCTCACAACTAAGCCAGTCCACACTGACAGCAGTCTGTGCCCCAGCACTCGCAACAGTAACATAACTGCTACGCAAACAAGCACCGCCCGAGGGGCAGGGGCATCCAAGGGCAGCCCTCTCCCCAAGACAAAAATAGAACCTTGACCACCCTCCGGCCCAGCAGGATCAGATTGTCTGCGAAGGCCTGGCCCAGGATCACCATCGACCAGTGGGCCCTCAGCATCATCAAGCAGGGATTCCGAATTTGTCTCCACTCCCGCCCCCCCCCCCCCCCAAGTGGGCAGGGCACCCTCCATCTGCAGCAAGGAGAGGACCTGCTTCGGCAGAATCAATAGATGCGGTGACGAACAGAGGAGATCACCAAGGGGTTTCTACACCGGGAACCCCCGCGTCACCATGGACAAGGACAACACTCGTCCCTGGATCTCTGTAAGCTCAACAGATACATACACAAGGTCCAGATGCACTCTCGGGGTACAGTCTTGGCCCTGTTACAGCCCGAGTATTGGCTAGTATCCCATGCACCCAGCCCACAGGAGGCATTGTCGCTTCTAAAGCCAAGACAGACGCCTCCAGTACAAGGTCCTGCCCCTTGGACTCTCAACGGCTCCAAGAGCGTTCACAAAGTGCGTGGCAGTGGCACATCCTCGCCTTCAAGGGGTGCGCGTCCTATCTTATCTCGACAGCTGGCAGCCCCATTAACCACCATAACCCTCCTCCAAGAACTGGGGTTCCTCATCAACTACATGAAGCCCAACCTGATACCCACCCAGGGGATATCGTTCATCTGGGCAGTCATCGACACCACGCAGACCAAGGCCGTCCTACGGGACTACCAGATCGACGCCATGACATCCCTGGCCCAGTGCTTCCCTGCCAGCAGCTCATCGTCAGCACGCTCCGGTCTTTGTTGTGCAGCACACCAGACTACTCATGTGATCCCTGAAAGGGCACCTCAGACGTCACTGGGACCAGTGTACCCAACCTCTGACCACCCACCCACTGGAGCTCAGGGCCTTAGGGAATGCCCTCGAAACCTTCAAACAGGCAGGGCAGTCCTCACCCAAACAGAAAACCAGGTGGCCTCGCACTATATCAGCAAACAGGGAGGGACAGGGTCAACCTCGCTATGCAAGGAAGCTTGCCACATGTGGGAGTTCTCCAACTCCATTCAATGCACCATCCAGGCAACTTACCTCCTGTGGGAGCAGAACGACCTGGCAGAAAGACTCAGCCACCAGCTGGATCCCGATGAGTGGTGTCTCAACCCAGCGGCGATTAAGAAGATCTTCAGCACCTGGGGCACACCGAGCATCGACCTGTTTGCAACCGAACCGAACTCAAAATACTCGACCTTCTGCGCAAAGAGATCAACCCATCGCCGTCTCAGCCCCGACGGTCTGTCTGTGAGTTTGAACACCCTAAGTCCTGCAGAAGATTCTTCAGGACAGAGCAACGGTGATCATGATTGCCCTGATCGGGCTCCTGCAACCATGGTTCCCGTTCTGGCAAGGGATAGCGGTTCACCAACCTCTCCCCGCTCCAGATCAGTGCAGTTCTCATTGCCCCCTCCACCACGACCTGCGTTCCTTAGCCCTGACCGCATGGATGATGAGAGGATGAACCTACCACAAGACGTGGAGCACACTCTTATGGCAGCCAGAAGACCTTCAACCAGAAAACGCTATGGGTTGAAAGGGAGAAGGTTCCGCTATCAGTGCACAGACACGCAGCGAGACCCCTACAACTGCCCCATACCGGACATCCTGCAGTACATACTGAGCTTATCTCAGGGGGACCTAAAACCCACTTCCATCAAGGTCCACCTAAGTGCAATCACGGCATACCACGCTGGCCTAGACAGCAAACCAGTGTCGAGGCATCCAGTAATCACAAAATTTCATGAAGGGACTGTCCAATCTGCACCCACCGGTCAGACCACCACCGCCCGGATGGGACCTCAACTTGGTGCCGCATCATCTCACCTCGACCCCTTCAAACCTTTGGGGGAGGCAGATCCCGTATTCCTGGCTGGGAAAACCCTGATCATCGTGTCTACCGACACACTCCCTCATGAGAACAGGGTGGTACCCAGTACCCATCACCGATTCTTGCCGAAGGCGGCTTCAACGGGCCTCCCGGCACTCTACATCTCCCCACAGGGAGGCACACTGCCACCTCAGCAACACCTCCTGGACTGTGTGCGGGCCCTGACTATGCAGCAGATTAGACAAGCCTCAATTGTTCGTCTCCTACGACCAAAACAGACCGGGACTTCCAGCCACCAAACGCAGGTGCGCGCGCTGGATATAAGAGTGCATCCCCTTCACCTATAGAAAAGCGCAGCATCAACCGCAGGTGGGAGCCAACGCCCACCAGCGCAGAACCATAGCCAACACAACGGCACATCTGCACCACACACCAATAGGGGACATCTGCGATGCAGCCACTTGGTCCTCCATGCACACCTTCACCAAGCACAGGTTCCCTCCCAGGAGGGACAGCAACCACTAGCACAGCCTTGAGAAACACTGATCAAGTAGGGTGTTATAAATATCGACAAACACTGTTCAAGTAGGGTGTTATAGATATTGATTAAGTAGGTCTTCCAGCACTCCTTCTAGACTGAATGTGGAATAGGCAAGTATGAATTCTCACATGCAAGTACGATTTGTCACTGTTGACCAGTTGGTTTCTCACTGTTCATTGATTGTCATTGACCAATTTCACTGTTCTGTGAGTTAAGTAGGTCTTCCAGCAATCCTGTCTAGTCTGAAGGTGGAATAGGCAAGTATGAATTCTCATATGCAAGTACGAATTGTCACTATTGACCAGTTATGAATTGTCACTGTTGACCAGTTGGTTTTCTCACTGTTCATTCATTGTCATTGACCAGTTTTCACCGTTCTGTGAGTTAAGTAGGTCTTCCAGCACTCCTGTCTAGTCTGAATGTGGAATAGGCAAGTATGAATTCTCATATGCAAGTACGAATTGTCACTGTTGACCAGTTAAGAATTGTCACTGTTGACCAGTTGGTTTTCTCACAGTTCATTGATTGTCATTGACCAGTTTCGCTGTTCTGTGAGTTAAGTAGGTCTTCCAGCACTCCTGTCTAGACTGAATGTGGAATAGGCAAGTATGAATTCTCACATGCAAGTACGAATTGTCACTTTGGACCAGTTGGTCTCTCACTGTTCATTGATTGTCATTGACCAGTTCACTGTTCTGTGAGTATTATTGCTCAGTTAACACAGCACTTTATCTAAAACCTTGTTTCCACAACCTTACCTGCTTTGCCTGATTACCCTGCCCGGCTCGGCCTCCACAGCCAGGTGAGGGATGCACAAAGCGCTAAGGCGCAGGTCCAGTCGGTACATCCCTCGGCTAGGGAGTCACCCATATGTGGCTGACTCATCCTGCTTGTCCTAGGAGAAAGTGTAGTTACTTACCTGTAACGTAGGTTCTCCGTGGACAGCAGGATAGTCAGCCACACAACCCACCCGCCTCCCCATACGGCCGACCCGGCCACAGCTAGGAACATCCTGGGGATTAGGGGGAAGCAGGGGGAAATGGGTAGGGCTCGGGCATGCCCAGTGGGGCCCGGGCACTGCACGTGCTCAGAGAAAAAAAAAAAAAAAAAAAAATCTCTCTGAGCTATTGGAGAGCTTATCCGCAAATTGGGAGGTGTTGGGACAACACCCATATGTGGCTGACTATCCTGCTGTCCACGGAGAACCTACGTTACAGGTAAGTAACTACACTGTTTTGGCCACCTTCAGAGAAGTCTTCAGCTGACATAGCTTAATGGTCCTCATCAACTATTTTGTATATTTACATTAGAGGCTCTGGCCAAGCCCCATTTACAAAGTATGTATTGTTTCCAATTAATATTTCCAAAATAATAAAATTGCTTATTTGTAAATGGATCTACCAGAGCCTCTAATTGAGTAGCAAAATTAAATTAAATAACTACTTCTGAAGTTTATGGAGACAGAAGAGATTACTTGTGGGGATGAGAAGGGACGGATTCGATTCCAGCAGTGATGGGTTTGATTCCAGCAGGAACCGGTTTGATATTTGTCCCCACGCAACTGTGGAACCTCCCTCTTCTTTCCTCCCTGTGACCTCGTGCACCGACACAGTGCACTGCATGCAGACTAGTCTGCTGCCGAGGCCCGAGGAGAGGTCATCGGACTTGGACTCCATTCAAAAAAAGATTGAAGAGAGAGAGGTCACCCTGGAGTTGAGACCCTCCGGGAGTGAGGAGAGGGATCCACTGGGAGAGAGGAGAGGAGAGTTTGAGGAATCAGACGGCAGGCAGGCAGGACAGGAGGAGTCACTGTCAGGATCGAATGATCTGATCTCATCTGGACTCCTGAGTCCTGGTAGTATGAAAAGTCATCTGCTGATCAGGTAGGAAGATAAAAACTTCCAGGCCAAAACCATTTTGTTCTAGTCTGTCTGGATTCAGTCCTTGGCTTGGTGAGCAGGTCTTCCTCTTGGTGTTCTGCTTTGTTTCTAAAACCTGTGATTCTGCTCTTAAGTCACTAATTTGTGTGATCTGCAGCTGCTATAGAAATCAAGTTTTCCTTTGTGTGTTTCTTTTTTTTTATTAATGAAATGTAGAAGAATTAAATATTTTTTAGACAGATCACTTTTGTGATAAATGAAGGATGGGGAGAAAAGGGAGATGCTGGATGGAAAAGGCAAAGAGATATGCTGGATGAAGGGTGGGGACTGGGGAGAAATAGAGGGAAAATACTGGATGAAAGTCAGGAGAGATCCGATAGAAAGAGGGGTGATACACTGAATAGAAGTGGGGGGAGAGAGAGAGAGGGAGGGTACACTGACTGGGAGAGAAGGAGGGGATACACACTGGATGGAAGTGGGAAGAGAAAAAAGGTCATGCTGGATGGAAGGGGTAGAGGACAGAGTTTGTGAAAGACTGGAGAATAAGAGGAAAGGAAATTAGAGGTGTGGTGTGAGAGAAAAGAGTAAGCTGTAGTAAAAAGTGGGCAATTGAAGACTATAGAGTAAAAATGAATGAAGAGAGGGAGAAAAATAAATTGAAGAATGCTGAGAGGAAAAAACAACAATGTTAGAGATGGATGTAGTGGAGGAGATGAAGAAGACAGGTGGAGAAAGAAAAATGACAAATGAACACAAAACCCTGGCATGTAAGTTGAGCCAGCAGAGGAAAGCAAAAAACAGAGATTGGGACCAACATGATTAGAAAAATTAAACGGCTAGACAACAAAGGTAGAAAAAAGAATTTTATTTTAAATTTTGAATAAAGTACAAAACTCACAACTGAACATCTGATATATCATAGATGCAGCATAAGAAAGGAATGGGGGAGGGGGGCGCAGGAAAACAAGTCCCACGGGGTGCAATTATAGCTTGCTATGACCCTGACTGCACAGCCTAATGGAAGGGCAGGGCAGGGCCATATGTCCTCTCTTTTGACTTCACAAATATGGTAAGCCTAATCAGGATTACAATTTAAGATGAGTGCTGTGCCTGCTTTTCACACTTCTTAAATTCCTTAATTGTTATTTTACAAATGTGGGAAGTTCTTTGACCAGTGATTAGATTAACCCCAGGTGGAGTGGTAATCTCTACAGCTTTATAAGACTCCATGTTTTGTTTTTTTATCGGGGTGTCAGGTCTTTTTCCTTCTGTGAATTTTTAAAAGGTTTCGGTGGTGGTGTGACAGTTGACGTAACATGAGAAGGAGAGAAATTGAAAATTGAACAAGTTGGGAGTCTTAGTACTAATGCATTAAATAAATGAATAATTTATACGCATTGTAAATGGTCAGTGATCATTTAATTTTCCTTCACTTGGTGTGGGATATGTTTTGAGCAATTTTTGTGAAGGTTGCTCCTTCCTATTTTTGCATGTCTGGTGAAGAACATAAGAATAGCCATACTGGATCAGACCAATATCTAGCCCAGTATCCTGTTTCCACAGTGGCCTATCCAGGACACAAGTACCTGGCAAAAACCCAACTGGTAGTAGCATTCCATGCTAGTAATCCCAGGGCAAGCAGCGGCTTCCCCTATGTCGATCTCAATAGCAGACTATGGACCTTTCCTCTAAGAACTTATCTAATCTTTTTTTTTAACCCAGATGTGCCAACTGCTGTTACCACATCCTCTGGCAAAGTGTTCCAGAGCTTAACTATTCTTTGAGTGAAAAACTATTTCCTCCTATTTATTTTAAAGTATTTCCATATAATTTCATTGAGTGTCCCCAGGTCTTTTAATTTTTGAAAGAGCGAAAAATCAATTCACTTTTACCAGTTCTACACCACTTAGGATTTTGTAGGACTACAAGTTTACAAAAAATTTGATATCCCGCTAAGGCGGCAAAACATATTTTCGGGAAACAAAAGTACGATCATGTCTCTCCTTTGCTAAGAAAGCTTCATTGGCTCCCAATTCGTTTTAGGATTCAGTTCAAATGTGCTTGTGTTGTTGTTAAACTTCTCTATGAAATATTGGATCCTTTGGTTCCTTTACTTTGGAATATTCTCGGATCCTGCTACCTGAGGAATACACAGGGATATAAATTATCATTCCCTTCTTTTAAGCGAATTAAATCTGTTGGGAAGCTTAGTCAGTCTTTTGCTTTCAAGTTGGTAGAGACTTGGAATGTACTTCCTGTTTCTGTTAGATTGACAGGACAGCTACAAAGATTTCATAAAGTCTTTAAAACTCTGTTGTTTTCACAATATCTAAAAGGTTTACCTATAGAATCTACTAATTGACAGCATTGCAATATCTACTTTTATGACAGATTTAACTAATCTCTTTTTTTTCTTATCTTTTTACTTTCATGTGTCTCCTGGTCTTTGACCACTTGCAAACCGAGTCGAGTTCCAACGGGAGATGACTCGGTATATACACTGAAGACTAGATTAGATTAGATTAGAAATCATGCTTCAAGGCGGCTTACATATTAAAAACAGAAGGGGAAACAAAGAAAAATAAAAAAATAAACAAACATTTGCTTATAAAATAAATACAAAATCACGAACTAAACTGGAATAAAGGGATAAAAGGGAAGAAGTACAATTTTTAAAAGTAAACGAGGGGAGGGAAAAAAACGAGGGGAAAGGGAGACAAGTGCCCGGCAAAAGTGCCAGTAGAAAGTAATAGCAGCATCTTTATAAGGACAATCATAAATCAAATGCATCTTTGAACAGGAATGTTTTCAAATTTGATTTAAAGGCAGGGGAGTGATGTGTTTTCTCTTAAGTAATTTGGAGCTGAGTTCCACAAAGAAGGGACAATCACAGAAAAAATGTTAATTTGCTATGCGGGGGTTTTCCCCCCCCCAGATACAGTGACCAGAACTGATTGCAAAACTCAATATAATAATGACTTTCCAACTACTTGCTTAGAAATTGTATTTTTGACTCACTTGAGAGACTTGGGCTTTTGTTTATTTTTTCTCATATCGCAAGCCACTGCTTCAGTCTACGTGCTGTGAGGGATCTTTCACCTAACTCTGCCCTTTCTATCATCCCACAAAGGTGGTCTGATCAATTCTTGCTTAATTTCTCATGTTATGTCACCAACCTCCTCTTCTACGAAACTGCGCTAGCGGTTTTTAGCGCAGAGAGCTGTGCTGAATGGCCTGTACTGCTCCCGACACTCATTGAGTTCCTATGAGCGTCCAGGAGCAGCGCGGGACATTCAGCGCGGCTCCCCGTGCTAGAAACTGCTAGCACAGTTTTGTAAAAGAGGAGGGTAAGCGGTGTACAAAACTAGAGAATTAAAATATTTAAAAACTTTGGGGGAATATGACGAAAACAAAAACATAAAATGTACAGGAACAAATGGAAAGGAGGGCAGAGCTACAGTTGTAAAAGAAAAGTCGAATAATAATGGGCAACACAGTTGGGGGGAAGGTTACGCTCTTCCTTTATTGGAGTCTAAGAACGGTAGTGATGTCACTAGTCATATGCATCCCTAAATATGAATGTTTTTAACAAAATTTTAAATTTATTGAGATGTTTCTCTTCCCTTAAGTGTAGAGGAAGCGAGTTCCAAAGGGTAGAGGCAGTAACTGAAAAGATTTGTTTCCTAGTGGTGTCATAGAATAAATGCCATGTTGAAGCAACATTTAAGAGAAATTGATTACTGGATCGTAATGTTCTCGAAGAGCAGGAAGGGATGCGTAATCTATCAATGAAACCTGGGATGTGTGAGTTTTTTGTTTTAAATGCAAGCAGTAAGATTTTATAAGTGATTCTATGAGTAATCAGTAGTCTCCTCCTCCTCTTCTTGTCTTACCATTCCATCTGTGCCTTCTCCAGATGAGGCAAGGACCTATTGGCAAGCTGTTGTCTTCCTATCTTGGACAGATCTGACTCACTATCGCTTGATCAAAAAGTAACAGTTTTTGTTTCTCGATCTTCTGCTGCTCTGAATGAACTTGTCCCACTTAGGACTTTGCCTTCTCATTCCCAATCTCATAACTTCTGGTTTTCTCCTGAACTAAGAGCCCTTTGGGCATTAGTAAGTTGCACTGAACGGCAGTAGCATAAAGACAAATCACCTTATAATTGTGCACATTAAAAATCTGTTCATACTAAGTATAGAGAGTCATTGAGACATGCAAGGGGCTAGTTTTTCTGTAAAACAGGTTTCTGTCAAATAATATTTTCCACAGCGGTTGTTTTCTCTTGTTGATCAACTTTGTAAGAAATCTAAGAAATTGGGCTCATCTCCTTCATTTTCCCAGATCGATATGCACCTTTTCTTCTTGACGAATTAAAGGAGTACCATGGTCTTATCAATTTATTTTGCTAACTCCTTTCCTCCTTCCCTTTTCTCGTCCACCTAGTTCTTTTAGATCTTTACTTCTTTCTGACACTTAAAGTTCTTTCAGAAATTTTATTCCTCTTACACGTTAGCCTTTTACCTCATTGCATCCATCAGGTTCTTTCCTTGATGGTGCCATCACATAATATGTCAAATCACTTCTATACCGCATAACCGGCAAGTTCAATGAGGTTCACAAATATTTTAAAAATAATAATAAAAATGAGAAAGATTTGATTCATTAGTAAACAAATGTGTCTTCAATTGCTTTCAAAAATGACAATAAGACACAGAGGGGGTCTTTTACTAAGGCACGCTAGCTTATTTAGAGCACCCTAAATGCTAACGCACCTATTATTCTATGGACGTGTTAAGCATTTAGCGTGCCTTAATACAAGAGGAGGAGAGTTTAGTAACAGAGGTTTCAATTCCTTATCCCAGAGAGTTGCTTGATAAAAAAATAAACATTGATGACATAGATGGAAAATTAAAGAGACTGTGTGAACTACGTGGACACTTAGATTGAACAAAGGAAAATACAGTGCTACCTTGGTTTACGAGCATAATTTGTTCCAGAAGCATGCTCGTAATCCAAAGTGCTCGTATATCAAAGCAAAGTTCCCCATAGGCCATAATGGCAACTCGGACGATTCGTTCCACTGACTTAATAGGTACATCTCTTCGACCCGAGTTGACACCCGACCCAACCCGACCCATATCTCTTCTTCTGTCTTCTCCCACAGCTGTGCTCCACTTTGACTCCTCACCCCGGGAACCAGCTTTGCTGCTCCCCTGAGGCCACTGGTGCTGCTCCCTTCCTTCATGACCGAGATCACCTCCTCCCCCCACTGACCGGCCCTGTGCTTGCCCGTGCGCCGATGCTGAAAGTGCCTGCTGCTGGTTCTCCGCTGGGCTGCTGCACATGCTCAAGGCTTTCTGGCTCTCACTCTCTCCGAGATTCTCATGAGTAGAAGGTGGAACTGACTATAGGGGCCACTGAAAAGTTCTCAGCCCAACCAACAAAGTTGGGGCAGTTTCCATCAAGCACTATAGACTTAGTCCAGTGATTTTTCTACTTTTGTCTTTCCTTTTAAACAATAAAGAATGAAAAAAGTGGAAAATCGCTGGACTAAATGCAGAGCCCTCGATGGAGACTGCCCCAATCTTGTTGGTTGGGCTGAGAACTTTTCATATGTGAGGTATGATTTTCAAAAGACAACCCCACACCCATTCAACTCCTGAACTGTGTACTTGATCATTTGTGATTATGCTAGATGTATCCCACAACTTTCTCTAGGAACCCACAGAAATTCTGTCTTACAAGAATTTAGTTGAAGTTTATTCAATACAATCCAGTTTTTAATTGCAGTCAGGCAGGTTAACAGCTCCCCTAATTGATCCCCTTGGGCAGAACCTAAGGGAATATATAACTGAATATCTTCAGCAAAAGTATGAATATGAAATACCATGGCTCAAAGCAATGTCAACCACGGGTCTTACATATTGATTAAAGTGCAAGGGTGATAAAAGAGCACTCTGGGGAACTCCAAATAACAAAGGCTTGGGTTTAGAAAGCTCAGAGCCTACTAAAACATGCTGACATCTATACACCAAAAAGAATCCAAACTATGATAGAGCTGTATTGCAAATCCCAGCGCTACATAGTCTGTTCAATAGAATACAATGGAACCCACTTAATTGCATATCGCTTAATTGCATAATACCACAAAAAACAAATTCAAAATGTATCTTCCTATACAAGACTACCCGCTTATATGTATACTGGTTAATTGAATAAGTCCTTCTATTAGCATACCGAAATGACCTGATATATCGCATAGAAAATGGCTCTAATATCAATTGCCCATTCCTAGGCTATCGGTCAGATGAATAACCAACATATGGTGCCCTAGGAGAAGACCATGAACTAAATTCGTTGAACATCTCCCTGAATCCACACCTTACTATTGATGTCGTTAGTGTGTAAATGTGTGCAAACGTCAATTGTACTGTACTATAGCTTAAAGTTCTTGAAAAAACATTGAAAATGGAGAGAAAGCGTAAATGGACAGACTTAACTTTAAGTGATAAAGTAGAAAACATGCTAAAAGAAAAGCAGTCTCAGAGATGCTCGGGAATTAGGCATCTCACAGTCGTAAGTTTCTAGACTAGTAAAAAAAAAAATCAAGAAGTAAAAAAATGGAACATTGGCAACAATGACAATCTCAAACAAAAACGGAAACGCATTGGAAAAGCTACTGATGGTTTTGTTGGTTTTTAAAAAAAAATCTTTATTGATTTTTAATCTAAAACAGTGTCATACAAATGATCAAAACAATAGGTATTACATACATTACACTAATATCTGTACAGGTAACATATATATCTTTCAAGATTTTAAGTAATCCTTCATATAATAATAACCTAATATAACATATTATATAATATAAATGAAGAATAAAGTTACCCAAATGTTCCTATCAATATTTATTCCCCTCCCTCCAAACCCCCACCCCCCATGGATGTGTAAAGGTAAATGAACAAAGAAAAGATAAGATAAATATAAATTATTATAATTTTACAAATTTAGTCAATGGGCTCCAAACTTTATTAAATACACCACTAAATCCCCTACACTCTGCATTAATTCTTTCATATCTGTAAGCGGTGCACACGTTCACCCACCAAAAAGTATAATTTATTCTATCATCGTTCTTCCAATTACTCGTTATCAATTGAATAGCTATACCTGTCATAATCATAAATAGTCGACTCTTATATTTATCTAGAGTGGGTTTCACATGTAATATCGTTCCACAAATTATAGCCTCATATGATAGTGGAACGTTGTAATCCAAAACTAAATTGACTTCCAAAATATAAATATAAAC
The DNA here is from genome assembly GCF_902459505.1 of Geotrypetes seraphini. Lineage (NCBI taxonomy): Eukaryota > Metazoa > Chordata > Amphibia > Gymnophiona > Dermophiidae > Geotrypetes > Geotrypetes seraphini. The sequence continues at coordinate 213,883,653 of NC_047086.1, forward strand.
GGACAAAAATATAGCAGATGATCCAAAGTCCCTATATCAATATGACAATGCCAGCATCTACTAGACTTAGAGCTATCTATTTTATTTAATCGAACCGGGTTCCAAAAAATCCTATGTAACAAAAATAACCATTTTTGCCTCATAGATGCTGACGCTGTACATTTCAGTCTCCAAGTCCAAATTCTTGGCCAACGAGACACAGATATATACTGTTTTATCTCGATGCTCCAGATGTTTTAAAGCTGCTGATGTTGAGACTGCTTTGACATTGTGGTTCACTATTTCACAAGATGGTGACATGCCGCTTAGTGAACCAGTTCTGCCGAAGGCCCAGGAATTGGCTGAAAAGCTAAACAAACTGGATTTCAAGGCAACAACTGGTTGGTTCTGTCTTTGGAAAGTTCACAGTGGCATTGTCTACAAGAGTATGCACGGTGAGAAGGATGCTGATGAGCTGGCTGGTGATCTCTGGATTTCTGAAGTTCTGCCCTGTCTGTTACGTAATTACAAACCCGATGACATCTACAACTGTGACAAAACTGGGATTTATTATCATGCAATGCCAGATGGGACACTGGCACACAATACGGAGACAATGTCAGGCAGCAAAAAGGCAAAGGATCATATTACAGTGCTGGTCTGTGCAAACATGACAGGCACCGACTACTGCTACTACTATTTATCATTTCTATAGTGCTGAAAGGCGTATGCAGCGCTATACATTTAACATTCAATAGACGATCGCTCAGAAGAGCTTGATATCTAATTTGGACAGACAGACAGGACATCTCAGGGTTGGGGAATTTCTGGTAGAAGGAACGATGCAATGGGTAAAGATATCTGACAGTGAGTGGGAGTTAAGTTGAAAGCAGCTTAAAAAAAGTGGGCTTTTAGCTTGGATTTGAATACTGATAGAGATGGAGAGTGACATACATTGACTCTGGCAGCCTGTTCCAGGCATACGGCATGGCGAGAAAGAAGGGATGGAGTCTGGAGTTGGTGGTGGAGGAGAAGGGTACAGATAATAATAATAATAACAGTTTATATACCGCAATACTGTGAAGTTCTAAGCGGTTTACAAAGATTAAGCAAAGGTACAAATTGATTGACTTTAAGAGGGGAGGAAGAAAGAGGGTTAATAGGACAGGAAATCCATTTTTGAGGAGAGAGTGATAAGACGGTCTTACCCAATGAACGGAGTTCACGGGGTAGGGGGAGCATAGGGGAGATAAGTAAGGAGGGGTTACAGAGTGAATGCACTTATAAGTCAACAAGAGGAGTTTGAACTGTATTTGGAAACAGATGGGGAGCCAATGAAGTGACTTGAGGAGAGGGGTAATGTGAGCATGGCAGCTGTCATGGAATAAGAGTCATGCAGCAGCATTTTGAACTGATTAAAGGGGTGAGAGATGGATGAGAGGGAGACCTGAGAGAAGTGTGTTGCAGTAGTCTAAGCATGAGATGATAAGAGCATGGGTAAGGGTTTTGGTAGTGTGCTTGGAGAGAAGAGGTTGGATTTTGGTAATATTATAGAGAAGGAAGCAACAGGTTTTAGTGATTTGTTGGATCTGAGCGGAGAAGGAGAGAGAGGAGTCAAAGATCACCCCAAAATTGCGATCTGATGAGACAGGGAGGAGGAGAGTGTTATCCATAGAAATAGAGAATGGCAGGAGGGGGGAGGTGAGTTTAGGTGGAAAGATAAGGAGTTCGGTTTTAGCCATATTTAGTTTGAAATGGTGGTGAGACATCCAAACGGCAATGTCGGACAGGCAGGCTGAGATTTGGGCCTGAATTCCTGTTAGAGATATCTGGTGAGAGGACCGACAAGCGTAAACTGCTCGTCATTGAAAAAAGCAAATGACCAATTTATTTGGGGGGGGGCTCAGTAAATATCAATGTCACGTACGATGCAAATACTAATGCGTGGAAAATGGGTGAGTTGTACTTTATCCCTTGTCCCCCTGAAAGGGAAGGATGAGCTCTTTCCAGATGTGCCTAATAAGTATGCCAGCAGAGCAAAGCGGAAAAAGATCCATACTGCGGGAGTGAGACTAATGCCGCAAGACGTATGAGCTGAGCACCAGCATTGTTGCCATCGTTGGTCAATCATATAGAGGCATTGGAGGCCAGTAATCCTCCCCCAGGGAGGAGGCCATATTGGTAACTACTAGCTTTCTTCCAGAGAGTAGTATTAACTCCAGTTTACATCTTAATGCCCCAACCTTCAATCAAGAGACTTGTCTACCTGTCATCTTGACCACAAGGGACACCATCTTCTTAGCCAATGAGTTGTCCCAGACTTACAGCTAGCCCAAGAATCACCCACCTATGATACCAGCACATCGAAGATAATTTTCACACCTACTCATACCTGTGGTATGAGCCCAGTGAAGGAAACATGAAAGATTTTATAACCTGCTTAATTGTATGGCAAGCTAGAAAAGATTTAAATAAAATAAATAAATCTAGACAAGAGAGATCATTGAGACAGTCAAACAAGAGTAATTGCTCATACCAATATCATTATGTGACTGTCAACCAGAAGATCCTGCAGCATCTTTAATGGAAACCAGCATTTAAGGTCTTTCCTGAAGACCAACTGCTAGTCCAAGCCACCTTAAAGGTACAGCATGCTCAGTGGTGTATATATGGTGAAGCATTCAGATTCATTTAGTTCAAGCAACCAGGAGATAAGGGTCTGGCAGACTGATATGTGAAGAAGGTCCTCTCAGAGGTACCAGAGCTCTGAAACCTCCATTTTGGTACTGCAGGGAACAGCCAGAGAAGAAAAGCCAGACTGTGTCAGACAGAAGGGAATTAGGCTGAAACTAGACTATTCTACTGAACGGTAGTTATTTTTGCCTGATTTAATCAGTGATGCCATTTTCCTGCATTTTTTTCAGTACAGGCAATAGATACATTGATGGATTATGTTGGAGCCAGCCACATATCCTATAATGTGTGAAAAGTTCACTCTGCCTTAACTGTACAGTCTATTACCTCTTTCTATTCAAAGTAATACCATTCTAATACAGTCGGCTGATGTTTGTCTAAATGAGTAGGCTATGAAGTTAATAGCATTACTGTGGGGTTATTGGATATTTTTGAAATATTACTGTAGTCTGATTTTCTAACATTGGCTATTTTGCTATTGCTTTTCCAGTTAGTAAAAGGTGTCTGCAGAGCAATTCCCGTTTTATGATATTTGATTTATATTCATCCCTTAATTGAAATATTCTTCCCAATGTGAGTATTCTAGCTCATTTTTTATTTGTTTCTCCTAGTATTATGAAATCTCTAATGGCCTGCTATTCAAACCAACATATAACCTTGCCTAAACATGAATTTTCAGCCACTATGCAGGTAGGATCAGGCTGTAAAACTCTCTAAATAGCCTGATAGTATTGTATAGTAGAGGCAGAAGGAGGGTAGAGCAACAGCAAGATGCAACAATTATTCAGATAGCAGCAATATTTATCAACTATGCAATTAAGCTATGTTTACTTTAGGGGTGCTGAAGCAAACACATATAGAAACATGACAGCAGATAAAGACCAAATGGCCCAACCAGTCTGCCCATCCGCAGAATCCACTTTCTAATCTTCTCCCTAAGAGATTCCACGTGCCTGTCCGATGCTTTCTTGAATTCAGTCAGTTACTTAAATTTCGGTGCCAATTCCAGATCAGCATCCAAAATAATTAGTTAATGGACTCGAATGATTTAATTATTGCAGCTAACAAGCACTTAATTGGCTGTAATTATGATTTGGGCACCAATCTGGCAAAGTCTTATTCTGTCGCAATTAGTGCCAAAATTGGATTACACTTAACTCTAAAGGGGGCAGGGCCATGATAGGGCATGGGGGCATTTATAAAGCATGCGCACAGTGTTACAGAATAGCGTGGATCCATGCCCAACTTGTGCGCCAGGATTTACCTCAGGCTTCAGCTGGTATAAATCCTCATGCCCAAGGTTGAGCGCCAAATTCAGTGCTCGACACTATTTTATAAAGAGTACTGATCCCAGAGTGCCCTTTGTAGACTAACGCTGAGTGCCAAATTGTTGTCGGTACTGAATCTGGTCTATAGCGGTGATGGCAGTGAGCGCATTACACATAGGCCCTGATTCTATAAATGGAGACTAACTTCCAGGCACTGAGGAGTGCAATTAGAAATCGACGGCAGATAAGGGCCACGGCCCATCCAGTCTGCCCACCCTAATGACCCTCCCCCGCCTTTACTTTGCGAATAGAACCCACGTGTCGATCCCATTTGGCCTTAAAATCAGGCACACTGCTGGCCTCAATCACCTGAAGTGGAAGACCATTCCAGCGATCCACCACCCTTTCGGTGAAAAAGAATTTCTTGGTGTCACCGTGCAGTTTCCCGCCTCTGATTTTCCATGGGTGTCCTCTTGTTGCCATGGGACCCCTGAAAAAGAAGATATCTTCTTCTACCTCGATGCGGCCCGTGAGATACTTGAACGTCTCGATCATGTCTCCCCTCTCTCTGCGCTCCTCGAGCGAGTATAGCTGTAATTTATCTAACCGTTCTTCGTACGGGAGAACCTTCAGTCCCGAGACCATTCGGATGGCCATTCTCTGGACCGATTCCAGCCTCAGCACATCCTTACGGTAATGTGGCCTCCAGAATTGCACACAGTACTCCAGGTGCGGTCTCACCATGGATCTATACAAAGGCATAATGACTTCAGGCTTACGGCTGACGAAACCCCTGCGTATGCAACCTATGATTTGTCTTGCCTTGGAAGAAGCTTGCTCCACTTGATTGGCAGCCTTCATGTCCTCACTGACGATCACCCCTAAGTCTCGTTCTGCAACCGTTCTTGTTAGGATCTCGCCATTAAGGGTATAAGTCCTGCATGGATTCTGGGTACCCAGGTGCATAACTTTGCATTTTTTGGCATTGAAGCTGAGCTGCCATGTCTTAGACCAGTTCTCTAGTAAGCGTAGATCATGCATCATATTGTCGGGCATTGAATTTTTATCTATTGTGCTTTTGCCAACTATATTGCTTAGTTTGGCGTCATCGGCAAATAATGTTATCTTACCTCGGAGCCCTTCTGCCAAGTCCCTTATAAAGATATTGAACAGTATCGGGCCCAAGACAGAGCCCTGGGGCACTCCACTGATCACCTCCGTCATTTCAGAGGGGGTGCCATTCACCATTACCCTTTGAACCCTACCTCCAAGCCAGTTCCCAACCCACTTCGTCAATGTGTCGCCCAATCCTATGGAACTCATCTTGCTTAGTAACCTGTGATGAGGCACCCTATCGAATGCTTTGCTAAAGTCCAGGTATATGATGTCCAGGGACTCTCCAACATCTAGCTTCCCCGTCACCCAGTCAAAGAAGCTGATCAGGTTGGATTGGCAAGATCTCCCCTTAGTAAATCCATATTGACGGGGATCCCGTAGGTTCTCTTCATTCAGGATCGTATCTAATTGGTGTTTGATAAGAGTTTCAATTAGTTTGCTCACTATTGATGTGAGACTCACTGGTCTGTAGTTTGCCGCTTCTGTCTTGGAGCCTTTCTTGTGGAGTGGAATGACGTTAGCCTTCCTCCAGTCCAACGGGACGCTACCTGAACTAAGGGAGAGGTTGAAGAGCGCCGACAGCGGCTCCGCCAAGAAATCACTCAACTCCCTGAGTACCCTGGGGTGCAGGTTGTCTGGTCCCATTGCCTTGTAAACCTTGAGCTTGAACAGCTCAACGTGGACACTGTTGGGCGTAAATTTGAAATCGCTAAATGGGTCAACTGAATCAGCCCTTGTCTGTAACTGAGGGCCATGCCCCGGAGCTTCTAGGTGAAGACAGAGCAGAAATATTCATTTAACAGTTGGGCTTTTTCTGAGTCCTTTTCCACATAGTCTCCGTCTGGTTTCCTTAGACGTACTATTCCCCCTGAGTTTTTACTTCTGTCACTGATATACCTGAAGAATGATTTATCTCCCTTCTGGATGTTCTTTGCTAGAGATTCCTCCATGTTGAATTTAGCCTCCCTGACTGCTGTTTTGACGGCTTTTGACTTGGTCAGGTATTCTGCCCTGGAGTCCTGTTCCCTTGATTGTTTGTAAGAGATGAATGCTTTTTTCTTTTCTTTGATGAGGTCTGAGATCTCCGCAGTGAACCACTGTGGTTTATTGTTTCTACGGCGTTTACTTACTAGCTTGACATAACGGTTTGTCGCTTCCTGAATGGTGGCTTTCAGAGTCGACCACATTTCATCCACACTATCGGTTTCAGCTTGGCTTTGTAGCATGAACAAAGTCACTCATCTCTTGGAAGTTTGTGTCCTTGAATTTGAGGACCTTGGTCAGTGTGGCAGGTTTAGTGAAGCCTTTCCCAAGATTGAACCATATCATGTTATGGTAGCTTGAGGCCAATGTGTCTCCCACCGAGACCTCTGTGACACTTTCACCATTGGTAAGCAACAGGTCCAGTATTGCCTGATCCCTTGTTGGGTCCAACACCAATTGCCTGAGACGTGCTCCCTTCAAAGAGTTTAATAGCTTCCTGCTGCTGCCGGAAGCAGCGGTAAGTGTGCCCCAGTCCACATCAGGCATGTTGAAGTCACCTAACAATACCGTGTCCCCACGCAAGGTGATATTCTCTATATCTCCAATCAATTCCATATCCAGGTCATCCTGTTGTCTTGGGGGTCTGTAAATAACGCCGAGATACAGGCATTTGTCCTTCCCTCTGGCCAAATTAACCCAAAGGGACTCCCCAGTGTATTGGACATCTGTGATCCTTGTGACCCTAATGTCATCCTTTGTATATAATGCAACACCACCTCCCAATCTACCCTCCCTGTCCCGGCAAAGCAGGTTGTAACCTGGTATGACCATGTCCCACCCGTGTGAGTCTGTGAGCCAGGTCTCAGATATTGCCACCACATCCAGGTCGGCATTCCTCATTTCTGTTTCCAGATCCAGTATCTTGTTTCCCAAGCTGTGTGCGTTAATGTACATAGCCTTCCATGTTGTGTTTTTATTATGTCTTAGTGGGGATATTCCTGTTTGAGTTACTTGGACACTTCTAGCATTATTCGCATATTTGATATTCCCTCTAGACCCAGAGCTATATCTTGTACCTGACCCGGACTCCCCAGACCCAGAGTTACAGTGTGTACCTATCTCAAAAACGGAAATGTGTGTATCCTGTGGGGGAGTTCCCGCATGGGCTACTTGAACTCCTTTCACAAAATTTGCAATGTGTATACCCCTGCTGAACCCAGGATTACAATGTGTACTGCCCTTAGTCCCGGAATTACAGTGTGTACACTCCCCGGACCCAGAATTGCAATGTGTAGTCCTCCTAGATCCTGAATTACAATGTGACCCCGAATTGTAATGTGAACCTTCCCTAGACTCGAAAGTGTGTATACTACTTATCCCAGCCTCAAAAAAGTATTGACAGTTTTGCACACCAGGTAGGCAGAAAACAACGAACAGACTGCAGACAATGTACAAGATGCAGACTACGTTGGATTTTCTTTCTCCCTTTTGTGCAATCATCCGCTAGGCATCATTTACGGAATAGTGCCTAAAAGTGCCTAAGCGGTCTTAGGCACCAGTAGGTGTTGACGCCTTAGGCACACTCCATTTATGCCAGAATTTTCTTGGCTTGAATGAGTGTGCCTAACTTAGGCGCCTACTGCTGCCTAACTCAAACCATGACTAAAATCCACCCAGAATCTGGAGTAGATGCCTACTGAGTTAAGTGCCTACCAGCTAATTAGGGTTACCATATTTGTGAAAACAAATAAGAGGACACTTGGCCCCACCCATTACCTACAAAATAATGGGAGCACAAAGTCTGGTTTCTGTGCACAGCCTCTCTCTCATTAAAGTTAGGCGCCAGTAATGTAGGCCAGGATTTTAAGGGCCTAAAATACCGACACCTACCTTTGACAGAGAATCAAACCTAATGGTGCCTAAGGTCATTTCTAGCCCAAACAATTCCTACTTTGACCTTAGACACTGTTAGATACCTTTATAGATTAGATTCTGGTACCTTTTCTGTAGGTACCTGCGAGATTAATGGGATTTTAATTGGCTTTTAATTGTCACATTCAATTAGTGCACCGATTAAGCCTATTACCTTAAAACAATTAATTTATGGTGCCGTTTACAGAATCTGCCCCTTAGTGCTGCTGAATATTGCCACTAACTTGTTAGGGGCAGCCCAGAGGGCTGAATGACCACTTAGCCAGCTAGCAGCAGTTTTCAGTCCACTAGCCAGCTAAGTAACTTCATAAAAAGACAGCAAAGAGGCTGTTCTTGTTAATATTAGCTGGACTGAATATCAGTGGTGCCCAGTTAACTTCTGGGTCACTGCTGAAACTTACGTAGTCAATACTGGGAGTTGTGCATGCCCTGGCATTGAATATCTAGGGAGAATTCAGCCAGTGGGGGAGAACGACTCAGGCATTACTTAGGTACATTGCTTGCCAGGCTGAATATTAGGTGGAGAGATTAAAAAGGCTGTATCTTGCTGGTGCAAGGCATTAACAGTTGCTCTACCCCAGCAGCTGGAAAAAAAAGAAGAGAATCCTCTGTATCAAAAGCCTTTTGAAAAAGATAAGTTGTGAGGGAGCTTTTAGTGAGGTTTACGATGACAGACTTAAAGATCTCAATATGTATACTTTGGAGGAAAGGGGAGATATGATAGAGATGTTTAAATATCTATGTGGCATAAATACACAAGAGGCAAGTCTCTTTCAGTTGAAAGGAAACTTCAGAGTGAGACAGCATAGAGGCCCCCTTTTATCAAGCTGCATTAGGGATTTGTATCACCAGACGCTGTGGTAAAAGCTCCGACGCTCATAGAAATTCTATGAGTGTCAGAACTTCTACCGCAGCGGCCAGCGATAAAAATCCGTAATGCGGCTTGATAAAAGGGGGCCAGAATGAGGTTAAAAGGTGATAGACTCAAGAGTAATCTAAGAAAATATTTTTTTACAGAAAGGGTAGTAGATGTGTGGAGAAAAGACTGTGTCTGAATTCAAGAAAGCGTGGGGCAGGCACGCAGAATCTCTTAAGGAGAAGTGGAGATAATTGATGCTGTGGATGGGCCATTTGGCCTTTAACTGCCCTCATGTTTCTTTGTTTCAGTGAAGGTGTCCTGTGGAGACAGGACCAGTAAGGTTAGGTGTCATGACGCTGAATACACATGTTAATTTAAAACACTGATGCCAACATTTAAATTAGCACAGTAACTGCTGCTGCTGTATTTTAACCCCTAAGTTAATGGGGTCGGGGGGAGGGTTACCATATGACTCCAGAAAAAGGAGGAAGGATTGACACAACCAGGTTTACTTCCATTGAAAGCAATGGAAGTAAAATCCTGATGTCTCAATCCATTCTCCTTCCTTTTTCAGGAGCAATTTGGTAACCCAGGGGGAGGGGGGGGGGGTGGAGAACACAGCTCCAATATGTCCTCTGTATTGAAAGTGAAGAAAAGTGTGGAGTGATAACTTGTACTAGAATACTTTGGTCTACTTTGGTCTACTAGAATACTTTGACCAACATTTGCTAACCATTCCATCACTTAAAACTATTAATACTTGAAGACAATACATTTTTTCTGTTGTGGCCCCTCAATAGTGGAATTCCTTACTAATCTACTTAAGGGCAGGGCATGATTAATTCTTCGGAGGGTCCCTAGGCACATAAGTACACTGGGCCCTGCCCCTGCCTCGTCCATGTCCCGCCCTCATTTATCTGTTTTCTTATTTACTTCTTTATTTCCACTTGTATTTCTTTTTTTTAAATTCAAAACAAAGATTAGCATATCAGTGCACAGTTTTTCTTCTGTGCAACCCCCAAACATCTCTGAACAAATCCCCCTTCCTTCCCTTCCCACCTACTTACCCAGGACTTTAACTCTGAACCCTTTCCATGCATATATAAAAGTGTTCAAATATTTGTAAAGCAGTTATACTATCTGAAATATAAGTCTATATTAATAACCAAGTTTACAACGTCTCTCAACTGCCTCACTCTACATCAACCAACTGTAACCCATACGTATGTATAAACAACCAAATCTGTAACTCCTCTAGTACGTTCCACTCCATGCATATTAACTTGCAACGAAACAACAAGGCAAGCAGTCCACCAAAGAATCCATAATGAAACAAAAGAAGATTGGCAGAAAATAAGGAGATTCAAATCAGGTTAATTCAAGGTGCTCCCAAGAACCATGCCTGATGCATTTCGCCAAACAAGGCTAGTCAACGCTACCAAAAAACCATGTCTTTCATACAAATAGGTCACAGAAAACACCTTCACCTAGCATGGAATATGTAATCACAAACTAACCTCTCTCCCCTTTTACAAAACTGTAGTATGGTTTTTAGCCACGGCCCGTGCTAAAAAAAATGCTCTACAGTTTTGTAAAAGGGGGGATAAAATAGAAATATGTAGACAAAGGTTAAATAAAACCAGCAAGAAGCTGGACTCTGCATACAATGCAACACCACAGAAACAGCGATACATGTCCCCTAAAGCAAAAATAAATAAATAAATAGAAATTTTTTTCATACCTTTGTCTTGTCTGGTTTCTGCTCTCCTCATCTTCTTGTCAATATCTTCCTTTCATCTTTTGTCCTTCTGTGCCACTTCCAGAAACTGTATGCCTCCCCTTCCATCTTTCCCTTCACCCTCATTGGTCTGGCATCCATCTTCTTCCATTCCCTCCTCCAATGGTCTGGCATCTCTCTCCTCTCTTCTTCCCTTCCCTCTCCCACATCACCATGGTCTAGCATTTCACTCTCTCCTCTCCTTTCCCCCACTTCCATCAGCATCAGCCCCATTTCTTTCCCTCCAACCCAATTCCATCCAGTATCCTTTCCTTCCCCTGCACACAATTCCATCAGCATCTTCCCCCTTTCTCTCCCTCCACCACGCTGCCCCACCATCCTTCCCACCAACCTTCCATACCACCCTGCCCCCTTTCTCTTCCTCCACCGCCCTTCCATACCATCCTTCTCACAACCCTTCCATACCATCCTGCCCCCTTTCTCTTCCTCCACCACCCTTCCATGCTCCTTTCTCCCCCTCCAAACATTGCTGCTAGCTCTGCCCTCTGAGCTCCTTTGCCCAAAAGCAGCATTATAACAGCTGACAGCAACGCTCCCCCCCCTGCAGCAACGGCAACAGGCCCCCCCCCCTCCGGCATGAACCGCAATGCAGCCAGATCTGTTACTGGAAGGTCTCGCGATGACTGCTTCTGCAGGTCCATCCTCCTCCGATGTCACTTACTTGCTCCGGAAGAAGTGACGTCGGAGGGGATGGACCGGCAGAAGCAATCATCGTGGGACCTTCCAGTAACAGGTCCGGCTGCATTGTGGTTGATGCCAGGAGGGGGGGGGCCCGTTGCGGTTGATGCCGGGAGGGGGGCCCGTTGCCGTTGATGGCAAGGTGAGTCATCCTCCTTCAGCGGGCCCTCCTCACAGTTTCGGGCCCTAGGCACATGCCTAGTGTGCCTATTGATTAATCCAGCCCTGCTTAAGGGAAGAAAGAAACATTGATAGATTTAAGAGTCAGCTAAAATGCTTTCTTTTAAAAGATGCTTTTAACTACTAGACTTTGTAAAAACAACAAAACCAAACCAAAAATCCCTCCTTTTGTATTAACAAAAAACAAAACCAAAAACTCCTCCTTTTGTAATTTCCCTTGATTGTCTCATTTGCCTTCAATTATTGTATTTCTATCCCACTTACCCTATTGGTCCCGTCTGGTTTGAAAGTCTTGTATTTGCTATATGAACTTTTTGTACCCCTGTATATTGTTGTAAACTGTTTTTAGAATTGTGCATTGCCCTGAATTTATGATTGGACGATAAATCAAATTTTAAATAAACTTGAAACTTGGGAATGAGCTGGTATGTCAGTCCAAGTGAATGGGTGGACCATCTTTAAATTTTGGAGGGAACTATAAGAGATCCAGTAGCATAGTAAGGGGGGGGAGAGAACTGCCCTGGGCATGGTCTTGGTAAGGGTGCCGGCACCTCTCAGCCCCCCCCCCCCTTGCTGGATGTGTGTGCCCCTTCCCTCATTCCTTTTAAATTTTCCTTGCACGAGCAGCATTATGAACTTGCTGCCCGTGTCGGTGTCGCCTCTCTCTGACATCACTTCCAGGCCCCGTAAATAGGAAGTGATATGAGAGGGACAGCCGACACGATGCAGGCAGCAAGTTCGTGATGTTGCCTGAAAAATTTTAAAGGTACGTGGGAAGGAAAGGGGTGTGCATGCAGCAGGGAGGTTCGGGGCGGAGAAGGGGGAGGGGCGCCATCACCCCTCCCCCCCCCCTCCCCGCTCCGGGCACCACTCACCCTTGCTACGCCACTGGAGAGACCTTTGCCTCTGTCACAGGCACATCAAGATGCGGTGAGTGAAGACCTGTTTACCGCTTGGAACTTTTAATTGCTCTGATATATTTCATCAGAAAGGCCTGCAAAGGATAAGAGAGTTAGTAGTTTTGAGGGGAAGATGATGACAACATGAGCACGTGAAACCAGTTTGCCATGAGGTTTTAAAATTGTAAGGCTCTATATCTATGTATTTGTTTCAATATTATTTTTTGCACTATCTGATTATTTTTCAGGTTTCAAGTTTATTAAAATTTGTTATCCCGCCCTATCTGTAATCAAAGCGGTTTTACATAATAAAAATTTTAAAATGCAGGGAATGAATAAAATTTAAATACATTACATCAAAGAAACATTAAGGGCTCCTTTTACAAAGGTGCATTAGGGCCTTAATGCGCAGAATAGCATACGCTAAAATGCCGCGCACGCTAGCTGCTACCACCTCCTCGTGAGCAGGCGGTAGTTTTTCAGTAATCCGGTGCGTGCACTAAAAACGCTAGCGCACCTTTGTAAAAGGAGCCCTACGAGACAAACTTTCTTGACTGACGTGACTAACCAGAACGAAACAAACTGGCACATGAGGAAAAAGGGAAGAACTACAATCAATGATAGGAAAGAACAAAAATAGGAAAAAAAACCAAAAGGGTAGGGAAACAGAAAATGAAAACCCAATATAGGATACTGGATACTGAAGAGTTTAAAACATCCTTAAAAGGACGGTTATACTGCAAAAGTATCTTTGAAAAGTGTGGTTTTTAAGCTAGACTTAAAGTTATCTATGGTCATAATCTCACGTAAATAATTTGGGGCCGAGTTCCAGAGCAATGGGTCAGTGACTGAGAAGATGTTATTTCTCATGAAGTTGACATGACTTAAGGATGAGATTGCAAGTAAGTTTTGATTGGATGATTGTAGAGTACGGTTTTCCTTCCCTGTTTTTTCTTTACTATGGGGTCCTTTTATCAAGCTGCGGCAGGGGTTTAACGCGCGTAATACCACGCGTTAAAACGCCTGCTGCGCTAGCCATTAACGCCTGCATTGAGCAGGCGTTAGTTTTTTAGCCGGCCATGGGGGTTAGCGCATGATGAAATGTCCAATGTGCTAACCCCACTAGCACGGCTTGATAAAAGGACCCCTATGTATTTGTTCATTTATGAATAAGTTCATTTATGAATAAGGAGGACAGATTGAGACATCCAGGTTATACTTCCATTATTTTCAATGGAAATTGTCCTCATTTTTTCTGGAGCCATATGGTAACCCTACCAATAAAGGTATTTTTAGTACTGTATAAGAAATCTCCTGGTGAGAGCAGACTTTTGTAAGAGAAGAGTGCGAAAGGTTTATTTTGGGCCAGACAGCTGATGAGGGCTGGCTGTTGCATCACATTTTTTTTTTCCGTTGTAATCTCTGTAGAATTATTAAAACACAGCACCCACAAAACTGGGATCATAAATAGAAATGTAAACATTTGTTGGGTGTTTTTGTGACATATACTGTAATTCTGACATAGAGTCTCAAGAAGAGAAAAGTGGGAATCCATTTAAAATCACTGAACTTGTTATTTTGTTAATTTTGGTCACTCTTTTACTAAGCCACGGTAGAGGTTTCTAGTGGCGCTACTCCTCTGCCCTCTGCCCCCTGCCCCCTGCCGCGTGCATGCCCTCTTCCCTTTTCCCGGCACCTTTTTCACTTTGCCGGTATGAGCAGCATGCCCATGTCGGTGTCAGCTCACCCTTTGATGTCACTTCCTAGGCGTAGGACCCTGAAGTGACGTCGGAGAGAGCGCTGATGCCAAAGCGGGCAACAACCTCACGCCAGAGATTTAAAAGAGGTTTGGGGAAAGCAAGGGGCATATGATAAAGAGAGGAGTGGAGGGGGTGGTGGAGAGAGGTGCCGCACCCTTAGGAAGACAGCGCCCTGGGAGGACCACCCCAACCTCCTTTACTAACTACTGGTCAGTCCCTCCTCGAGGGCCGCAATCCAGTTGGGTTTTCAGGATTTCCCCAATGAATATGAATGAGATCTATTTGCATGAACTGCTTTCATTGTATGCTAACAGATCTCATGCATATTCATTGGGGGAATCCTGAAAACCCGACTGGATTGTGGCCTTCGAGGATCGACTTTGACGCCTGTGGGTTAGAGCAGTGGTCCCCAACCCTGTCCTGGAGGACCACCAGGCCAATCGGGTTTTCAGGCTAGCCCTAATGAATATGCATGGAGCAGATTTGCAAGCCTGTCACTTCCATTATATGCAAATCTCTCTCATGCATATTTATTAGGGCTAGCCTGAAAACCCGATTGGCCTGGTGGTCCTCCAGGACAGGTTGGGGGACCACTGAGTTAGAGCATTTAATGCTACAGGCCGCAGTAGAAACCTCTACCACAGCTTAATAAATGGCGAGGGGAGGGGGGGTGTTGTTTCAGGCTGGCTGCAGTTTCCTCTCTGAGAGGCTTTTTGACCAGTCCTGGGTTTTGGACTTACATCCCTGTGTGATGGTATTTCCCCACTGTTTGAAATCAGTGGTTCAGTACCAAAAAGCATCACGATGGGGCTGTCTGAAAGCCAGAGCTACCCTGAAATCTGGATCACCTGACATCCATGTGGAATGGGATCTTCCAGCCTTCCGAATGCACAGGATCCTATGTGTGCAGGGCATTGTTGGTAATGATAGCCAGTTTTGTATGTGCAGAGATAGATCAACAGAGAGATCCATTTTCTTCTAGGACTAGTTCAACTTGTTTCATAAGCAAAATGACCCACCATCTTCTGAACGTTCCGGAACTGGTTGGTCATTTTCAGGAGCTTTACTAGAAATTTCCAAGTTTTACCGGAGGCTCCGATAAATTAGACATACTTTCCAGCATTTAAAAGGCCAAATGAGACCCCCAAGAAAAAGGCAGCAGACAAAAGCGCCCGTTGACTGGCGGCAGCCCAGTTCCCCAAGTGTGCACGTAACAGAGCCATTAAGCACTGGTGGAAAGAAGTGGGGAGCGGCTGTCTTCTTCTGGTAGTAGTAATGGGCTTGAGAATTGCTAATGAAATTGATTCTAATTAAAAATAAAGCAAAACAACTGCAGCAACAGCCCTAAACATCTGGCCACGGGAAATAAGCAATGGGGAAAGTTAGGAATAAATTTAGTGTAACAGGGGGAGGGAGGAGTCGGGAGGATTAGTTGGAAGACACATCCCACTGGTTTAGGGGTATCATCATGGGAGACGTCCTAAGAAAATTTCATTACTTCTCAGCAGGGAATAAAACTAGTGCCACTCATGCTTCCCTCTCGGCTTTTAATTTGCAGTTGAATGGTGAAACATTAACTATGTTTGTTTTGAGGGGTTTTTATATTTCAGTCAGGATTGCCATATGACTCCAGAAAAAGGACAAGAGACATTTGAGTTTTATTTCAATTGAAAGCGATGGAAGTAAAGCCCGGATGTCTCAAACTGTCCTCCTTTCAGCTTCTTCTTTTTTTGTTGGGGGGGGGGAGGGGGGGGAGATGTCTGCACATGGAAGGAGAGCTCCCTTGGACAATGATGGCTACTAGTGAAAAGCTAGTGTGCTTGGGTACCATGAGCACTAAGCAGGCTTTGAAGAGTTTGTCTTTTGTAAGACAGTTCTGGGTACTAAGTATTTCATGCACAGAACGACTTTCTTATACAAGAGATGTTTCTGATTTATGGCACCTATAAAGATTTTGTTTATACTTAAATGTAGACCTTCACAAATGTATGTCACACTCTTATGGGACACTCAAAATGTGGTATCTACATAGAAGATCGTTAGCTAAAGCCTGGAAAACTGTAAAATCTCAGAAAAGGGGTGGGGGGGGGGCAAAGTGTCTAAACAGGTTATTTTTGCAAGCAGTAATTAACCTCATTCCTAAACCAGGGTAAGTGGAGTATGATCTGAGTCTCTCAACTTTACTGTTAATGCCACTACTTGCATTATGCCAAAGAGAGCTTCCTTCTGGATTTCATAAAGGGGCTCATTTTCAAAGCATTTAGACACACAAGGCACCATAGGTTTCCATGGTATGTACTTTCTTTGTCTAGGGCCCATACGCTCAAAACTCACTGCCTTTAACAAACGACCCTAAAACAATTTTAACCTGTTTAGTGTTGAAGTATTTCAGCTATTGTGGCCTTTTCTGTGATTTGTAGCAGTCTCTGATAATTGTATGCAAATAGATTACAAGCTCATCGGTGTTAAAATGAGCACTCCAATCGATGCCCAGAAGATGCACAAAATTAAGCTCCGGTTTTTAACACTCTAAAATCTCTGACAGGTCTGGAGGTGCTGGCATGGTTAAAAAAAAAAAAAGTGCCCTGAACAGCAGCATTTTTTTAATTTTTAATGGGCACAGAAGTTGGGCGTGTGTTACACAAATACAATATCTGACCCCATTTTTAAAAAAAAAACAACAGAAAATTCTGGCACATTTCTCTAATTGATTCATATTTATGTTTTCAAGTAAGAATAGAAAAGCACTAGCAAAACCTCACTTCTGCAATAGAAAAAGAAATTAGGAAACACTGTTCTGAAATTAAATAAATAAATATAGTTCTATGATGACTCCATATTTTTTGTGTACGAACATCAGAGGTGCTGCCTGGGAACCTAGCAGAGACAGACCTGCTGTTTCCAAGATGGAGTAACCCGTGCTTGGGTGCCACAGTCTGGTTGTGGAGGTGGTAGGGGTTTCAATCCCCAAACCTGATTGTTAGAGTTAGTTGATATGGTTTAGCAGATGGTGCAGTGGGGAGAGCTCAGAGAGTTGTTTTGGGGCTTTTTTTTCTGATCAAGCATACATTCTCCTCTATAGTGTGAATGGCTCTCTTCAGACATGCATCACTTGGCTGGCAACCTCCTCCTCATTCAAACCCAAGCCTTGGATAATGAGTTCCATTCAAATTGTTGATTAGTGGCTCCGCAGATGCCAGATTTGCTCAACAGAAAAACTTGGGGTGACTCCAATAAATTCACGGCTATGGGCTTCCACAACAAATAACAGTGCTGGCAATATCCAACATTGTTTATTCGCTCACTCAAGTTTTGCAAGTTGGGATAAAAGATGTGAATTCCATAAGGCAAATGAAAACTGTTCCTTTCTGTGCTGTCCCTGTAATTCCTCCTAGGAGTGTTTCAGAACACAGTAAAAAGCCGTGGATTCTGGAGCTGTATTTCTCATGGGAAACGTGCTGCCAGCTGGCATTCTTCACTGGCAATCGCAAAAAGACACTCTCCCCCCCAAAAAAAAAAATCAGCAGAGACACAGACCAGCAGAAAACCTCTGGCTTTCTCAGCAGCCACAAGAACATGGACAGAACTCCTGCAACTCTAATCCTTTATCATTAGTACATGTCACTGCTGACATCATCTGGTCCGTAACCACAATCCTCTTTTACTGAAGAACTGCTTGAACAAAATGGAAAGCATCTTTAAACATAGGTAGAGGTTAAGGCCATGCCTTGGACCCTGGTCATATTTTCTCCCTATGTGATCCATTTTCCTGCCTTCAGAAAAATGCTTACATGTTAAAGTAAAAACTCTTGATATGTTTTAAATACTTTAAGCTGTTACCCCTCTCTTAAAGACACCTCATTGGCTTCCCATCCGTTTTCGAATACAGTTCAAACTCCTCTTACTGACCTACAAATGCACTCACTTAGCTGCCCCCCTCCTTCCCCCCCACACCTATCTGTCTTCACTTATCTCCCCCTATGTTCTCCCTGCAAGCTCCGCTCAGCTGGTAAGTTCCTCTTGTCTGTGCCCTTCTCTTCCTCCGCCAACTCCAGACTCCATCCCTTCTACCTTGCTGCGCAAAAAGCTTCAAATAAGTTGCTTGAATCCCTACAGGAGGCTCTGTCTCTAGCAGTGTTCAAGGTCTAGTTAAAGGCCCACCTCTTCGAGACTGCTTGCAACTCCTAACTCCTCTCGCCTGGGGTTCTGCATCCTTAACCCTATATGTCATGTCTGTCTGTCCATGTTAGATTGTAAGCTCTTCTGAGCAGGGGCCGTCTATTAAATGTCAAAATGTCCATTGCTGCGTATGCCTTTCAGCGCTATATAAGTGATCAATATTGGTAGTAGTAGAGCACTGACTCTCCACCCAGTCCTCAGGACACATCCAGCAAGTCAGTTTTTCAGAATATCCGTAATGAATGCACATAAGGTGGATGAATATACAGTACATGAAAGGTAGTGTACACAAATCTGTACCTTGCATATTCACTGTGGGTATCCTGAAAACCAACCAGCTAGGCTGAGAACCCCTGCCTTGGGCATTATGGAGGTCATAATCAGTTCATCCAGATGTTCATCCAGATGGCAAAGTAGGCACTTGGACGTCCTAATAGAGTGCCGGGTTTCAAAACTAACTTTCTGGATGTCCAGCAGGACTTCTAAGCCGCTGTGCGTCCAGAGCTCAAAGAGGTGTGTTGGGAGGAGTGTTATGGGCGGGCATTGGGTAGGCTTAGACCTGGACATCCTGTGGCGATAAAGCTGTCCCAGGACGTCCTAGATGGAATTAATTGCCCAGTTAGTCCTGTTTAAGTGCCCCATAGATGCCCAAACTAACCAGATGACCACTGAATGCATTAAGGTATGACCCCCCCTTCCCCCACACACATATACTCCCCTAATTCTCACAGACTCCCTCTCACCCCCAAAATATCCTATTTGTGAGGTATAAGAAATGATATGGTATAGTATTTAAAGAGAACATACTTGTCTGTAGATCAGAGCATCTGGTATGGGAAATCCTAGTACAGCATCACACAGGTGTCTTAAGTAGCCAGGTGATGGGCTAATGAGCCATAGAGAGGAAGACCCAGGTCCATAAGACACTCTAACCACTACATTTATGGTGTAAAGTGTGAGGCCACCAAAACCCACCTAAATCCTACTCTACTTCCATATAGATGCCACCTGTAGTAGTCCAAGTGTGAAATAATGAAAGCATGAATAAGTCAAAGAAACGTTGAATAGAATGAAGCCATTTCATTCTTTACCCATTTTTATGTTCTGTCTACACCAATTACAAGTTTGAGGCAGATTACAATAAGCAAAAACAGGAAACAGTACATCCTGGAATATAACATACATCATCTAGTCCAATAAACAATAAAAACAAATTCAAAATTTTGAACAAATTTCAGTTAGAGATAAGATATATTCAAAACAAGACAGTCTTAATTGCTTTACAAAACTGAGCATAATTATATATTTGCATTAGTGAAACTGGAAGAAAATTCAATAATTTAGTAGCACATTAGGAAAATTATATTAAAAAAACATTTTTCAGTCTAATACCCTTATTAGAAGGAAATTTTAATTGATTATGTGTACCAATTTGAAAATTTACTAGGGCCTAAGTTTATACTCAAAATTTCACTAAACGCTTAAATTTAAAAGCATAAAAAGTGGGTGGTAACAAGGGCAGATTTAGGGTGGTGTACAGAAGTCTCATAAATCTAGGTAAACAAATGGATGGCTGGCATTTATGAGCATAACTTTTGTGCTCCCAACTTAAGATGAATTTTCAGGGAAACGCAAAAACGTAGGCGTGACTTTCTTCTATTAAAACCAGGGGTCATCTCACTAGAGGCTACATTTTACTTAAGACACCCTTGTAAGTGCATTGTTCGTTATCACTCAACTAAATATTCTTTGAGCCTCAACATTTGACTAATTTTGTGGCTAAGCCCCGTCTGGTCAAGGAGAAATTTCAATCTTGAGCTCTAAAAGAAAATTGTAACTCCATTCCCAATGTATAGGAACAGCATTACTTTGTTGTATTGATTTTTTTTATTTTTTTTTTTAGCTCGCTAGTAAATTTCTTGGATCCAAAGAGGACTTGAGCTAATTTCACCATAATAATTTTTTTTTTTTTTTTTTTTGTAATTTTGCTTAACTTTTGTTAAGTATGGCATTATTGACTAATGATTATTTTATGTTCTGGTTAAATTTGCTTTCTGTACAAGTTATACTTGATAATATATTGAAATCAATACAAATACTTACAGATAAGATGAATTTTCTGCTGAAAATTTAGGGCTCTTTTACTAAGCCGCGTTAGGGCCTTAACGCACGGAATAGCATGTGCTAAATTGTCGCACGCGCTAGACCTTAACGCCAGCATTGAGCTGGCATTATTCTAGAAGCATAGCACGCGGTTTAGCGCAAGGTAATTTTGTGCATGCGCTAAAAACGCTAGCGCACCTTTGTAAAAGGAGCCCTAAGTTTTGCAGAAAATAGGGCACATATTAAGTCTAAGGGGGTGGTATATCTTTTGTTTTGGAATTATTCCTGATGGTAATGATGAATGGGGGAGGTAGATTCTTATTGTTTATAAGTGCTTATTTGATTATTATTATTGTATGTAAATTGTATTGCACTTTTTGTTGGCATTAAAAACTAAATAAAGTTTTTTTTAAAAAGTCTAATTTAAGAGCATAAACTTAGGCATTCAGCCTTTTTAAAAAATTTTGAATACATTTTTGTCTAGACCTGTTTCAAGACTAAGTAAAAAGAAAAAAAAAGGTGATCTTTTTTTTTTTAAGTTCCAATCTTTTTTATTGAAAATTGGCATAAAAAAGAGAAACATTCATTAACAACCACAGTTCACAAAAGCCTGGGATACAGTTTAGAGCTCATGTGAAGACATATCAGATACTCAAGAACACGATACAGTATACATATCAAAACAATTATAAAGAATGTAAATAAATGTCAATGGGAGACCAAAGAGTTAGTATGGACAACTTCTGACAATGTTGTAGTTTTTCAGATGTTAAGGCATAAGGAATTCCACCAGAAGGTAAAATTCAATCTTGATGCCGATTTCCAATTTTGAAGAATTTGTTGTATACCTACTGATATCATGATATCTATCAGTTTGTTGTCACAGGTACAGAATTCAAAGCATGGATGTAAAGAGCGCATTATGATAATGTCAAATGAAAGATCTGCAGTACAATTAGTAATCTTACATATAAAGGACCAAATCTGGATCCAAAATGCTTGAATCATAGAACAGGAAAAGAGCATATGACTAAGCGTCCCTTGAGATTGCATACAATGCCAACAAGTATCATCAGAAGTGAGGTTCGCCTTTTTCTTTTTATAAGGAGTCCAGACTGCTCTCCACATTACGAATAATAATGTTTGAGACATACTGGCTGATAATAAAAGTCTGTTAGTTTTAGACCATAAGTGACACCAATCTTTATCTGTCAAATACCCATCAAGGTCTTTGGACCATTTTGCTACGATATCCGAGGAGGGGGTATAACTGGAGTCCCTTAATATCTTATAATAAAATGACATAGCCTTACCTATACCAATAGTTAGGTTGCTCCAGGTGGAGAGACATGAAATGTCAGTGAAGTGTATATTAGAAAGGAGGGAAGTGAGAATGGACCATTGATGTCTTTTGGACGATAGAGTCGGAAATTTTGCACAGAAATTGGAGAAAGAAGATAATTCCGATCCACTAAATAAAGATCGAACCTGACAAATACCTGCATCTTTCCATGCCTACCAGTTTAAACATTTTTTATTATTTTTTAGTGAATTATTATTCCAGAGCGTCATGTCTTTATGAGAGAAGATGGAGTTAGCAGCAGTTCTATCGAGTGTACTTATAGCAGTAAGAGTCGCTATAAAGAGAGGAAATTGTTTAAGATGTTTAGGTAGAGTCATGGTAGGGAGAGCATGTATACGTATTGGATTGCTTAGTGAGGCTTCTAGGTTAAACCAAGAAGGAGTGCTAGAGGGGTCATCCAATGCTTTATATGATATTCAATAAGAGCCATATTTAGCTAAGGAGGCCAAGTGATATTTATGAAAATCGGGGAGATTAATCCCCCCATGTATTTTAGAAGCTCTTAATTTACCAAGTGCAATTTTAGGTCTTTTACGTTGCCAAATAAAAGAAGTTAATTGTTGATCTATCCATCTATACAGTTGTGGTTTACATAAACCAGGAAGCATAATGAGTTTAAATAAGATTTGAGGCGATAAAGTCATTTTGATAGCAAAAATGCGACCCCACCATGTAATATAAAGTGGTAACCAGTTAGAAATAGTTTGAGTGATTAGTTCTTTTAATTTGGTTATATTGAAGTCCATAATAACCTTAGAATCTTTATGTACAAATGTACCAAGATATTTTATTGGCGAGATAGACCACGAAAATTGGAAATCTTGTATATCAGAGCGTGAGGTATGTTCATTTAAAAGAAAGATAACAGATTTTCCCCAATTAACTTTATAACCCAAGAATGAAGAGTATAAATCAGTCAAGGGGATAAGGGCAGAAAGAGACAATTGAGGATTTTTAAGAAAGAGCATAATATCATCAGCATAAGCTGCAATCTTAAAGTCTCTAAATGTTTTGGGTACACCTTGAATGGCATCAGACTGTCTAATGGCAGATAAGAAGGGTTCTAAAGATAGATTAAATAGGAGAGGTGAAAGAGGGCAACCCTGTCTTGTTCCCCTTTTTAAAGGAATTGGATTAGAGAGAGAATTATTTATTAAAATTCTGGAGCAAGGGTTCCAATATAGTGCATGTATCCACGCAACAAAGTCTTCCCCAAAACTGTACCATCTTAGAACCTGAAGTAGGAACCGCCACTCGACACAGTCAAAGGCCTTTTCAGCGTCAATTGCAAGTCCAACAACAGGTTCCTCAAAGGTTTTGGCTAAACCAGAAATATTATGAAAAATTTGAAGATTGTCTCCTATAAAACGTTGCTTAATAAATCCCACTTGGTCAGGGGATATTAGAAGTTGGATCACTTTATTGATTCGGTTTGCAAGAATTTTTGCCAGGATCTTATAATCAGAGTTGAGTAAAGAGATCGGTCTGTAATTACCTACTCGTGTGGCGTCTCTGTCAGGCTTAGGGAATATTATTATATTGGCTTCTGTAAAATTACGCTGCAAGTCAGGATGTGAGTGTATGAAATTATAATAGTGTAATAGATGTGGACTTAATTGTATAGAAAAAGTTCTATAAAACTCACTGGTGATGCTGTCCGGTCCAGGAGCCTTATTCGATGCAAGTGTTTGGATTGTGGACTGAATTTCCTGCTCAGTGATCGGACTTTCTAATTCAGCTTTAAGATGGGATGGCAGAGTAGGGTGTGAGATAGTATTTAAATAATTTGTAATTGCTTCTTGTGATGAGTCTGATTCTGATTGAAAGAGCTCAGAATAAAAGTTTTCAAACTCTGAACTAATTCCTATTGAATCAGTAATAGATTGGTTTTGGGAGTTAGTAATAGAAGAGATATGATGTTTCTCATTTTTTTCCTTTCAAATAGTGAGCTAAAGTTTTACCCATCTTATTACCTCTGATATAGTGTCCAGATTTTAAAATAAAAATATCTGTATTAGCTAAGGCAGATGCGATAACATTATATTCATATTTCTTCTTGAGAAGTTGTGTATGTGTTGTCATGTCAGTGGGGTTAGAAAAAAATTGAGTTTCAAGAAGTGACATGTCAGATTGGAGAGCATTTAATTGTGTATTAGATTGCTTGCATTTCCAAGCCATCTGGCTAATAATTTCCCTTTCAACGTGGCTTTATATGATTCCCAAACAGTAGCCAGAGACAGAGATGGATCTGAATTAGTGAGGAAAAAGTCTGTTGTAAAGGTATTCAATTTGGAAAGGTGATCTTAATGACCATCTGACTACTGGAGGGAATAAGGCATGGCCCCCTTAATCCCCTAGTGGTCACTGACTCCCTTCCTACCCCCCAAAGATGAGACTGTGACAGCTGTGGCGTAGCGAGGGAAGGTGGCGCCTGGGGCGCTGTACCATGTGCCTCTCCACTCTTTCCCACTGCACCGTGCTCACCCCTGATTCTCAGTCCACCACTGCAGAGCTGCCAATTTACCCAGCTCCAAGAGGAAGATTTTTTCCCAGTCCTGTTTTTGAGTTTATATCCCAATTCAATTCTCTGTTTGTAGTCTCTGATACCACCAATTCAAATCGGCACTTCGGGTTCCATAATGTACCATGATAGGGTTGCAGAAATCCTGGAATGTCTCAGAATTTACTTTCTGGAACTAGGTAATTTGTCCAGCCCTCCATCTCTACCATTAAGCATTTCCATTCAAAGAATGTGCTTGCATAGTCCCCATGCTCACTCACAAATTATTATTGCTATCATACCTAACGTGACTATTTATTTTTCCCACAAAATAGAACCGGAGCCTCCCCCAGACCCTCCCTTGGATCCTCCCAGATCCCAGACCCCCCATTAAATGTAGTGCAAAATATAGACAGTAGATATAAATTCTCAAAACTGACACATTTTGATCACTAAATTGAAAATAAAATCATTTTGCCTACCTTTGTTGTCTGGTGATTTCATGAGTCTCTGGTTGCACTTCCTTCTGATTGTGCATCCTTTCTTTATCTTTCTTTCTTACTCTCTCCCTGCCCCCCCCTTTCTTTCTGTCTTTCTCTCTTCTGCACCCCCCCCCATCTTTCATTCTCTCTCCTGGCCCGGTCCCCCCCCAAGCCACCGCCGCCGCCTATTTGTCCAAGCCACTGCCGCACTAACAACATCTTTGTGCAGCAACTGCACAAGCCTCTCCCCCCCATCAATTCTGATGTCAGAGAGGAAGTTCCGGGCCTGGAACTTCCTCTCCGACATTAGAATTGACATCGGGGGGGGGAGGGGGGGGAGGAAGGCTTGTGCAGTCGTTGAACGAAAATGATGTTAATGCAGCGGTGGCTTGGACAAATAGGCAGCAGTGGCCCGGTTTTAGCTCACCTATCCCGCTCCTTTTGAAAACGGGACATCTTGGCGTGCCACAGTTGTGCGTTGGGACAACGGAACAGATGAGCTAAAAACGGGACGGTCTTGTTCAAAACAAGACGTATGGTCTTCTTAATCATACCCACAGCTAGGCTCTGCACTTTTTCTTGCTACTTCTGGAGAAGTGAAATGATGACCAGAGTCCTTGGTAGGGGGACCCACAAACATGTTTGCCTAGGGCTCAATATAGTGTTAATCTGACCTTGCGCCCTCGCCTTTCATTTACTTCATTGAGAATGTGGATTTGAGAAGGATTTGTTTGTACTGAAAGAGTATTTCTGGATAATTAGCATCTGATCCAGTGCCCTCCATGCTAGGCACCTACACAAACTATCTGGTTCCTCTTCCCCCCCATGTCTTTAGTACAGAAACTGCACGGAAATTCTTGCAGCTTATTAACACATAAGACTGTCATGGTCCATTTCTTTTTTTCTTTTTATTTTCAGAGCCACCTGCCCGGTTTTCCACCAAGAAATTAATTTGCAAGCCCAGCATGGCATAAATCTAATTTTCTTACCAACGTTGACATTAAATTGTCTTGCTGGGAGAAGGTGTGGTCCAGCAGTTAGAGCTTTGATCTGTGAGACTCTCATGAAAGTTTCTAGAATGTAAGATCTGTTCTGCCCCCAGCAGCCTTAGGCTAGTTTTAAAGATATAACTCTAAGATGTGTTAATGCTATTCTCACTTCCTAGAACTTTAGTACTGCAGTCATTTCCTGCCATGATATGTGAGCAATGCATTGTGTGTAATGTACTCTTTCTACTGCAACCACTCCTACTTATCTGCATAAGCCTTACTACTAGTGGTCTTGTGGAAATAAACACTAGCTTGTGCTCAGTTTAACAATTGTATATTAATATATCGATATACGAGAAACAAGTCTTAAAGGCAGACACAGTATGTTCCAAATTCTGGACAAAAGCCAGCCCCTTATATAGGGCATTTGGCATCTTAAACACAAAGGAATCACATGAATACATAAAAATAGATTCATTATTACAGGTACATAGGTTAGTTTACTCTTCCGTGATACTCTCCTTCACCCCTTTGACCATCTGAAGGCCGTGTTTATTAGGGTCATAAACTGGTCACTACCCAAGATACAAGTAACTTATTATGTTTTTCCTCTCCAGAAGGGCAGTGAAATGCAGATTCTGCAAAGAGGTCATACATAGTGCATGTAGTTAATGATTTTATTTGTTCCAGATGAATCCTAAGTTAATACTAGAGATGCATTAATAAGTATATTTCTACGAGTATTCCGGATGGGAATCACATCAAGGCATAACTGTCCAAAATGTGCTCAGGCCCGTGCATCGTTGGGTCATATGCTCTGGACCTGCCCCCGCATTTTGCAGTTTTGACAAAGCCTTGGACAATATACTACATCTATTTGGGGCAGGTGATGGTTTCCTACGCCAAGAGCATTATTTGGATATTATAACATAGTAACGCCAAAACCTAAAGGGATGACAGCCTTCGTGACACGAGTGTTGCTTCTGTGCAGGAAAGCTATATTGAGTAACTGATTGTCACAGGACCCACCTTCTTATAATCAATGGAGATCCTTGATGATTGTACATGCCTCTTTGGAAAGGAAACAAGTTGGAGATCTGGACCACGGTCCGGGTCGACGTTTCTGTCAGACTTGGGAACATTTCTGGATGGACCTTGCTCCCCATGCTCGAAGTAGATTATTTAACTTGTGAAGATGGTCATGAGCTACCTGCAATGCTACTGGACTGTATTCTTTATATGCCCGGGAGGGGAGGGGGGAAAAGGGATGGGTGGGGAATGGCTTGTGCACATGTAAGAGAATTTGCTGTACCTATCTGTATAATGTTTCTTGCACTTTGTTAAAAATTTAATAAAAAAATATTTAAACATAAGTATATTTCTAAGGTGGAATTTTTCCAACTGCACAGTCTTTTCTAGGGTTACCATATGGTTCCAAAAAAAGGAGAATGGATTGAGACATCTGGGTTTTATTTCCATTGTTCAATCCCTCCTCTTTTTTTCTGGAGCCATATGGTAACCATAGTCTTTTCTAATGCAAAGACCTCCCTCTCTCTCTCTCAACTGAGCTTGATTCCTTTATCTGCCTTCTATGACCTCCTCTGTAAACTGGTGTCAGGTTCTGTCCCCTATGGTCCCCCACCTCACTCCCCCCCCCCCCCGATCTTTTGGGTGTTCCTTCTGTACCTTTGTGCCTGACTGAGCTCAGACACACAACATTTTGCCTCAGAAGCACAAAAGCTTCTCCACTCTCCCCTTTGGAACTGGACTTGTCTTCTTACCACACATACAGCACATATATGCACAATGCAGAGTTTCACCTCCGGAACCACTTTAATCAAATTGATGACTCTCCAATCTCTTTCAGATTACCTCTTTCTCTTCAAAATTTCCATCCTCACCTATTACTACTACTGCAAAGTCTCTGAGAATCTACAAACTGAAAGAGGCTATTAGAGCCAAAGGAACATCCTTTAAAGAATGGAAAAAGGATTCAAATGAAGAAAATAAGAAGAGACATAAGCACTGGCAAGTTAGAAGCAAAGCATCTGTAAAAAAAAAAAAAAAAAGCTAACAAACAATATGAAGAGAAACTTGCCAAAGAGGCATAGTAATAATTTTTTAAGGTACATCAGAAGCAGAAAACCTGAGAGGGAATTCGTGGAATCATTGGATGATCAAGGTGCTAAAGGGGCATTCAGGGAGGATAAGGCCATAGCGGAGAGATTGAATGAATTCTTTGCTTTGGTCTTTACCAAACCAGAAATGGTTTTCAAGGGTGATGATGCAGAGGAACTGAAAGAAATCTCGGTAAACCTGGAAGACGTACTAAGCCAAATTGACAAGTTAAAATGTGATAAATCACCTGGACCTGATAGTATACATCCCAGAGTACTAAAAGAACTCAAACATGAAATTTCTGACCTGCTGTTAGAGATCTGTAACTTGTCGCTAAAATCATCTGTAGTACCTGAAGATTGGAGGGTGGCCAGTGTTACTCCAATTTTTTAAAAAGGGTTCCTGAGGAGATCTGAGAAATTGCAGACCAGTAAGCTTGTTTTCAGTGCTGGGAAAAATAGTGGAAACAATTATAAAAAATAAAATTGTGGAACATGTAGACAAACATGATTTAATGGACCAGAGTCAGCATGGGCTCAACCAAGTAAGGTCTTACCTCACCAGTTTGACTTCTTTGAAGGTGTAAATAAACATATGGATAATAAACACGTCTAGTAGCACTATAGAAATGATTCGTAGTAGTAGTTGAGCCAGTTGATGTAGTAGATTTTCAGGAACCTTTTGACAAAGTTTCTCATGAGAGGTTCCTTAGAAAATTAAAGAGTCATGGGATAGGAGGCAATGTTCAGTTATGGAAAAGGAATTGGTTATAGGACAGAAAACAGAGGGTAGGGTTAAATGGCAATTTTTCTCAATGAAGGAGGGTAAATAGTGGAATGCCACAGGGATCTGTACTGGGACCGGTGCTATTTAACTTATTTATAAATGATCTGAAAATTGGAACGACGAGTGAGGTGATTAAATTTGCAGATGACACTAAACTGTTCAATGTTGTTAAAACACATGTAGACTGTGAAAAATTGCAGTCAGTCCTTAGGAAATTGTAAGACTGAGCATCCAAATGGCAGATGAAACTTAATGTGGACAAATGCAAAGTGATTAACTTTTGGAAGAATAACCCAAATCATAGTTATGAGATGCTAGGGTCTACCTTGGGGATCAAGAAAAAGATCTGGGTGTCATTGTAGACAATACTCTGAAACCTCCTGCCCAATGTGTGGCGGCCAAAAAAGATGCTAGGAATTATTAGAAAAGGGATAGTAAACAAGACAACAATGTTATAATGCCTCTTTATCGCTCTATGGTGTGACCTCACCTTGAGTATTGTGTTCAGTTCTGGTCGCCTTATCTCAAAAAAGATATAGTGGAACTAGAAAAGGTTCAAAGAAGAGCGATCAAGATGATAAAGGGGATGGAACTCCTCTTATTTGAGGTTAGGGCACTTCAATTTGGAAAAGAGACATCTGAGGGGAGATTGAAGTCTACTAAATCCTGAGTGGTGTAGAACGAGTACAAGTGCATCGAATTTGTACTCCATCAAAAATTATAAAGACTAGGGGGCACTTGATGAAGTTACAGGGAAATACTTTCAAAACTAATAGGAGGAAATATTTTTTTCACTCAGAGAATAGTTAAGCTCTGGAATGTATTGCCAGAGGATGTGGTGAAAGAGGTTAATGTATCTGGTTTTAAAAAGGTTCAAGTTTATTAAAATCTTATTATACCGCCAAATCATGTATTTAAAAAAATACAGAGTACAACAAAGGAATATCATACAAAGACTTAACAATACAAGATTGACAAACTGGTACAGAAGGGAGGCGGTAGAACTATATTATTCATAGAGAAAGAGCAAGTGGAACGGACAATAGGAAGGGAGCAGATATCACATGAATCAATCAGGTTCAAAGAGAAAGAAAACATCCTTAACAGGACGGTTAAACGTTGAAAGCGTCCTTGAATAGATAGGTTTTGAGTTTAGACTTGAAGTCTGAAATAAGTCCCTGGATGAAAAGTCTATAGTCTGTTACTAAGACAGACACAGGCAAAGCCACTGCTTGTCCTGGATAGGTCACAAAAATATACCAGGGGTAAATAACTCAAATACCGTAGATATTTGTAGAGTGACTAAAGAGATGTCAATAAGACCTGAAAAAGTCACTACAGCATCATCACACAAAATGAATTCAAAAGTCACTTATTCACAATTCTTTTCTTAGAACTCTGCTCAGAGACATGAAGGCTGATTACTCCGCCTCACCACCCAATCATAGCAGTGTTCAAAAATTGAATTGACTCTGAAGATATAAACTTTCAATGGATTAAGTGCTAGCCCAAAAAGCTATGCTAACACTGTCATTGCTTTAATAATTTTAGTATCTTTTAAGAAATAACTTAGCTTTGAAAATAATGACTGGTTCCGACGTGCCACGTTTCGTTGCTGCGTCAGGGAACCGACAAAACAGCTAGGTTTAAAGCTGGAGGTGAAGTCACATAAGATTGAAAAACGCTGGTTCATTTAATGTATGTTTCTTCTTAGATATCTGTGTCTCAGTTCACCCAACTGCAATTGTCAAAAGAAGAATGGCCCGTACCCTTTTTCCATTATATGAATCATCATGTAGTCCATGAACTGAAGATTGCCTTCCAGGATTCCCACCCCAAAGCTGACTTCATCCAGACTTTATGATTTTGTAGGGGTGGGGGAGGATATTTATAAGTACCATAAGAAGCCTGAATTTTGCACATGGGAGCTTCCTACTAATATCCAAATCAGAATTGCCAAGTGGCCCTTTTGCTGCAGAGAGACATAGCCAGTGGTGGGGTTTTTTTTTTAGCTTCCACCTCAATACCTTGTTGTTATTTCCAATTTTTACTTGTTTTCTAGTTGAGATTGGCACTGTGGATGTAGGAGAGTTAGGGTGTCAGAAAAGTAGGCCTGGCTTCAAGACTTCCTCCAGACCATGATCTCTTGTCAGCTCAGCAGAGCCCAAGCCCAAACCACTGTACAAAGTAGGGAAATGCAGTTCTGCGAATTCTCCAGCTTTTCTCCTGGACAAAAATATCCCTCCATAAATACTTATCATCACAAATATACACATTTAAAAAACAACATCACCAGCAAAAGCCCGTTCCCACTTTACATTACACATATGACATTTTCCACAATCAACAATAGAATGCCCATAAGCGTGGGATGGATTATGCAACAACTGAATTAAGAAGATAGTGAGTTAATAAGGAAACAGAAGAAAATCAGTAATGGACATTTTATTGAAATAACTCAGGTTTTCAAGTTTTGTCGATTTTGTATGAGATTGAAAAAAATGTCATGTGTGTAATGGAAATGTAAAATGGGAATGGGCTGTTGCTGGTGATGTTTGTTTAAGTGTGTATATTTGTGATGATAAGTATTTATGGAGGGATATTTGAGATAAATTTGATGAGAAATAAATAACATTCAATAAATCTGTATGAGATAAATTTGCATTTCAAGGAGGCAGTGCATGCAAATCCATCTCATACATGTGCATTTTGGATATCCTGAAAACCTGACCTGCCTGTGTCTCTCGAGGACCGGAATTGCCTAGCCCTGCTCTAGACAGACAGGCAACATCCCCACAGCCGCACGCATCCGATGAAATTCACCCGAGAGTCTTGAAGGAATTGAAGGTTGAAATCGGAGAGTTATTGCAAAAACTTGCAAACCTGTCAATCAGAACAGGTCAGATACCAGACGACTGGAAGAAAGCAAACGTCACACCAATTTTCAAAAAAGGATCGAGAGGAGAACCGGGCAACTATAGACCTGTGAGTCTTACGTCTGTCCCCGGCAAGATGATTGAATCACTGATCAAGGATAGCATTGTTCAGCACTTGGACACACACGACTTGATGAAACCCAGTCAACATGGATTCAGGAAAGGGAAATCGTGTTTGACGAATTTACTCCAATTCTTTGAGACCGTGAACGAGCAAATTGATAGTGGAAAGCCGGTGGACATAATATACTTGGATTTCCAGAAAGCGTTCGACAAAGTTCCACACGAAAGACTTCTCAGGAAACTACAAAGCCATGGCATAGAGGGAGATATACAAAGATGGATAGGCAAATGGCTGGAAAACCGAAAGCAGAGAGTGGGCATAAATGGGAAGTTCTCTGACTGGGAGAAAGTGACTAGTGGTGTACCCCAGGGCTCGGTACTTGGGCCGATCCTTTTTAATATTTATATCAATGACTTGGAAAACGGAACATCCAGTGAGATCATCAAGTTTGCAGACGACACAAAACTCTGCCGGGCAATCAGATCGCAGGAGGATAGTGAGGAACTCCAGAGCGATTTGTGTCGGTTAGAAAAATGGGCGGAGAAATGGCAAATGAGGTTCAACGTGGAGAAATGCAAGGTAATGCATTTAGGCAGTAAGAATAAGGAATACGAGTACAAAATGACAGGTGCAACTCTGGGAAAAAGTGAACAAGAAAGAGACCTGGGTGTACTGATAGATAGGACCCTGAAGCCGTCGGCACAATGCGCGGCAGCGGCAAAGAAGGCAAATAGAATGTTGGGCATGATAAAGAAAGGAATCTCGAGTAGATCGGAGAAAGTAATAATGCCGCTTTATAGGACAATGGTCAGACCTCACTTGGAATACTGCGTCCAACATTGGTCTCCCTACCTAAAGAAGGATATAAAACTGCTGGAGAGGGTGCAGAGACGAGCAACTAAACTAGTGAAGGGTATGGAGAAACTGGAATATGAGGATCGACTTAAAACACTGGGATTGTTCTCCCTTGAGAAAAGGAGACTGCGTGGGGATATGATCGAGACCTTCAAAATACTGAAAGGAATCGACAAAATAGAGCAGAGAAGATTATTTACATTGTCCAATTTGACACGGACAAGAGGACATGAAATGAAGCTAAGGGGGGACAAGTTCAGGACTAATGTCAGGAAGTTCTGCTTCACACAGAGAGTGGTGGACATCTGGAATACTCTCCCAGGGGAGATTATTGCGGAATCGACAGTCCTAGGCTTCAAAAGCAAACTAGATGCATATCTCCTTGAGAAAGGCATATAAAGATAGGGTGGCTATAAAATAAACCAGGTGTATACCTGGCGGGGCCTCCGCGTGTGCGGATCGCCGGACTTGATGGACCGAAGGTCTGATCCGGAGATGGCGCTTCTTATGTTCTTATGTTCTTATGTTCCACCTGGATTCCCAGACTGTGAAGAAGACAGGAGTTTTGTGAGTCACCATGGCGCTCAGCTATCCATGGACCAATGTGCAGATGGGTAGGTTTACATCATTATCACCTTCAGCATATATAAGCACATGGTCTTTGTTGCAACCAAGAATTCCAACATGATTTACTCTTACTCCCAGAAACTATAAATTGTTGATTATCAAAACGAACTGAGGACTTGAACTGTTAGGTTAGCACTGCATCGTTTACTTGATTGAAATGGGGTATATCAAATAAATTAGAAACTTGAAACTTGTACCACAGTTCCTTAGAGGGATGTTCAATAAAGGAATTTTCTTTCTCTTGTCAAGTTCTGCAAAACAAGAACATAAATTGCTTACGGAAGTGGAGGGCTCCCATTTGTTTGCCTTTCAGTCATATTCTGTGAAGATTTTATCATGTTGATTTGTAATTGGAAATGTGCTCCTCTGAATTCAGTTATATTGGAAATGATAAAACCTGTATCTTTGTAGCTCTGTCAATTAAAAAAAAAATCTAATTGTAAATTGCTTCTGTTGAGCAGGGCTTTATTTCTGGGTGTATAGTCTGGAGCATAGTATGTTTTCAGACTGCAGAGCAGCAGTAGGGGTGTTCTGGGGCCTGAAGAGAAGGGGAGGGGTGAGTCAAGCAGAACAGAACAGTCATTCTATTCCAGTGGTCTCAAACTCAAACCCTTTGCAGGGTCACATTTTGGATTTGTAGGTACTTGGAGGGCCTCTGAAAAAATAGTTCATGTGTTATTAAAGAATTGACAATTTTGCATGAGGTAAAACTCTTTATAGTGTATAAATATTTCCTTTTGGCTAAGTCATTTATAGCTAAAGAGACATATGATCAAGAAACTGTTTTATTTTACTTTTGTGATTATGATAGACATACTGAGGGCCTCAAAATAGTACCTGGTGGGCCGCATGTGGCCCCCGGGCCTCGTGTTTCAGACCACTGTTCTATTCTAATGCTTATCAGTCTTGTTGTGGCTGTCTAGGGTTACTATATGGCTCCAGAAAAAAAGAGGACAGATAGAGACATCCGGGTTTCACTTCCCTTTGGCTCCAGAGAAAAAGAGGACAGATAGAGACATTCGGGTTTTACTTCCATTGAAAGTAATGGAAGTAAAACCCAGATGTCTCAATCTGTCCTCCTTTTTCTGGAGCTAAATGGTAACCCTATGTAACCACATGATCGTGGCCAAATAAAATTGTGTGACCTCTTCTCAGCAGATTTTTTTTTACCCTAGTTGGGATTCCGATCCAAATTTTTCTCCTGCTTCTGGCCTATTCTTACCCTCAGCTACTGCTTCACTTCCTTTTTTTGTCTACAAATGAAGGCCCTTTAATGAATTGATCAGAACCAAATGAAGAGGAGTAAAATCTCATCACCTTTAGCTCCTTTTATCATCAAGGGTTAGAATGCATTGAAAATCTGGACATTAATCTTAAAATGGAAATCATGAATTTGTGTGAACTGAATTGTTTTGTCCTGGCCTCTTAACAGCCTTTCATTCTGCCCATGCTCTAAAGACCGTTTCCCCCAAACTGTCTTCCAGTGCCTAGCAGATATGGTCTCACTCAACCTGTTCATACCTTGAGTACTATTACATTTCTTAAACTAGTGTTTCTGACTAAATATATGCTGGTCACCTATGAGATACTGCCCGAGCCATAATTTCCCGTTTGTACACCAAGGGCTCATACTGATGTCCATTATTTAAAGAATTTTTTTGTATTGATTTTGTATTCTTCCAAGTTCAGACATTCTTCCCGAGGGATTATGTGTGTTAGTCAATTGTAGACTGGATTTCATTTTAAATATATGCTTTCACGTAGGAGTTAGCAGATTTTCCTTTGGGAAACCCAGACTCATGGCCACACCCCCAGGACCGCCCAGTTCCGCCTCTATCGTAACCTGTTCTGCCCTCCCTAGCAGTATCCATGCATGCGCGGGCGCAACGCATTGACGTCACACACACGTGATGTCACCATGTTGCATCCGTGCATGCGCAGATGACCCTTCCCGACGTGATTTTGTCAGGAAGCTTTTCAAAAAGCCATCTGGACCCCTGGACATGTCCTCAAAAAAAGGACATTTCCGGGGAAATCCAGACATCTGGTAACTCTACTTTCACAGGCTACACTCAGAGAATAGTTAAGCTCTGGAACGCATTGCCAGAGATTGTAGTATGAGTGGATAGCATAGCTGGTTTTAAGAAAGGTTTGGACAATTTCCTGGAGGAAAAGTCCATAGACTGGGGGAAGCCACTGCTTGCCCTGGATCAGTAGCATGGAATGTTGCTACTCCTTGGGTTTTGGCCAGGTATTAGGGATCTGGATTGGCCACCGTGAGAACGGGCTATTGGGCTTGATGGACCATTGGTCCAACCCAGTAAGGCTATTCTTATGTTCTTATAGATTATCCAGAACATATTCTGATTGCAATATCACAGATTTTTGAGGAACGTAATGAAACTCACTGCATAATTGACACACCAGCTGATACAAGCTAAGGAGGGGTTTTTTTCTGGCTTTTGATTCATTCTGCAGGAAAAAAAAAAAAAAAATTCCAAGATATTTCCTTTTGCTCCTACACTGTTGAATACTCAACAAGATGAAGCTTAGTAATTGCTATCCCCTCCTGTGGACAAACTTTCTGAACATCTGAAAGTAGCACACATCTGGGGCTCTTCTTCTTAGGTACATTTAAGTGTTTATTATCCAGTTAATTAGACAGTCTTTGATGGTACAAATAAATCAGTGTTTATTGGTGTTTTCATGCCACAGGTACTATTGTAGGAATCGGATATGTACAGCTGTATCATGTTAGATTCATCAGTACAGAAAAGGTACAAAAATCAAATGGAGGCCAAAGATAAACCAAGAGAGGGCTGAGAGAAGATTTAGGGAAGAAGCTCTGCTGTCGTGCTTCTGTTAGCTCCACTACTGCGTAACCCTCGCCTTTTACTAAACCATGATAGCAGTTATTAGCGCAGGGAGCCGCGTTGAATGCTTATAGAGTTCAAATGAGCGTCAGGAGCAGCACGGCTCCCTGCACTAATAACTGCTATTGCAGTTTAGTAAAAGGGGGATGGGGTTCATTTTTAAAGTCCTGAGGTAGCTGGCTGCGTTCCATGTGAGCTATTTTCTACATGTGGCGGATCCGAGGATGCGTCCTTTGGTGTCTCACTACCCCATTTTTACGCCGGCCAGAAGGACATGGAGATGGGTCTGTAAAACAGCCAAATTGTCTTCTAGGGCAGTGGTTCCCAACCCTGTCCTGGAGGACCACCAGGCCAATTAGGTTTTCAGGCTAGCCCTAATGAATATGCATGAGAGAGATTTGCATATAATGGAAGTGACAGGCATGCAAATCTGCTCCATGCATATTCATTAGGGCTAGCCTGAAAACCCGATTGGCCTGGTGGTCCTCCAGGACAGGGTTGGGAACCACTGTTCTAGGGTGTCTTTATATTTGCCTATACAGGGCAATGGAGCTTTCCAGCCGGGCATGCAAAATGCCACCTTTCTTAGGTGGCAAGCACAAGGTCTACAATATCTTTTTCACCTGTTTTCGGAGGAGGGGAGCCTGGTCACATTTGCCGAGCTGCAACGGACTTTTGACCTACAGGCTAATGATCTCTTCGCCTATTACCAGATCCGTCACTATGTTCAGTCCCTCCCAGTGGCTGCGCTTTCGGAACTCTTCAGCCTTTCAGCCCAACAGAGAATTCCTCTACGATTTCATATTGTGGGGATCTGGGATTGCCAACCAAGTACGAATCTGGATATATTAGCGACAGCGTGGGCTGAGGACTTGCATTGCCAGTTGACTGCTCAACAGTTACAACGGGTCCTGAAGAACATTCAGAAGGTGTCACCCAATATTACTCACTGGGAAATGCAATTGAAAATTGTTCTTAGACTTTACATTCCACCGGAACGTGCAGCCCGGATGGGGATTACTGCGTCGCATTCTTGCCCGAAATGCAATCAGGCTCACGCATCTTTGAGTCACATGTTTTGGACCTGCCCCGCAATCCAGCAGTTTTGGAGACATCTTGGCCTATATACTACATCGCTTTGGGGAAGGCGATGGCTTCCGCAACCGAGGGCGTTATTTGGATTTTATAATATAGCCTCGCCCAAACCCAGGGGAATGTCAGCATTTATCTCCAGAGCCCTTTTGATGGGAAAAAAAGCCATCCTCACCAACTGGCTCTCCCGTGATCCCCCGTCATATGCACAATGGAGATCCCTAATGATAGTGCACGCAACACTGGAGAGACGCATGGTGGGAGACTTGACTCTTGGCCCAGGTCGCAAATTTTGTCAGGTGTGGGAGCACTTCTGGCAGGACCTCACACCGCGTGCTCGCAGTAAACTTTTGAATCTTTAAGATTTTATTCCCACTCTCAGCTGTTGGACTGGCCATGGACTCTTGGGGAGGGGAAGGGAGGGGGGATGGGAGGGGAACTGATTATATTGTTGAAAATGTTATTTCCTGAATGGTACTACTGCTTGTATTTGCATCTTACTGCTGGAATAATAAAAATCATTTAAACATCAAGTCCTGAGGTAACTGTATTAACTAAAAGAAAGCCTCCTGCCCCTCTATATAAGCTCAAAAGTATGTTGTTTATTCAAGTTAGTTGTTATGAAACAGTATAGTTGCCATGTTACTCCACTTTAAATCTTAATAAATAGTCTAATAAAAAAGATATCAGCTTACTTTTTCTTTTTATTTCTAACAATACATTTTAAACAGCTTTCAAAGGCTACCTCCTCAGGCCCCTGGATTACTGCTGAGAAAAGGGAGGGTGTTTTTCCAGTGTCGAGCCAATAAACACCTCTTTTAATTTTTGTGCATTAGAGGAGTTTTAATCAGTGTTTATTGGTTAAAACCTAAAATTAAAAGCCCTACTTATTTCTACAACAAACTAGAGCGATTGCACACCGCCGCACCACAAACCTTCTCCCCGACGTCAGGGCTTGTGGGCCGGCGGCGTGCAAGCTGCACACGCCTGGCCCTTCCCGGAGTTCCGGCAGCAGTGGGAGGTAATGGGGCGGGTGGCGAGTTGCGGCAGCAGGAGGTAATTACTGGAGTGAGTGGGTGGCGAGTTGCGGCAGCAGCGGGAGGTAATTAAATGGAGCGGGTGGGTGGCGGGGGGTGAGTTGCGGCAGCATCGGGAGGTAATTACTGGAGCAGGTATGTGGTGAGGGAGGAGGAATCGGCGACAGGTCAGCTTGGGGGGCAGGCAGGCTTCGCCACGGCTTTGGAAGAGGGAAGGAGGGAAGAAGGAGGTGGGACAAAGGCTGATAGGTAGTGAGGGGGACAGAGGAAGGAGGAACATTGGAATGAAGGACATAGAAAGGAGCACTAACTTGGGACATAGGAAGGAGGGAGGGAGGGAATAGGAAAGGACAATTGTTGGGCCTGAGGAAGGAAGGAAGGAAGGAAGAAAGAAAGAAAGAACAGTCAGAAGAAGAAAGTGCAAACAGAGACTCATGAAATCACCAGACAACAAAGGTAGGAAAAATGATTTTATTTTCAATTTAGTGATCAAAATGTGTCAGTTTTGAGAATTTATATCTGCTGTCTATATTTTGCACTATATTTGTCTATGGGGAGAGGGGGGGGAAAGGGGAAAGGTGGAGTCGTTTTTTGAGGTTAGGTTGCGCCAGATGTTGAACAGTGTACTAATTTGGTTTTTTGATCTGGTGATTTTATCTCCATAGAAATTCTTCCTTACTTTTTTTAGTACTATGTTATAGAACTTGATGTTGTCTCTCCAGGATTGTCTGTCTGAAGGGGATTTTGATTTTTTCCATTTACGTTCCAGGGCTTGACATTTCTGCTTTAATTCTCTGTGGTATGGAAGATACCAGGGAGCCTTGCGGGAATGGGAGATAGGTTTAGTAGACAAAGGGGCAAGAGCACGGTAAGTAGACCCGGAAAAGGTTACCCAATTATGCCAGTTGGAATCTGGGTCGGCATGTTTAGGAAAAGGGGGGAGTTGGTTGAGAAATTGGGTCCAGAACAATTCACTTGTGATTTTTTGCGGTAGGTGATAGAGTTTGTGGGTCGGGGTGGAGTGCCAAGATGAGATATGAAAATGGGAAGGCAAAAAGAGCCTAGAAGGTGATCAGACCAGGGGACATGTTCCCAATGGGCCTCTTCGGCTGAAGTTTTGTGCTCGGTCAGGTCAAGGAAGCTGATGATGTCTATTGTATGCCCCTTATCGTGGGTGGGGGTGGGCGAAGGAGCGGTGAAGCCTAGGGAGGTGAGGAAGTCTTTGAATTCGGTTGCATCCTTGCTGGTGTTATCGTCTAGGTGGAGATTAATATCTCCAATGATCAATAGTCTCTGGAATTTTAGGAAGGCCCTTGTTATGGTCTCGAGAACGAGTTCAGAGGATTTGTTCCAGGGGGTTGGTGGGCGGTAAAGTAACAGGATACCTAATCGGTAGGGATAAAGTTCATCATTGACTGAAGCTAACATGAATTCTAAAGAGGTATGGCTGCCCTTTTCAAGGAGCTGGACATCGGAGAATGATTTGTAAAGCAGAGCCAGGCCTCCTCCTTTCCGGTTGATTCTAGGTGAGAAGAGACCATAGTAGCCAGGGGGACAGTTCGTTTTGTGTGAATAAATCATCTTTTTCGATCCATGATTCTGTGATGCACAAGAAACCTGGATCGAAGTTTCCGAGTAGGTCTTTTAGTATTTGGGTCTTATTGCGGACTGATCTGGCATTACAGTAGAGTGTTGGGACTGGGGTGAGAGAGTCGGAGGTAAGGTTGGGTAGGTTGGCTGGAGGAACAGGCTTTAAAGAGGTGTGATTGACTCCTCGGTGTTTTTTGAAAGGGTGGGTGGGTTCTAGTGCGGGGATTCTGAGACCAGGGCAGACGTTGTTGGAGTTTTTGGAGTCGGGAAGGTTGGGGGGGAGAGTTTTTTGGCAGTGGGAAGTGTTGGTGAAAGAGCAGAGAAGAAGAAGGAGGAGCCAGGAAGGTGGCTTCATGGTGGGATCAAGGAGAACTAATGAAAGGGGTTGGGGCAGAGCTTGCCAGGCAGAAGGGAGGAGAATTGAGTATAGGTAAGGACTGGGTGAAACGGGAGAAGGACTAAGAACTGAAGGAGAATACGCACCTAGTTGTTTCTAGTGAGATACAAAAGTGAGTGGAACTTAACAATTGCTAATAGTGAGATACAGACTGAGATGGAGCTTAGCAATTGTTAATTAGTAAGATAGGAACAGAGGTGGTGCTTAGCTGGAAGAAACTGCATTACAATTAGTATTATTATTATGGGAGTGGAGTCAGGGGCAGAGTTTGGGGCGGAGTTGGGACCGGGGTACTTGGTTGGTATTTGTTAGGCTTAACGGGTACTTGGCTTGAAAAGGTTGAGAAACACTGCTCTATGGCTTACAAAGTTGAAGCTTCAGGCTCAATATGAATTGAATACATATTCCAACAGAACCACGGAAAAGTAGACAGATTATTGCCAGAAATGAGAGAGGTTTTGTCTTTGCAGTCTTTGGCATAGGTTGTGCTTGTTTGATGTCCTGCTGACCCTTCAATTGTTGCAATTTCTGGGGACCGTTTATATGGATTGTACGCTCTATGGGATTTCTTATTGGGAATTAATAAGACTTGTATTTGTTTTAGTATTGTTATAGGTCTACAATAGGCCCCCATGTACATTTTCTTCTAGCCTCCTAGCCTAGTGAGTGTGTGTGTATGCATGTATGGTCTGTATGGTATGGGGTGTGTGTGGTTTGCAAGGATCAGTTAGTTTGTGTGGGAGGGTAAAAGAGTGGTTAATGCTTTATTGGGGATAACTGGTTTCTCAACTTAACTGGGTGAATGCATCCATTTTATGTTCATTAATTTCGGCTCTTTGGGGAATTTCCTAGTTTCTGCACTGTAAATATTATTATGCGGAGGTTCATAAGAACATAAGAATTGCCGCTGCTAGGTCAGACCAGTGGTCCATCATGCCCAACAATCCACTCACACGGCGGCCCTTAGGTCAAAGACCAGTGCCCTATTAGAGTCTAGCCTTACTTGCATATGTTTTGTTCCAGTAGGAACTTATCCACCCTTGTCTTGAATCCCTGATGGGTGTTTTCCCCTAAAACAGCCTCCGGAAGAGCAATCCAGGTTTCTACCACTCTCTGGGCGAAGAAAAACTTCCTTACGTTTGTACGGAATCTTTTCCCTTCTAACTTCAGCGAGTGCCCTTTCGTTCTCTTCACCTTGGAGAGGGTGAATAGTCTCTCTTTCTCTACTAAGTCAATTCCATTCAATATTTTGAATGTTTCGATCATGAACCCTCTCAGTCTTCTCTTCTCAAGGTCGAAGAGGCCCAGTTTCTCTAGCCTCTCGTACGACAACTCCCCCAGTCCCTTAACCATTTTTGTTGCTCTTCTCTGGACCCTTTCCAGTAGTACTATGTCCTTTTTCATGTATGGCGACCAGTGTTGGACGCAGTATTCCAGGTGGGGGCGTACCATGGCCCGGTATAAAGGCATGATAACCTTTTCATATCTGTTCATGATCCCCTTCTTAATCATTCCTAGCATTCTGTTAGTCCTTTTCGCTGCCGTCACGCATTGCACAGACGGTCTCATTAACTTATCTACAAGTACTCCGGTCTCTTTCCTGGGGGCTCTCTCCGAGTATAGCTCCGGATATCCTGTATTCGTGCATACGATTTTTGTTACTGACATGCATCACCTTGCTATATTTGATGTTACACATACTTTATAAGTTGTATCTTTATTTGGATGCATTTTGCCTTTAATAAAAATGATTTCACCAAAAAATAAAGCTTTCTGAACCTAAGATGGTGGTCACAGGATCATAGTGTAAGTGGTAGTTGGTTCCAGCATTTTGCTAATTGATAATGGATGGATAAGGTGATTTGTCTGGTATTGTTGTATGCTGGGAATTTTAAGTCGAAAAAGATTTCTTGTGGAATATCTGTTGACTTGATGGGCCGTGGCCCTTATCTGCCGTCATGAGGCCCTTATCTGCCGCCATGAGGGGGCCTGCAGGAGTGCCAAAACACAAGGAAAACCAACAGGGAGGGCAAACAACCGGGACTTACATTGCCTATGCACTAATGCCAGGAGCCTAAGGGCCAAAATGGGAGAGCTGGAGGTCATAGCCAGCAAGAAGGACACAGACATAATTGGAATCACAGAAACATGGTGGGCTGATGACAATAAATGGGATGTGGCCATAACAGGGTATAAACTATACAGGAGAGACAGAACACACAAAAAGGGTGGAGGAATAGCGCTATACATAAAAGACTCCATACCCTCAACCAGGATGGAAACAACAGTAAGGGCGGATGGCTTGGAATCACTATGGGTTAAGCTACCGGGAGGAACTGGAGCAGACATAAAATTGGGTCTGTATTACCGCCCACCTGGACAACCGGAAGAAATCGACCAGGACCTGGAGGCGGAACTGAGGCAGGTATGCAAAAGTGGAAGAGTGGTGGTGATGGGGGACTTCAACTACCCTGGGATAGACTGGAATATTGGGCACTCAAACTGCATGAGGGAGACCAAATTCCTGGAGGTCACGAGGGACTGTTTCATGGAACAGCTTGTCACAGAACCAACACAGGGAGACGCTACTCTTGACCTAATCTTCAACGGACTAGGGGGACCCGCAAAGGAGGTGGCGGTATTAGCCCCACTAGGAAACAGCGATCACAACATGATCCAGTGCAGGCTTGAAATTGGATCAGTAAAGGTGAAAAGAACCACAACGACGGCACTCAACTTCAAAAAAGGGAATTATGATGCCACGAGGAAGATGGTGGGAAAGAAACTCAACGGCAATACAAGGAAGATGGAGTCCGTAGAAAAAGCCTGGAACCTACTCAAGGACACTGTGCACGAAGCACAAAACCTGTGCGTCCCCAAGTTCAGGAAAGGGTGCAAAAAAAATAGAACTAAAAACCCAGTGTGGATAACAAATGCAGTGAAGAAGGCGATAAGTGACAAGAAATCATCGTTCAAAATATGGAAAAAAGACCGAACAAAGGAAAACCATAAGGAGCACAAAGAACACCAAAGGGAGTGCCACCGAGTGGTTAGAAAAGCCAAAAGAGAATACGAAGAGAGACTGGCGGGAGAAGCAAAAAACTTCAAATCATTCTTCAGGTACATTAAGGGGAAACAACCGGCTAGGGAGGAAGTGGGACCCTTAGATGATGGAGACAGAAAGGGAGTGGTAAAAGATAAAAAAGAGATAGCGGACAAGTTAAATGAGTTCTTCACGTCAGTCTTTACGAGGGAAGACACAACCAACATTCCGGAACCTGAGGAGATCGTAAATGGAGACCGAGATGTTAAGCTGGTCAGATTAGAGGTAAGCCAAGAGGATGTATTCAGGCAGATAGACAGGCTAAAGAGCGACAAATCGCCGGGTCCGGACGGCATTCACCCAAGGGTACTCAAGGAACTAAGGAACGAAATAGCAGAGCCACTTCGACAAATATTCAACCTATCCCTAAAAACTGGAGAGATCCCGGAGGACTAGAAAATAGTGAATGTCACGCCCATCTTCAAGAAGGGTTCAAGGGGTGACCCAGGAAACTACAGGCCGGTGAGCTTGACCTCGGTCCCAGGAAAGATGATGGAAGCGCTGGTTAAGGACAGCATCTGTGAACTCATTGAAAACAATGGGCAGCTAGAGTCGAGTCAGCATGGCTTCTGTAAGGGTAGGTCATGCCTTACAAACTTATTGTACTTCTTTGAGGGGGTAAACAGCCAGGTAGATAAAGGGGAATCTATAGACATCATTTACCTTGACTTCCAAAAAGCCTTCGACAAGGTACCACACGAAAGACTGCTTAAGAAGATATGGAACCATGGGGTGCAAGGGGAGGTCCACCAATGGATCAAAAACTGGCTGGCGGACAGGAAGCAGAGGGTTGGAATAAAGGGGCACTACTCAGACTGGAAATGGGTCACGAGTGGGG
The DNA here is from genome assembly GCF_902459505.1 of Geotrypetes seraphini. Classification (NCBI taxonomy): domain Eukaryota; kingdom Metazoa; phylum Chordata; class Amphibia; order Gymnophiona; family Dermophiidae; genus Geotrypetes; species Geotrypetes seraphini. Next base: position 213,927,732 of record NC_047086.1, read on the forward strand.
TTCCGCAGGGGTCAGTGCTGGGACCGCTCCTGTTCAATGTCTACATAAACGACCTAGAGGTGGGAACAAAATGTGAGGTCATTAAATTTGCGGATGACACCAAACTATACAGCAGGGTTAAAACCATGGAAGACTGCGAAGATCTCCAAAAGGATCTAACGACACTGGAAGAGTGGGCCAAAAAGTGGCAAATGAGCTTCAACATAGGGAAATGCAAGGTCATGCATGTGGGGAAGAAAAACCCGATGTTCAGCTACAAAATGGGGGGATCACTACTTGGGGTAAGTAACCTTGAAAGAGACCTGGGAGTGATGGTTGACACAACACTGAAGGCGTCAGCGCAGTGTGCCGCAGCCTCGAAGAAAGCAAACAAAATGTTGGGTATCATTAAAAAGGGTATCACCACCAGGTCGAAGGAAGTCATCCTGCCACTATATCGTGCAATGGTGCGGCCACATCTGGAATACTGTGTCCAGTACTGGTCGCCGTACCTCAAAAAGGACATGGCGATACTTGAGGGAGTCCAGAGAAGAGCAACTAAGCTGATAAAGGGTATGGAGAATCTCTCATATACTGACAGATTGAAACAGTTAGGACTGTTCTCCCTGGAAAAGCGGAGACTTAGGGGAGACATGATAGAAACCTTCAAGATCCTGAAAGGCATAGAGAAAGTAGACAGGGACAGATTTTTCAAACTAAAGGGGACCACAAGTACAAGGGGGCACTCGGAGAAATTGAAAGGGGACAGGTTTAGAACAAACGCTAGGAAATTCTTTTTCACCCAGAGGGTGGTGGATACATGGAATGTGCTTCCAGAGGCTGTGGTAGATAGGAGCACTGTACAGGGCTTCAAGGAAGGCTTGGATAGGTTCCTAGAGGACAAAGGGATTGAGGGGTATAGATAAGTGTAGAGATGGGTTATAGGGATAGGAGTAGAGGTAAATTACAGGAATAGGAGTAGAGATAGGTTATAAAGCTAGTCAGGGACCACTGCTCAGGCAAAAGGGCCTGATGGGCCGCCGCGGGAGCGGACCGCTGGGCGAGATGGACCTCTGGTCTGCCTCAGCGGAGGCAACTTCTTATGTTCTTATGTTCTTATTTCTATGTTTCTATCAAAGATAGATAGGGAGGGTCACTGGAGTGGGCAGACTTGATGGGCCGTGGCCCTTATCTGCCGTCTATTTCTATGTTTCTATGTTTCTACCCTGCAGTAGGATAGCCAACTCTTGTTAGGTAGTTAGGGGCATTCCCTCTCAAGATTTTAAAGGCAGTGATGCCTAATTTAAAATTGATCCTTGTGATTATGGACAGCTAATGTAATTTCATATAATAGGGTTATAGGTGTTCCAATTTCCATAGTCCATATAGGAGTCTTACTGTTGCATTTTAAGCTAGTTGTAAATGCAATAGCAATGTTTTAGACTAGAGCAAAGAACTAGTGTTACATTACAGTAGTCTAGTCGAGATAGGATTAGGGATTGCACTAAAATTCAGAAAGCCTCTGTTTCAAAGTATTTTCTGATGGATCCTAGCTTTCTCATCATAAGGAAAGATTGTTTTATTATTGATTGTACATGGCTTTTCATGGTAGGTGGTTATCAATTTCTACTTCAAAGAATTAGGATTGTAGTTCTAATGGAAAGTCTGTGTTGTCTACTGTAATCCTTGGAATGTAGCAGGGGTCAGTCGAGGTTCCTAGCCAAAGGAATTTGGTTTTGTTTTTATTTAGTGTGAGGTGGGTTGAGGCCCAGTTTTCTATGATGTGGACACATTTTTTGACAGTGGTGAGGGTGTTCACTAATGCATCTGTTACAGGTAGTATGATTGTTTTGTCATCCACATAGGTGAAATGTTTTATTCGTGCAAGATCTAGGTTGGCTTTCAAGAACTGCATCAGAAGGTTGAACACAGATGGTGAAAGTGGGGATCCTTGGGGGATCCTGCTAGGAGGGTGCCAGTTGTCAGAAAGTACAGCAAAGTGACAAGTGGTTAGGAAGCTTTGGAACCAGGAGAGGACTGGGCTGCTAAATCTGAAATCACTGAAGATCTTGGACAAGCCAGTGAGGAAACTAATTTAGAAGGAACTTTGAAAACATATAATCACATATCTCTTAAACATATTGGGCAGAGACACTTTAGGAACATGTGGAAAATTAAAAATACATAGATGCTTTTCTATGGTGAGAATTCTCCAGATCCTCAAGCTTCCTATGTAATATTATAGTGTCCTGATTAGAGGCTTCCTCTCTATTATGGGTTACCTTAACCAACTCATCAAGGTCAGAGAGTCATTTTGTGACCTGTTATATCATGTTGTAAAACAGATATGGTGACAATAGGATCAATATTCTTTGCAAGTCTTTGTAACTGTACTGATGGGGAACGCTCCAAGTTTCCCCAGGCCATCTTTGTGGTGCTGAATCTGCAGACCATCCAGTAACTGTTGTCTGCAAGCCTCCATCCATAGTTGCTTCACCACTGTCCATGTTTGCACAATTCTGACTCTACTGCTTTGGCTATGCCCTCACTGTTGGATTAACATCACTATGATCCAGAGACACTGCCACAAGCAGCCTGACGATCTCACCGCCCAGTGATTATGTCATGGGAATCCATGCCTTGGGACGGAATGACACATCCAGCCTTGAGTGGGGTCTCCTTCCACACTCGTCAATGTCTACAGGCTATACATGAGTTTGTTGGTTGCCATTGATCATGAGACATCAGCCCATTTGATGCACTTTCCTGCCAAAATGTAAAAAATTGTTATTCCCATCAAGACATGAATAATGAAAAAAGAAAGAGACAAGCAGGAAACTAGGCAAGAGCCAGGTCCGGCTCCACCTATGGAACAGATGAGGCCCTTGCCCAGGGCATTAGTGATAAAGGGTGCCAAAATCCCAGTACGGTCTACTTTCAAATTTCTAGAAGGATAAATGCTGGACTGGGATTTTGGCATTTTTTATCATCAGGAGAAGGAGTCTTGAGAGAGGGAAAATACCAGGTCATTTGGAGGGGGGGGGGGGTGAAGAGAGATATCACATTGCAGTGGTGGTGGGAGGCGCCAAGCAAAGTTGGCTCAGGGTGCCATAGTCCCATGAGCCAGACCTGGCAAGAGCAATGTTAGTAACTGACCATCATGCATTCTCCATTGCACCTATTTCCAGTTCCTTGTAAGCCCTGACCTTTGCTTTTGGGCTTTTGGAATGGAATTTCATTCTCCACAGTATTGGTGTAAGTGGACCTGCTCAATAAGATGGCCCATGTAATCTCCATTACTACTACTACTACTTATCATTTCTATAGCGCTGCTAAATGTATACATTCAAGACATGGTTCCTTCTCAGAAGAGCTTACAATCTAATTAACAGACAAATATGACAAGTAGGGGGGGTGAGGAGTTCCTCAGGCATGAATGCCCTAAAGCAAGTGAGGGTTAGGAGTTAAAAGCAACCTCGAAGAAGTGGGTCTTGAGCCTGGATTTGAATACAGCCAGGGACAGAGCTTGACATAGTGATTCAGGGAGTCTGTTCCAGGCATGTGGCACAGCAAGAGAGAAGGGACAGAGTCTGGATTTGGCATTAGTGGAGAAGGGTACTGATAGGAGGGACTTACTTGATGAACGGAGTTCCCGGGAGGAGTATAAGGAGAGATAAGAGAGGAGAGATATTGAAGAGCTTTGGAGTGATTGCATTTGTAAGTCAGTAAGAGGAATTTGAATTGTATGCAGCAATGGATAGAAAGCCAATTGAATGATTTGAGGAGAGGGGTGATATGGGTATAGCAACTCTGGAGGAATATACGTAAGTCATGAAGCAGAATTTTGGACAGATTGAAGGGGAGAGAGGTGGTTTATGAGGAAGACAAGTTGCAGTTGAGGTGAAAGGTGATAAGTTTCAAGTTTTATTTTATTTGATATATCGCTTAAAAAGCCTACGAGGAAGGGTTGGATTTTGGTGATATTATTGAGAAAGAAGAGACAGGTTTTGGCGATCTGCTGCACTTGTGCAGAGAAGGAGAGAGAGGTGTCAAAGACGACCTTGAGGTTGCGAGTTGATGAGACAGGAAGGATAAGAGTGCCATCCACTGAAATAGAGAGTGGGGGAGAGGAGAGGTGGGTTTAGGCCAGGGGCGGGCAACTCTGGTCCTCAAAGGCCGCAACCCAGTCGGGTTTTCAGGATTTCCCCAATGAATATGCATTGAAAGCAGTGCATGCAAATAGATCTCATGCATATTCATTGGGGAAATCTTGAAAACCCAACTGGATTCCAGCCCTCGAGGACTGGAGTTGCCCATCCCTGGTTTAGGCAGAAGGATAAATAGCTCAGTTTTGGCCATATTCAGCTTTATGTGGCAGTGAGACATCCAAAAAGAGATGTCTGATAGAGCTGTAGAGCTTTCTGGCGTGGAGAGGTAGATTTGGGAGTCATCAGCATAGAGATGGTATTGAAAACCGTGGGAAGAGATTAGAGCACCAAGGGAATTAATATAAATGGAGAAGGTGTCCCAGGATAGAGACTTTTAGTTTCATAGACTTCAGGAGGACACTGTTATCTGTGCAAGCCTCTCAATCCATTTCTCCTCTACCCTGTGGAAATAGTTCATGATCTATCTCCATATTAGGATAAGACTCAAAGTCATACTCCAGTGAGTTGAAGCAAAGGTTTGTTCATCTTTTACAGAGTTATATCAGATATTTTTATATTTTACAGTAAGGACAACCAGGTACCACTGCTACCAATGGCCTAATTTGCCAAACACTCAGCTAGGTACTACAGCTAAGTTTTTGCCCTCTTTTTCACCCTTACGTGCCTCAATCTTCTTTGGTACTAGTATTAATTATGTATGTAATTCAGCTACAAGACAACATAACAGATAACCTATACCACATAACCTTGTAAGTTCTATGCGGCTAACAAAGTTTTAAAAAAGCAAACATATAATCATTAAGAATAATGGTGGCAGGACTGTGAACTCAATAACAGAGACTTCAAATTCTTGTCCTCAAAAAAGAGAAGATGAAACTTTTTATAATGACAGCCTTTTACCGGAGGAAAATTAAAAAGACCGAGGGATTTTCGCATACGAGTTGAGTAAGCAATGGCGAATGAATCCACCAAGTAGCTAATGCTTTCTCATGTACAGGTCCTACTGAATGGAATCAGACAGCAGAGGGACTTACATACTTAAAAAAAAAAAAAACCATTGAAATGTCACTTATTTTGTAAGATGAAATATGGACACCGATATCTGTGTATGGGGGGAAATGTTTTATGATTTGATATGTTTTGTTGTGTTGTGATATTTATTGTGCATGTGGAGATGTAATCTGCCTTGCTAAAGGCGGACTATAAATAATGAACTATCTCTGCAGAAACGATGAATTGCCTCAAATAAGAAAAATTAATGCTCAGACAAGTGGGTCATCTCTGCCAGAATTGCTAATAGGCTCATGCTGTGCTGCTCGTGTACTCACTTGGCGAACACCCTCCAATCTGCAACTCTGCCCATGATCAAAGTAAAGTTCTTTCATTAGTTGCTAGCTTATTCTATAGCCCCTCACACTTTGCCCATCCCTCTCCCTTCTCAGCACCCATAGAAACATGAAGGCAGTTAAAGGCCAAATGGCCCATCCAGTCTCCCTATCTGCAGCATCCACTCCCTAAGAAATCCCAGGATGCTTAGTCCACCCACCACTAGCTCTCTCCCAGGTTAGCCCACCTTATACATAAGCAAGTAAAGCCTCATTTGCACTGCAGAGTAACTTCCTCTTGCCTCCCTTCCCGTGACTGGAGCTGCCTACCAGTGCACCTGCCCCGAGCTCTTTCATTGCCTCGATCCTACTCACACTCTCTGCAACTAGAACGGCTTTGCAGTGCTCTTGTCAGGATAGGTTGGTAGTTACCCGCTTGCTACTCAATGAAACTGCAAGGAAATACTTTGAAAACCAATAGGAGGAAATAGTTTTTCACTCAGAGAATAGTTAAGCTCTGGAACGCGTTGCCAGAGGATGTGGTAAGAGCGGATAGCGTAGCTGGTTTTAAGAAAGGTTCGGACAAGTTCCTGGAGGAAAAATCCATAGTCTGTTATTGAGAAAGACATGGGGGGAGCCACTGCTTGCCCTGGATCGGTAGCATGGAATATTGCTACTCTTTGGGTTTTGGCCAGGTACTAGTGACCTGGATTGGCCACCGTGAGAACAGGCTACTGGGCTTGATGGAATATTGGTCTGACCCAGTAAGGCTAGTCTTATGTTCTTATGTTGGGAGAAGCTATGTTCCTCCTAATTCATTCATAGTGTGGTCTTGATTTTGTTGTTCTTGTTTCTGTTTCCTAACAAGCCCAGTGAGGAATTGGTCCAAGGCAAGCTCAGGTATTTCTGCTCTGCCTGTTTTTTGTGCAGAATTCTCCCACGAGTATATTAAACTTACCTTAAGAATTGCTACTTGATATCCTGCTCCTATCTATATGCAAACCTTAGGAGTTCCTGTAGGGTAGCTGATCACCCCTTGGCCAGGCATATCATTTCAGCTCTGCCCCAGTGCCTACTCACAATCTCTGCAAGTGGCAATGGAAGCAAGCCGGGCAGGGTCACTCATGCAAGGGAAGGACCAGAGAGCTAAACCTGGAAGAATTTTAAGGCACTTTAGTCACCCCTGTGGCATCTGGACATTAATGCAAAAAAGCCTCTTGTGCACATCTGACAGAGCCCCCCCTCCCCCTGTTCCAGGCCCTAAACATTTGAGCAATAGGCACATGCCTCAGTTGCTTATGCCTTAATCTGACCGTGCTTGGAGAATTATCCTGTTGAGACATTCTGAACATTTTAGCACTTGCTGGTCATTGTTAACCTTTACCAAAAGGGCTCCACCACTGCAGTACTCTGCCCTTGAATACTGAGCACCTAATTGGAAAATTGCTTACTTCCTGCTTCTGCCCTGGTTCTTTGCTGGTAAGGAAGCTAAAAGGACCTGTTACTCTGCTTCTGTTTCCAAGACTCTAGTTCCCATCTGCTCCTGTCTCTGTCCCAGTCTCGTTTGACATGTCCTGACCCGTTTGGACTGAGTTTCTAGATCTGATCTTGGATTGCCTGCAGCTAAAGCTCCATTCATCTGGACCCTTGGGACAACTCACTCATGGGTTGGCCTTGTCTCACCTACTATTTTTCCCTTTTTCATACGCGGATGATATCCAATTGATTCACCCTGTAGATCCCGAAAGCGACACTGACATCTTCTCTATTAATCAAAAATTAGAATTAATACATAACTGGTTGAACTCAAACAAACTAGCTCTGAATATTAACAAAACAAAATCCATTCTATTTAAATGGAAAAAAGATATTTCACTCATAAAACCTTTTCTTATTAATAATATACCTATCAGCACGGAACCTACAATTAAAATTCTTGGAGTGCTTTTCGATAATAACTTATCCTATCATGAACACATCTCTTCCATTGTTAAACATTGTTTCTACAAACTTCGACAGATAAGATCAATCTCCAAATTTCTCTATCCTTCATCTTTAAAGATTTTAATCCATTCATTCATCATAACTAAAATCGACTACTGTAACGCCCTTTTTCTAAATATCAGCCAAAAAGAAAAAAGAAGACTGCAAATCATTCAGAACACGGCCATAAAGTTAATCTACAATGCAAAAAAATTCGATCACGTCTCCCCATTATTAATTGACGCGCATTGGTTACCAGTTAACCATAGGATCCTCTACAAGCTGATGTTCCTAATTTTTAAGTCCCTCACATTCAGCGAACCACAATTTATTTTAAAATCACTTATCCCATACAAACCCCAAAGATCTTTGCGCTCATCTAATCAAAATTTATTAACTGTGCCATCATTAAAAGTCATCGGAACAAGAAGAGCTGAGATGTTTACTGTTGCAGGGCCACAATGGTGGAACTCCCTTCCCCATTACATCAGAATTGAAAGTGATATCCTAACATTTAAAAAGCTTTTAAAATCTTATTTATTTAAGGACGCCTTTGATTTATAATTTAACTAAAGGACGCCTTTAATCATTTTTTATGCAAGAAAAACTTTGAAAATTTTACCCTACCTTTCGTTCTTTCCTGGTTTTTTGTTTTTTTCTTCTCCCCCATTGTAACTTTACCCTCCTACCCTATCTTTCATGTGAGTCTTAATTGATTTTATTGTAATTAGGTTTAAGTCTCTATATTATATTATTATGTACATCGCCTAGAATTTCGAAATAGGCGATTCATCAAATGTGAAATAAAACTTGAAACTTGAAACTTGAAACTTGATTAATTAATGTCCCCTCGTTTTGGTCCAATCACAATTTTTCTTCACTCAGCCCCATCTATCTCCACTACTACAGTAAGCCATTTTTCTCAGCTCTAATAGTTTTTTAAAAAGGCTGTTTGCCATCCCTCGTCATGTCACATCCACCCAGACATGGCTGCACAGGTTAAAGGGATGTTATGATTGTAGGATTGCTAAGATCCAGATTGGATGGCAGCGCAGAAGCACATCTTGTTTTTGTGACTGTGTGTAGGAAGTATTCCTCTTTTTATCTCTGCTCCTTAAAATAGAAAGAAATGACACCAGCTTGATTAAGGGCAAGAAAATTAATCCATAACCTCAGAGAAGAAAAAAAGAAAGACAAAAATTTTTTTAAAAAAACAAACCATACTGGAAATGTTAGGAATGAAACACCCTGAAAAAAAGTTGAGAGACATCTTCTTTTGCAACACGCTATAATATAATTAAAGAACTTCAGCAAAACTGAAAGGTAAAAAGATCAGCGTGTGTTTTTAAAGGAAGGTATATCATTAAACTTTCTTACATCCACACAATGCATCACTTCCACATCAAGCCTTCAATGACTGCATCTAGGTTTCTGCATCTGATAAATGCCATGGGTCCTTATGCACACAAGCTATTTTTTTTAATAGTTTTAAATACTTTAAATAGTTTTTTCTTAATATTTTCAATGTTTTGTCATGAATAGTGTAGGTAATCTGACTACAGATTATTATCAGTATAATAGAGGATACCGCCAATATTCAAGATAAGTGCTTTTTTAATATTGGCGCTATCTTATATTCAACTGATAATAGGCTGTAGTCAAAGATTATCTACACTATTAAGAACATAAGAATTGCCGTTGCTGGGTCAGACCATTGGTCCATCATGCCAAGCAGTCCGCTCACACAGCTGCCCTCTGGTCAAAGACCAGCGCCCTAACTGAGACTAGCCCTATCAGCGTACGTCCTTGTTCAGCAGGAACTTGTCTAACTTTGTCTTGAATCCCTGGAGGGTGTTTTCCTCTATGACAGGCTCCGCGTAAAATACAACAAACAAAAGAAAGCAACCTTGAGATTAACAATATTTATTTATGTTTATTCATGCAGTCTTGACCTTTATTCAATAGATGTGCATACTTTTTCCAGACCAACAACCACACCCCTGAGGCAGGCCTCCATTAGGAGGCCGAAACACGGACCATGTCGGGTCATCCACTAGATTATTACACCATATGGACAGTACACATATTAGCATAATAGGACTTTTTATTCATGTATTTTTATATGTATTTTATTGTGAGTTTATATAAATAAATATTGTTTATCTCAAGGTTGACGTGTTCTGCTTGCTTTTGTTTACTATACTATACGTCATTTTCACCATACTGTGCATACCATACTATCTCTGAATAAGTAATATATGCAGCAGTCTTTTATACTGTTATCCTATCACTCGTTCTCACCAAAAAACAGTACTTTAAACCACATTCATTATAACATTTGGCTCATTTATTGGTCTTCAGAAGTGCCAGTATTAGCCAAATAATTGCAATGGCTAAAATACTATATGGCACTGACCTCCTCATTAGACCCGTTTTTAAAAATTATTTTATAAAGTGCTTCAGTGTCTTGTGCATACATCTTAAATAAATAAATAACTCAACTAAAAGTCTTTCAACTTATCTTTTATCTTTTTATCGCTGAGTTTTTTTCTTTGCCACTAGTATCGGGAAGGGACCTGCCATTCCGACATCTTTCGTCCGAAGGCTGTATCTAGAAAAAGTTCCCCCTTCTACTTTAGCTCCACACCATCCTGATCGTTAATAGCTTTAAGACACTGAAGCACTTTATAAAACAATTTTTAAAAAACTGGTCTAATGAGGAGGTCTGTGCCATATAGTATTTTAAAAATCAATTTGCCACCTAAGCTGAAAAATTTCAACACACAGGTTCCTCAGAATGCCACACTGAATGTTCGTGTGGTAGCCGTCCTCATAGGAACATTTAAGTGTGTGAATTTTTGTTGTTTTGTTCTTTTATAACGTTTCATAAAGTGCAAGTGCTTCAATAACTAATTATCATTTTTGTTATATTTTTAAATCGTTATGATTTTTTATTATATTTTTAAAGAATTACTGCAAAAGCAATACTTAGCTTTACAAAACTGGGATTGAGGCAGACCCAGTTTTGTAAAGCTAAGTATTGCTTTTGCAGTAATTCTTTAAAAATATAACAAAAAATGATAACGATTTAAAAATATAACAAAAATGATAATTAGTTATTGAAGCACTTGCACTTTATGAAACGTTATAAAAGAACAAAACAACAAAAATTCACACACTTAAATGTTCCTATGAGGACGGCTACCACACGAACATTCAGTGTGGCATTCTGAGGAACCTGTGTGTTGAAATTTTTCAGCTTAGGTGGCAAATTGATTTTTAGTATTGTTACTTTGGTGCACACTTTGATTTTGAGATATAGTATTTTAGCCATTGCAATTATTTGGCTAATACTGGCACTTCTGAAGACCAATAAATGAGCCAAATGTTATAATGAATGTGGTTTGAAGTACTGTTTTTTTGTGCGTACCGTACTATGTCTGCCACACTATGATTTCTCAAGCTACGTTTGCCATTCCATGCCTACCATGCTATTTATTTATTTAAATATTTACATACCACTCATAGCCTAAGTGGTTTACATTCAGGTACTCAAGCATTTTTCACTATCTGTCCCAGGGGGCTCACACTCAATCTAATGTACCTACTGTATGTTTAGTCCTGCTATACTTCTCTTGCTATTTTGCCATGTCATACTACAGGGTGCCCACAAAAACGCTCCTTAATTTTAAATGGTTACAAAACCAAAATTTATTAGACTATTCTCTCATCTTTGAGGCTACAGTTTCATCAACTCATAAAGTTTCATATGGTACCTGTTGATTACTCTCGTACTCCAAAAATATAGAGGCTACTGCCAGAGTCACAAGTCCAAAATCTCATACAGTGAATTAAATTCATTCAACGTTTTATTGTGGATCTCAAGTGTTCACAGTTATACCACCACTCAGTCTCAGCGTATAGCTATCTTGTGAACTATCATCGGTCAGCTAAATCATTTATTCCACGATTTAATTTGATTTTTATCTTGTTTATTTCATATTATACCATTCACTAACGTTTATTTTACTTAAATAGTCTTCTTATGTCAATATCGCACTGGTACTTAGCTCAGGTGTAGATATGCTACCTGGCCAACTGGAAATAACGGAAGATCTCCATTTCGCTCTCTTTATATACAATAGAGCTTCCTCAGGAACAATATAATTACTTTTATCGGCACTAGTCAATAAAGCATAAGAAAAATATCATTGTAAATAGATCTAAATGTTAGCAAAATATCCTATATATTGACTCTTGCAATTAAGAAGAGCTCCGGGGGACAGCCAGTGGTTAATTCACCATACACCAATCCTCTTATTTAGATTTTGATGTTTAATCTACAACATACTTTAAAAACTCTCTTTAAAATTTTTTATTATTAATATGTATCACTATTTATTAAAAAAGATTACAAATTATTAATCCTTATTAAATTAGAATTACTGCATATAAAATCCTTTTATAGAATTAATTAACTTACATTTTATTTTATTTTAACTAATTCAGCTATCACTCTGAAGTGACTTATAGGTTTATGTGAATAACCTTGCATTTGTGTGCATAACCTGACCTTTTAAACATCCTGTACTGTACCCACACATTTCTTTACATGCAACTCATCTAAACATTCAGCCGTTGTTCAAATATGCCTCTCCTCTATATCGCCGGCAAGATTACAAAACATACTACTCAGGCAGAGCTATTTTATTACATTAACATACCTGTTTGCTAGTGCTGGGACCTAAATTAAGGATCACCATATTGTTGTTGCCTCGACGAAACTCAAGGCGTCTTCCATCACTTCTGGATCTTAAGCCAGAAGAGCTTAAACCCACCTACGTCACTTCCTAACATCTTTAACCCGGAAGAATATTCAAAGAGAACATGATTAAGATTTAAATTTAAATCCTCACCTATAATTATTAATTTTAAAATTATTTTTAACCTCGTATTGTACATGTTTTCTAACATTCATTATTCACGGTTTTAATTAAACCTATGGAAAATATACCCTAGATCGTCCCTATTTTAACTGCACTCGCTTATGTGATGGTAATACATTAAAAAACATACCTGCCAGTTAACTGTCATATTTAATCCTTTAGGTTGAAGACTTTGCAATCGATCAATCCACCTTTGTTCTAGTTGTAATAATATTTTTCCCCTATCGCCCCCTCTGACAGATTCCAACACCAAATCAATAATCATACACTATAGCTGTTCAAAGGAATGGTTATACATTAGACAATGTGCAACCAACAGAGCTTCTTTCCTCTTAAGGTGCAAACAGGATTTGTGTTCTGTCATTCTAAATTTAAATTGCCTAGTTGTCTTACCAATATAGATTTTTTGGCAAGGGCATTTAATCATGTATACCACATGATCGGTTTTGCATGTTGTGCTATATCGCAAACTATAACTTATGATTTAAGGGATTTTCAAAAATAGCACCTTGAATAGTTAAAAGGCATATTTGACATCTCCCACAACTAGAATGGAACCCATGCCCTATAACTTCTCTTTGCACCGTATCTGGTTTTACACTCAGATGTTCCTTAAAATTCTGCAATCTGGAGTATGCTAAGTGTAATTTAGTGTTCTCAAAACATTCCTTTGAACAATTCTCCAATGATTATAAAATATATTAGAAATCTGTTTTGCTTCAGCATTAAATCTCAAAAAACATGTCTGATATTCTTCAATATTCCCAATTAATAGTCTGAAGGTCACATTGTGGGAGTCCTGCATTAATTTCTTGTACAGTAGTCTGTTGAGATGTTCGCGGTTGCAGCAACCATTCTCGATGGTTGTTTTTCGCCCTTCGGTAGGATTTTTTAAATATCTTTTCAGGGTAGCCTCTACATTTCAGACTTTTGGCCAACTTATTGGCTGATTGTTTAAAATCCTCCGTATGGGTACATATACGCCTGAATTGTAAAAATTGCGCCAACGGCAAACTGTCTTTAAGAGCAGTTGGATGACAACTGTCATATTGTAATAGGCTCGTTGTATCTGTAGGTTTCACGTACAATTTAGATTCTAATTGATTTTGTCTGTTACTAACCCAAGTGTCCAAGAAATTAATACCTTCAACTGATTGGCTCATTGTAAATTGTATATTATTATCTCTAGAATTGAGCCACTCTACAAACAATACAAGTTGGTCATTGGAGCCCTGCTATAATGAAAACACATCATCGATGTACCTCTTCCATCCTTTGATCAATTGGCTCCATTGATTACATACATTCGATGTGCGCCCCACCTGTTACTCGGCAAACATTGATGTGATAATCGGGCTCGGACCAGACTCTCCGAAGCATATCCGGCATGATCGTGTTTATAGCATCAGTGATGTGTTCCTGCAGATCATCCATAGTTGTCTTTCATGTACCCCCAAAGGTAAAAGTCACAAACAGTAATGTCTGGTGATCTTGGGGGCCACTTGAGGAACACCCGGTCATTTTGTTGCGTTGCATTGTCTGATGGTTGAAACTTGTGTGCCAACTGCAGCTTATAAGGGTGAAAGTGCAAGCAATTGTGTAAGATCTTGCTAACCGTGCTTTTTGGGACTTGTATTTGCTGTCATCTTTTTTTTTTTTTTTTTTTATTTATATTTTCAAATAATTACATACAAAATTTGTACAAGAAATATTGAATACATCTTTTTCAATTCATTGTTAAACAAATGAATATGAAACAAAAAGAAAAAGAAGAAGAAAATCTCTTAAATATAGTCCACCTGTGAGGGAGAAAAAACCTCCTTTTGGGGATCAAGGATCAAAAACTAATATATAATAAAAGGAAATTAAGCTCGAACTTACATCATTCTTATCATTTTATGACCACATTATACAACTTCAGTTTCAGTCTGGGCCACGGTAGAAAGCCCTTTACCTTCCAGGAAAAAACCCAATTGGGCCGGTTCAAAAATGATATACTTATTCCCTTGATAGGAAATAAAACACTTACAAGGAAACCTTAACTGAAAACTTGCCCCTAAAGAAATCACTCTTGTACGGTATGTAAGAAATTCTTTCCTGCGAGATTGAGTCCATTTAGATACATCTGGAAATATATTCACCTTTTCACCTAAATAGGAGACCTGTTTCATTTTAAAGTATAATTTCAGTAACATTTCTTTATCTTGTAGAAACACAAGCGTAACTACCAATGTAGCACGGCCTTGCACCTCTATCACAGATGATCCCAATAATGCAGAGACATCTAACTCAGTCTTTTCCCCTTGAGTATCCTCTGCAATCTTTTTTAAATAATAAATTTTTTGTACAGGGGGTAAGTTAGAGTCTGGAACTTTCAGCACCGTTACCAAAAATTTTTTAAACAATTCTAAAGGAGAAAAATATTTAGCAATTGGAAAAGTTAAAAGTCTCAAGTTTAAATTCCTATGTTGATTTTCCAAATTTTCAATCTTTCTCATTATTAGCATTTTGTCAGATGTTTGTTTAACAAGCATAGTCTTCGTTTCATTGGTTGTTTTCTCCAATTTAGATATTTCTTCCTTCTGAAGTTGAGCAGAGGTCTCCAAATGGGTTATCTTAGCAGATAAATTTAAGGTATTTATGACAAAGTTAGTACATACCGCATGTAGGTTTTCTATCGCGGTCCAGATCGAATCCAGAGTCACCGCTGACGGTTTCACAAGTGGCTTGAGGGGGGAAAGATCAGCTTGTTGGAAAATGGCTCCTTCTACGCGGGTTGACCCGCGAGTTCCCTCGCCCTCACCACCACTCGTTCTCAGCGGTGAAAATTTCCCCACCTGCATCGGCTCCAAAGCTTGAGTCGATGACGACGTGCTGACATCCGGGTTAGCTGGGCGTTCGAAACGCTCCTCACCAATCGGTGAGTCCTCCAGACTCGTCTGTCCCGCCTCAGTATCTCCGGGCATAGGGGGAGTATGTGGTCCACACGGGCTCAACGAAATATCGCTGCCTAAGCTGTGCGCTTCCCCTTGCACAGCAACAGGAACACCCGCCAAAGTCTGATGGATTGCGAACGCTGTAATCGCAGTCTGCCGCGGCGTTGAGGTTCCCGGAGCCACTGGAGGATTGCCCCTCGGCTTTCCCTGTCTTTTGGGCATTTCACAGGTATTTAGAAATAATAAGGCACACAAATAGGGCAAGAAACTTCCAAAACGGCGGGAGCTCCCTCAACTCGCGTCCTGCTTGAGCGCCATCTTGCTTTTTTCTCTTCCCCGCTGTCATCTTATTTATAAACATATTCTAATAAGTTTTGATTTTGTATCCATTTAAAATCAAGGAGTGTTTTTGTGGGCACCATGTATATTTTTTAAATTTATTTATTTATTTTTAAAAAACTTAATATGCTGCCTGGAGTCACATCGGTTTCCAAGTAAACATACACAAATCAAAACCAAAAACAATACAAAACATTCTTCAAAACATCATCAACACATATGAAAATCAAATTTACAAATCCTTCAATAACATATTTAAATGAATGATGCAAAAATGGTAAAACAACTTTAGGAAAGACAGATCAAAAATATGCATCTATAAACAGCTTGGTTTTCAAAATCTTCTTGAAGCTGTAACGATCTGCACATAATCTTAATTGCCCAGTAAGCTTGTTCCAATATGATATTCCAGCAATGGAAAACATTTGAAGTTGAGTTGCCACATAGTATTACAAAGGATGGCTGATAACGTAAGATATGTTTACCATGCTATGTTATGCCTTTGCTATGCACACCATGCTATATCGCATCACGCCATGTTTGTTATATTATATTTTACCAAACTTTGTTAACTATATTTTGCTATTTTTGTCAGACAATGTTTGCTATGCTGCTTTCTACCATCCTACGTGTGCCATCACTTAGTATAAATACGGTCTGTTATGCATGTAAACTTGTAACCCGTTCTGAGCTCTTCTGGGAGGACAGGATATAAAGCCAAATAAATAAATATAAGGTAGGAAAGCAAAAATAGGCTGTCCTACTGCAAACTGCTTAGCTATAGGGACAGTGCCGGAATCTTGCCACTCCTGTATAGTTTAGAGCAGTAGTCTTCACTAATTTTAAGTCAGGGCTACTTTGGATCCAATGAGCTGAAGGAGAGCCATCATCATGTATCTTCCCATGTGAAGTCATGACATGCTGACTGTGTGGGTCAATGACATCCACTCCACCAGTCCAACTTCAGACTGTTTGCTGGACATATCCTGAAGACATTTCCAGGGCAGGAGCGACCTTCCTTCATTAGCTGATTGGCTGCTGTGTGTTCTTGCGGCCTCTGCAAGAACTCGCCACAGCCAATTAGCTAGTGGTGAAAAGTGTGAGGCCACCAAAACTCACCCCAAACCTACGGTTCATAGACAAAAGCGCGCGACGACAAAGGCGCGCCGACAACCCAGCGCAGACAACTGAGCGCAAGGCGGAAGTGCACTGAAGAAAAACAGTATTTTAAGGGGCTCCGACGGGGGGGTGTTGGTGGGGAACCCCCCCACTTTACTTAATAGAGATCACGCCAACGTTGGGGGGGGTTGGGGGGTTGTAACCCCCCTCATTTACTGGAAACTTAACTTTTTCCCTCTTTTTTAGGGAAAAAGTGAAGTTTTTAGTATAATGTGGGGGTTACAACCCCCCAAACCCCCCACAACGCTGGCGCGATCTCTGTTAAGTAAAGTGGGGGGGGGGGTTACCCACCAACACCGCCCCGTCGGAGCCCCTTAAAATACTGTTTTTCTTCGGCGCTTCTGCCTTGCGCTCAGTTGTCTGCGCTGGGTTGTCGGCGTGCCTTTGTCGTCGCGTGCTTTTGACCTGTCACCCAAACCTACTGAACTGCTATAAAGGTGACACCTTTATAGCAGTACAGCATAAGGGCATTGGGTTGGTAGACAGGTCTCCCTTCATATTTGTGGGGGATAGGGGTGCACATAGTCTCCCGGTAGAGGTGGTGGAGACAAAGACTGTGTCTGAATTCAACAAAGCGTGGGACAGGCATGTGGGTCTCCTAGGGAGCTAGAAGAGTTAGTGGATGCTGCAGATGGGCAGACTAGATGGGCCATTTGGCCTTTAACTGCCATCATGTTTCTCTGTTTCTAGCTGTCATGATATTTGGATAAAAAAGCTACATAGATTACAAACTGTAGTAGCTGATTTTTGGAATAGGTAAGTTTGAAAGAGTCACTTCTTTTCTGATTAGTTTGCTCTAGCTTTTCAGGCAAGATGTTATTTTAAAATGTCTATTTTTTTTAAGGAATATTTAACTTCATTTGTAGAATTACCTTCACCTAAAAATTATCTTTGTGCTCGAACGGCTTGTTGATTTTCTGCAAAGCTTTCAAAATCTAAAAGATTTTATGTAACATCTTTTTCTTATCAAGCTCTAAGCTGCTGGAATGACCTTCCTCTCAGAGTTCTGAGGTTTGTCATTTGAGATTTAGAAAATTACTTAAAACTTATTTAAGAAATTCTTCAAATAATTATTGTAGCGATTTTTATTCCTGTGTATATAATTACATTAGTTACAGCTAGTCCTCTTGATTATAATCCACCCTGAGCTATTTTTATTGTGTTTAAACGGAAATTCAAATGAACCTCAGAGAAAATTGTACCTGAACTACAAGTTCAACTTCCAATTGGAGATGTAAAAATCCAGATCTAGATCACTCTGTCCTATATATATATATATATATATATATAAAAGGAGCCAACATCAGTGGCGGAGGGTGCCATCCCCTCTCAGTGATGGTGGGGGGAGGTCTCATAATTACACCCACCTTCCTAATACCTCTTATCCTTCTGTTCTTCACTGGCAGCAAGCAGGGACTCCTATTCACTGCTTGTGGTCCTGTGAACAGGAAGTTTGTCAGAAAGAGAGCTTCAGAGAATAGGATTTAGGAGGTATCAGGGAGGGGGAGTGCATGTAAGAACATCCCCCCCCCTCTATTGCCAGAAGAGGAATTTGGGCAAGGAAAGATACCTGGGCCTAGATGCACTAAATGCTCCGATCGTGTACTGATGGTCATTAAACTGGTTTAACTGGTTTAGCGACCAACCAAATTTAACAACCTGATGTTCAAAATGGCTCACCGTGTGGTTTTCTATGAACTCGTACATTCTCCTACTCTGGCAAATGACCTCATTATTATTAAAATAAGATCATTAATATTTTAAAAAAGCCATCCGATCGATGGCCTAACATTGCAAAGCCATAAACAGACCACTAATACCAACCTGAAAAAAATGACAGGTTACCGACATATCTGCATATTTTTCTTTTTTTTTTCTATGGGTACAGATGATGTGTGTGTGTGTAACACACACACAATTTCTGCCGTATAAAAAAGAAATTTGAGCCCCCCTCCCCCCAATGATGCCCCCCCACAACGACCCCGGCACAAAAATAGAGGCAGGAGGGAGTCCCTCCTGCTACTGCAACCCCACCCTGTCAAGCTGAACCGACCCCCCCCCAGAAAGGACCCCCCACCCCCCGTACTTTAATAAAAATCAGTAGGAGGGATGCCCACTCCCTTATCCCATTGCAAACCCCCCCAACTGAACTGACCCCACTGCCAAGACCCCCCCTCCCCTTCCCTTTCCTACTCCCTGTATTTTACAAAATAATTAGAAGGGGTGCCCACTCTCTCTTGCCACCGTGAACCCTTCCCCCGCTGAACCACCCCTCCTTCTTGCAGGCCCGCCACTCCAAAATGGCTGGCTTTCCCTTTCCAGGTGCATCCTGGGATGCACAGGGAGGGTCCTAAGGCCCTGAATGGCTCAGACTCCTAAGGTCTCTTTCATTAAAAAAAAAAAAGCCTCAAACATCTGAGTGGCAGTAGGCTGCTTTTGGGCTTCTCCTGCCGTTCAGCGGTTTGGGCTTCCCCAAACCGGATCTGCACATGTGTGAGAGCCGGTTTCTTAAGAAGCGATCAGATGGGATTACTGTTGCTTTCCACAAAACTCATTTGCATGGGAAGCCATTTGAACATCGATCACCATTTAGAAATCGACCAAAAAAATCAGCCCACAGTGGCCTGCATGATCCTAACAACCATTTTTAGGGCATCTCGCTCCAAAGTCTTCAGTCGAGGGAGGGGCGTTTGGGGATCCCTACTAGCTACATCACAGCTGTGCTGCTGCTGGGTGGCACCCCTGAAAGATGGCTCCCAAGATGCTCCACCCCCTGTCTCCCTTACTATGTCAATGCAGCTGATAACCTGAGTCATGATGTTACAAACGGTGTTCGTTCACGTGGAGGGGCATAATCGAAAGGGACGTCTAAGTCCGTTTGCGTCCAACTCGCAAGTCGTCCAAAGTAAAAAACAGCCTAGGACACATTTTTGAAAAATATGTCCAAAATTTTTTTTCTTTCGAAAATCGTCTAATTATATGTCCTGCAGATCTGATCGTCCAAGTCGCTAAATCGTCTATCTTTATACCATATTTTCGTCCAACTTTTCGTCCAAGTCAAAAACGCCTAGAACAAGCCCTGTTGAACGTGGGAGGGGTCTGCAAAGTGATGGACTGAACACCCAGACATGGCATCTAGATAGTTGGGTACCTTACAGGGCACTGCTGTGAACTTCACAAAAAGGGTGCCATGTCTTCTCCTCACTACAGCTCCCTTATAGGTCACAGTAAGCCCCCCAAACCACCTCCAGAACCCCCTAGGTCCACTTATCTACCACCCCAATAGCCCTTATGGCTATAGGAGCCACTTATATGCCAGTACAAAAGGGTTTTGGGGGTGTATAGGGGAGTGCACATGTTTCATTATCAAAGCAGTGATTACAGGTGCTTATGGGCATGGGTCCTCCTCTCCATGGGTCCCTAACCCACCCCCAAGACAACTTAAGCTGCCTCTGTGCTGGATGACTAGGCTTTCCTATGCCAGGCGGCCAGGTGATGATGGTCTGGAGGCTGAATTTTAAAGGTGTGGGGTGGGGGGGGGGGTCGGGCATCACTGGGGTAGTGTGTGGGGGTCTGTTTTATGTGTTTGCAGTGTTTATCTGGTGACTTTAGGTGGGTTTTTGTGACTTAGACCATGTTTTACATGGTCTAAGTCACAACATCCAAGTTCTGTCGATCATGGGCTGTATAACTTTCAGTTATACATGCTGTACAACTAAGTCTAAGCCGGCCCATGTCCCGCCCAACTCCCGCCCTCGACACTCCTCCCGAAACGCCCCGTTTAGCTTTGGTCATTCAGTGGCACTATGTAGGCCTAGGTTGTCTAGAAATACGTCCAAAACCCGTTTTTATTATCGGCACTAGGCCGATTTTTGGACGTTTTTCTCTTTCGATTATGAGCCCCATAGTATTTCAATGGCTTGCCTAGATTTGCCCTCTAAGAATCAGAGCTTGTTTTCTTTAGAAGTATCCTCCCCTGTCATATAAGTCATTTGTTAAAAAGTTAAATACTTGGATCGCCTCTTGCTCTGAGACATTTTGGTGACAGACAAGAAAGGAGCACTTGAACTTGAACAGGGAAAGGACTGATACTGTTTTCTGTTAACATGTCTTACCTAAATAGAAATCCATGACTGTTACACAAAGCCACAGCAGGTGGCTCAAAGGGTGAGATTTAAAAAAAAAAAAAAAAAAATACCACTTTTTCCGCATGCTAGACTTCAGCTAAAAATAATGATCCATCTGATGGGGAGCCGAGTAAAGAAAGCAATCAAAAGCGAGAAGCAGCAAAACCCATCAATAGAGCAGTCATTTGTTTTATGTTCTGAGGCTGGGGAGGAACTCAATTAATGGAATTGGTTTTAAGAGTTTACAATGAGAAAAAGGGCCAGACATAACATCAAAGAGAACAGAATGGAAAGGGTGACTGTTTGTCGCTCCATACACACATACACTGCAAGACACAGTCTTCTCACTGGTGACTGATTTTTGGGAGGGGGTGGGGGGGGTTGGCACAGGTCGGGGCTCTTTTACTAAGCTGCAGTAAGCATTAATGGGTGCTTACCACAGGTTAAAAACCACTACCATGGAGTGTGCTCAGGTATCCTGTGATATTTTGACATCTGCACACACTTCCCACATGCTAAAAATACCTTTTCACTTTTTAGCACTGGGGGCATTTTGGGGGGGCAGAGAGGGGGGCGTGTTCAGCGCTAATCGATTAGCAAAGCTACTCTGCCACAAGTCAAATGATTGGTTAGCATGAGAGCCCTAACCCAGTGCCGTACCTAGTATATGTTAGAGATAGAGTAAACACTTTCAACACTGAATGTGAAGAGATCCAAAAATGTAAGACAGGAACAGCATAGACCTAACTCAGTCCAAAAAATGAAGGAAAAAGCCTCAGAAAAAGCCCTCCCACCTCACCAAAGCAGCTCAAAGAGGTGGTCGAGCGTTCACCTCACTGGCAAAAAACCTACATTGTGTGATAAAGTCTTATGCTGTGCTATAATACCTAGTATATGTGACACCTGGAGCCCATCATTTTTTCATACTTCCCTCATCTATATAAAAAAACATGATTTTTAGTAACAATCCACACGTTGTACAAGAGTATACCTAGAAAAAGATAGCATCTTATATACTCACCCACAGTAACTAAACAAGCTAGACGTATAGATTGATCCTGCATAGTCAATGCTAACAGAGAACCATGTCTTTCGTACACACAGCAAAATATAAAAATAGACACAATAAGGGCACTGATATCTTATTTCTTCAATGAGGAAAGAGACCTCAAACACCTGTGTCAAAAACCAAAGTTTTCTTATAGAGACCCACAAAGGGGGCAAAGGTACTATTATAGGTCAAAAATTCTCATTTGCAAAACAAGTCAGTGCAAAAAAAAAACCCCCACCATTTTAAAGAGAAATGTAAATACTGCACAGAAATGCTCGCTAATGTGATTAAATATTTATTTTTTCAATTTTTTTCTTTCTTATTCTCCAAAAAGTTTTTTGGTAATGACCTTGCTGGAAACAACAACGCCATGACAAGGTACCACATGAACGGCTACTTAAAAAACTGTGGAACCACGGGGTGCGAGGGGATATCTACCGATGGATCAAACACTGGCTAGCGGGCAGGAAACAGAGGGTTGGAGTCAAGGGCCAATACTCAGATTGGCAATGGGTCACGAGCGGAGTTCCGCAGGGGTCGGTGCTGGGACCTCTACTATTCATTATATTTATTAACGATCTGGAAACGGGGACAAAATGTGAGGTTATCAAATTTGCTGATGACACCAAACTCTGCAGCAGGGTTAGAAACACGGAAGACTGTGAAGACCTACAAAAGGATCTAACGAGACTGGAAGACTGGGCAAAAAAGTGGCAAATGAGTTTTAACGTAGAGAAATGCAAAGTCATGCATGTAGGGAAAAAGAACCCGATGTTCAACTACAAAATGGGGGGAACACTGCTAGGGGTGAGTAACCTGGAAAGGGACTTGGGGGTGATGGTCGACTCATCACTGAAACCATCGGCGCAATGTGCGACAGCCTCAAAAAAAGCAAACAGAATGCTGGGCATCATCAAAAAGGGTATCACAACCCGGACGAAGGAAGTCATCATGCCGCTATATCGCGCAATGGTGCGCCCGCACCTAGAGTACTGTGTTCAATACTGGTCGCCGTACCTCAAGAAAGACATGGCAGTACTCGAGGGAGTACAGAGGAGGGCGACTAAGCTGATAAAAGGTATGGAAAATTTTCCATACGCTGACAGGTTAAAAATGCTGGGGCTGTTCTCCCTGGAGAAGAGGAGACTTAGAGGGGACATGATAGAAACCTTCAAAATCCTTAAGGGCTTAGAGAGAGTAAATAAGGACAGATTCTTCAAACTGAGGGGAGCCACAAGCACTAGGGGTCACTCGGAGAAATTGAAAGGGGACAGGTTTAGAACAAATGCTAGAAAATTCTTTTTTACACAGAGGGTTGGTGGACACATGGAACGCGCTTCCGGAGGAAGTGATAGGCCAGAACTCTGTACAGGGGTTCAAGAAGGGTTTGGATAGGTTCCTGGAGGATAAAGGGATAGAGGGGTACAGATAGAACTTGAGGTAGGTTATAAAGGTGGTCAGAAACCACTTCACAGGTCGCAGACCTGATGGGCCGCCGCGGGAGCGGACCGCTGGGCGAGATGGACCTCGGTCTGACCCAGTGGAGGCAACTTCTTATGTTCTTATGAAGCACAAGAATGTCACTTGCTGGAGTGAATAATCAGAATGTGAGGTGCAACCAATGGCCAATGTGTCATGGAAAAACAAAACCAAACTTCAATTGAGCAGAATAAACTTAAAGACAAGTGTCTTTAAGAGGGAATTCAAGATAAGTGTCTGCTGGAACCCCCGAAGGCCCCCTACCCCGAATATCTGCAGCAGGAGGAATGCCCAATTTCTCCTGCCTCTACCCCACCACCACCCCCACCCCTCAATCCTTCTACACCAGCATTCTTCAAAGCAAAGCTTGCGGGTCAGTGGTTGTGCCCAATTATACTCTGATTCTTCCCTCTCTCCTTAAAGAATGACATGAAGATGGTTTCATGCAGTTATCCGCGGGGACGGGAATGGTGATGAATTTTGTCACCATGTCATTCTCTAGTTTTAACCACCAGGTTATTCCTCCTCAACACAAAATAAATTAGGGCAGATTAATTAATGTGTGCTACAAGTTTTCACAATGTTAATTTAGGTATAGCTGTACTCTACATACCAGTATATTCATCCTCATATTAAATGTCCAAAATAATAGAGACCATTAGGGCAAAATCCTCCCCCCCCCTCCAGATCAACACCCATTGCTTAAAATCCTTCCTTCCCTCTCCACCTTTTTCTTAATCTACCCCTTTAGAACACTCTTTCCTCGATGCTTAACCAAATTTTCAATTCCCATCTATACCTTCAAACCACCAAATGCCCTCCCCAACACCACAGATCCCCCAATGCCCCCTTCCTAGAGCACAGGAACTCTTTCCCTCCTTTACCAACTAAAACAGGGGTGTCAATTTAGAATTCTAAAGACGGTACAACAGTCAGGTTTTCAGAATATCCTTAATGAATATGTATGAGATCTATTTGCATGCACTGCCTCCATTGTATGCAAAAATATCCTGTGAATATTCACTGGGGACAATGAAGTAGTCAGACTGTTTTTCTGACTCTCCAGGATAGCAATTTGCTTGCCTGTCCTTTTAATCCAAAGAGTGGAACGGTGCCCTAGGTAAGAGGGCAGTGAGGGAAGTGGCCCAGTACAACTACACAGAGGAGCGAGTTGCCAAAGTATCAGCAAAGACAGGTGAGTTGCCATTGAAACCAAAAGCATCTGAAGATGTCTGCCCTGAAGGTCAATGAGTCTCATATGTCAGCAGCTAAAGGATGGAATAGGCAGAGCTCTCGTGATGTCCCAGTCTTGGCCTCTTTAGGTCACAATGTCCCAGTCAATGATGGACTATTAGCCACTACAATTTGGTACTGAATTACAACTATGAACTTTTTAAGTACTTGACATGCTGAACTTGAAAGAGTAGGGGACTATTGAGAGGCAATATATAAGGGGCAATCTGTGATTTCAATCATATACTTACTTTGTAGGTTACAGCTAGAGTAGACTCAATATAAATCAAACAGTGTAGTAGCAGAAAGCATCCTAATATAACAATTATTCAAATAAAGCTGTAGCCTTTCTCTCCACCACAGTGCGTGCTTCCCTGTGCTTTCCTTGGGCTGTCAAGGCACACTGCTGTTAACTCAGCTAAGCATGAGAGGTTAAGCTGACCCGTGCCTGTCAGGCACTTACAAACAAAATCACTGTGTTAGTGCTTCAACCCATCAGAGGCAACAAGGAAGTGCACAGAGCCCCAGTAGAGTAGGAAGTTGTGACCATCTAACTGTTCAAAACAGAATCTTGTTCACCACTTTCACAAAGCCAGAGCTGGAAAATAAATACAAAATAAATTCACAGTTATATCTTTCATTAAGAAAATTACAAGAAATTTGCTACTCCCTCTCATTTTGACACTTTCAAACTAGCCTCCAGTCCAGGTCCCCTAATCCACGGTCCAAGAGCACCCTTTTCCCCACCCCCTGGTCAATCAGTGCTGCTTTGCATCCCAGGGGTAAAAAGCAACAAAGAGACTTGAAGTCGTTGTAGGCCCACATCATCGTTGGCTCTGCTGGTCCCATCCAGTGTTACCACCCAAGGGTTTAGGAAAATCACAGAGAGTTTCTAAAAAAAACCCAAAAAACAGAAAAATAAAAATGTTAGATTTATAATGTGATGTTGCTCATATTGCCCAGTATCTGAGGCCCTGAAAAGGTTACAACTGTTTTATTTGAAAAACAGGAATTTGATAAATTAATAATGTTTCAAAATATTCTTTATAAAAAAAACTTGCTTAAACATACCTGACTTGTAATAATATGTTTAAGTTCATTCTCCATCAAGCTGCTGTGGCATGTATATCACATTCATGTCATGTGAATTGAATCATTCTTGTGACATTCATGTGGCGTGCACATTTTGTGAATTGACACAATTCATGTGATTGTAATTATGTCATCCAAGAAAACCAATGGTGGTCAGACCACAAAACTCAGCTTTGAACTCAGGCAGCATCCCCAAGCCATGCCCATTGTGACTAGGGTGGATTGGTGTGGCTGGGATGCACAAAAAAAGAACGAAGACTGGATTGGTGGACATGCATGTTGGTCTTCTTTTTGGGCGGTGTCAGAAAAACATGAGGTTTGGCCAGGGCCGGATTTTCCTATAGGCTAACTAGGATTCAGCCTAGGGCCTCAAGATCAAGAGGGGCCTACATTCAAATTGTTAGCAAAATTAAAATTACACTATTGTAAAAACAGTGAACACTAAAATACTGAACCGAAAATAAGGAGAAATTCTATGCATATGACTAATAAACAAACATAAAAATGTATTGGTTAAGATCAACGCGTTCAGCTCATTGGGTCTGTTCGTTTGTATATACTAGATTGCACCAAAGTATAGTTCATACATTCACTGATTGCTATGGCAAATATTGACGTACTAAGCTCTGGCTTGTTCTTGCATAAAGTGCAGATTGGTGTAGATTGGAACAGACAAACGAACAGACCTATTGATATCCCGATGTTCGGTTATATTTGTGTTACTTCGATAATATGAAACACGTGTTAATGTTATTAGAAAAGATTTTTATTTTAGGATTGCGTACACGATCATTTGATTCTTGCCTTTTGAGTTCAGTAGGTTCAATACTTTAGTGAAGTGTTTATAGACTATTGAAAAATTTTTTTGTGACAATATCTTCATTTCGCGGAATTCTAAGTACTGTAAGTTCTTAACATATGTTTTAATTTGCATATTTTAAAATGTATATTATGTGCTTTATTTTATATTTTCATGATTATATCATAAATAATAAAATCCTAGAGCGCGCATGCGCTGTTGAAATATCGTGAGTCCTGGTGGCGTGAGGTGTGCTTCTATGTCACTCCCCACGGCGCCTGCGCCAGTGACTCATCAAAATTCAGCCGGGGGTGGGGAATCCGAATTGCACACGTGCCCCAGCTCCGGATCGGATCCCGCTGTTCCTCTCACCGCCTCCCCCCACCCCTTTCCCGGCTCCGGAGGGGAATCGGTCTCAGCCCCGGGTGATGTATTTTATTATCTCTCATGTAATTTACAAACTTAAAAATGGGAGGTGAAACTGGGCCTCATAAGTGGAATAGCCTAGGGCCTCTTTTCTTCTAAATCCGGCCCTGGGTTTGGCTGTTTTGTGGGAAATTGCCCTGGTAGGGGTGATGGGTGGAAATGGTGCCTATGATGTGTGTGCCGTTGCGCATCTCCATAGACTGTCCAAGTTTATTCATGTCTTACTATCCCACTCCAAGGGTAAAAACCATTTGGGCGGCTTACAATCTAAAATCAATTCCCAAAATAGAAATAAAAATTAGATTCTTGTATTTCCTGATTAGCTTAATGATAAGAACATAAGAACATAAGAAATGCCTCCGCTGGGTCAGACCTGAGGTCCATCGCGCCCAGCAGTCCGCTCACACGGCGGCCCAACAGGTCCAGGACATGTGCAGTAAATTTTTATCTATACCCCTCTATCCCCTTTTCCAGCAGGAATTTGTCCAATCCTTTCTTAAACCCCAGTACAGTACTCTGCCCTATAACGTCCTCTGGAATTGCATTCCAGGTGTCCACCACACGCTGTGTAAAGAAGAACTTCCTAGCATTTGTTTTGAATTTGTCCCCTTTCAACTTTTCCGAATGCCCTCTTGTATTTTTATTTTCTGAAAGTTTGAAGAATCTGTCCCTCTCTACTCTCTCTATGCCCTTCATGATCTTGTAAGTCTCTATCATATCCCCTCTTAATCTTCTCTTTTCCAGGGAAAAGAGTCCCAGTTTTTCCAATCTCTCAGCATATGAAAGGCTTTCCATCCCCTTAATCAGTCGTGTCGCTCTCCTCTGAACTCTCTCGAGTAACACCATATCCTTCTTAAGGTACGGTGACCAATACTGGACGCAGTACTCAAGATCTTGCCTAACTAACTTATTGCACTTCTTCGAAGGAATTAACAAACGGATGGACAATGGAGACCCCATAGACATCATATATCTTGATTTCCAAAAAGCCTTTGACAAGGTGCCCCATGAACGCCTACTCCGGAAACTGAAGAACCATGGGGTGGAAGGAGATGTACATAGATGGATCAGAAGCTGGTTGGCGGGTAGGAGACAGAGGGTGGGAGTGAAGGGCCACTACTCGGACTGGAGGAAGGTCACGAGTGGGGTCCCGCAGGGCTCAGTACTAGGGCCGCTGCTATTTAATGTATTCATAAATGATCTGGAAACAGGGACGAAGTGTGAGATAATAAAATTTGCAGATGACACTAAACTATTTAGTAGAGCTCGGACTAAAGAAGACTGTGAAAAACTGCAAAGGGACTTGAACAAACTAGGGGAATGGGCAACGAGATGGCAGATGAAGTTCAATGTTGAGAAATGTAAAGTATTACATGTGGGAAACAGAAACCCGAGGTACAACTATACGATGGGAGGGATGTTTTTAAATGAGAGTACCCAAGAAAGAGACCTGGGGGTGATGGTGGACTTGACAATGAAGCCGTCGGCACAGTGTGCAGCGGCTGCTAAGAAGGCAAATAGAATGCTAGGCATCATCAAAAAGGGTATTACAACCAGAACGAAAGAAGTTATCTTGCCATTGTATCGAGCAATGGTGCGTCCGCATCTGGAGTACTGCATCCAATATTGGTCGCCGTACCTTAAGAAGGATATGGCGATACTCGAGAGGGTTCAGAGGAGAGCGACACGTCTGATAAAAGGGATGGAAAACCTTTCATACGCTGAGAGATTGGAAAAGCTGGGACTTTTTTCCCTGGAGAAGAGAAGACTTAGAGGAGATATGATAGAGACTTACAAGATCATGAAGGGCATAGAGAGAGTAGAGAGGGACAGATTCTTCACACTTTCAAAAAATAAAAGAACAAGAAAAGTTGAAAGGGGACAGATTCAGAACGAATGCTAGGAAGTTCTTCTTTACCCAGCGTGTGGTGGACACCTGGAATGCGCTTCCAGAGGGCGTGATAGGGCAGAGTACGGTACTGGGGTTCAAGAGGGAATTGGACAACTTTCTGCTGGAAAAGGGAATAGAGGGGTATAGATAGAGGATTACTGCACAGGTCCTGGACCTGTTGGGCCGCCGCGTGAGCGGACTGCTGGGCACGATGGACCTCATGGTCTGACCCAGTAGAGGCATTTCTTATGTTCTTATGTTCTTATGTGGACGCACCATCGCCTGATACAGCGGCAGGATAACTTCTTTCGTTCTGGTTGTAATACCCTTCTTGATTATACCTAGCACTCTATTCGCTCTCTTAGCGGCAGCTGCGCACTGTGCCGTCGGCTTCATTGTCATGTCCACCATCACCCCCAAGTCCCTTTCTTGGGTACTCTCAGTCAATAACATCCCTCCCATCGTATAATTATACCTCGGGTTTTTGCTTCCCACATGCAATACTTTACATTTCTCAACATTGAACTTCATCTGCCATCTCTCTGCCCATTCCCCTAGTTTGTCCAGGTCTCTTTGCAATTCTTCGCAGTCCTCCTTTGTCCGAGCTCCACTAAATAGTTTGGTGTCGTCTGCAAATTTTATTATCTCACACTTCGTCCCTGTTTCTAGATCATTTATGAATATGTTAAAGAGCAGTGGCCCGAGCACCGAGCCCTGCGGAACACCACTCGTGACCTTTCTCCAGTCTGAGTAGTGGCCCTTCACCCCTACCCTCTGTTTCCTACCTTCTAACCAGTTTCTGATCCATCTATGCACGTCTCCGTCCACCCCATGGTTCCTCAGTTTCCGGAGTAGACGTTCATGAGGTACCTTGTCAAAGGCTTTCTGGAAATCTAGGTATATGATGTCTATGGGGTCTCCTCTGTCCATCTGTTTGTTAATTCCTTCGAAGAAGTGCAATAAGTTAGTCAGGCACGATCTCCCCCTGCAGAAACCATGTTGGCTGGTTATCAGAAGTTTGTTTCTTTCAAAATGTTCATCGATGTTTTCTTTTATCAGTGCTTCCGCCATTTTCCCCGGAACCGAGGTCAGACTCACCGGTCTGTAGTTTCCCGGGTCACCTCTTGATCCCTTTTTAAAGATGGGCGTAACGTTGGCTATCTTCCAATCCTCCGGAATCACACCTGTTTTCAGAGATAGGTTGCAAATTTGCTGCAGTAGTTCCGCTATTTCCTCCTTTAGTTCCTTCAGAACCCTTGGATGGATTCCATCCGGACCCGGCGATTTGTCAGTTTTTAGTTTTTCTATCTGCCTGCGCACATCATCAAGGCTCACTTCCATGGATGTTAACTTTTGTGCTTGATTTCCATTGAAGATTTGTTCAGGTTCCGGTATGTTGGTTGTGTCTTCGCTTGTAAATACAGACGAAAAGAACATGTTAAGTCTTTCTGCGACCTCTTTCTCTTCCTTCACCGCTCCCTTCCGGTCTCCGTCGTCCAGTGGTCCCACCTCCTCCCTAGCCAGCTGTTTCCCTTTAATATATCTAAAGAACGGCTTGAAATTTCGTGCTTCCCTGGCTAGTCTCTCTTCATACTCTTTTTTGGCTTTTCGAACCACACGGTGACATTCTTTTTGATACTTTCTGTGATCTTTCCAGTTTCCCTCAGATTTGTCCTTTTTCCATTTTCTGAATGAGTTTTTCTTATTGCCTATCGCTTCCTTCACTATTTTAGTTATCCACGCCGGGTCTTTTGTTCGACTCTTGTTGCACCCTTTTCTGAATCTTGGGATATACAGATTTTGCGCCTCGCTCACCATGTCCTTGAAAAAGGACCAGACATGTTCTACCGTCTGCCATTTTTTGGAAGTGTTCCTTAGTTTCTTCTTTACCATTTCCCTCATTGCTTCGTAGTTGCCCTTCCTGAAGTTAAAAGTTGTCGCTATGGTTCTCTTTCCTTTCAGTATTCCTATTTCCACCTTGAACTTGATCATATTATGATCGCTGTTTCCCAACGGTCCCACTACTTCCACTTCCTTTGCAGGTCCCTTTAGCCCATTTAGGATTAGATCCAGAGTGGCATATCCTCTCGTCGGTTCTCTAACAAGCTGCTCCATGAAGCAATCTTGTACAGCCTCAAGAAAGTCTGCCTCCCTAGCGCATCTTGAGCTTCCAAGACTCCAGTCTATCCCAGGGTAGTTGAAGTCTCCCATAATAACTGTGTTACCGCTTTTGCATTCTCGCTTCATCTCGGCTTCCATTTCTTCATCGATTTCTCCAGTTTGTCCGGGTGGACGATAGTATAGACCTATCTTTATTTCAGGCCCTTTCCTTCCTGGTATTTTAACCCATAGCGATTCTAGCTTGTTGGCCGTCTCTGCTGTGTCCATTCTTGTCGATTGTACGCTTTCTTTTATGTATAGTGCTATTCCACCGCCTTTCTTTCCTAATCTGTCTTGGCGATAGAGTTTGTACCCCGGCAGTGCTGTATCCCATCTGCTTTCTTCATTCCACCATGTTTCAAAGATTCCAATGATGTCTATGTTCTCTGCAATGGCCATGGCTTCTAATTCTCCCATTTTGTTTCTTAGGCTCCTTGCATTAGTATATATGCAATTTAGCTCCTGGAATTTTGTTGCCTTCATTTCCTTTCCCTGTGCTTCGGTCTTTATATTCTTCTCTTTAGCTACGATCTTTCTAATCTCCTCTCCTTTGTTAGTCGACTCCTGTAATTTGTCCCTTGTTTCATCCCAGCCTTTTTTCACCTTAGTATCTTCACGAGATACCTTTTTCCGAATCATCGACGCTTGGTCGACTTTCGGCTTTCCCCTTCTTAGTTTAAAGCCTGTACTATTCCTCTCTCGACGTTGTTTGCTAGAAGTCTAGTTCCCGCCGCGCTCAGGTGCAGTCCATCTCTCCTGTAGAGCTTGCTCTTGCCCCAGAACGTCGTCCAGTTCCTCACGAAGTGGAATCCTTCTTCCTCACACCATCTCCTCATCCACGCATTTATTGATTGTAGTTCCTCTTGCCTTTTCACATCTGCCCTCGGTACCGGTAGGATCTCTGAGAACGCTATCTTCTGGGTCCTCATCTTCAGCTTCCTTCCCAGAATCTTGAATTGTTCTATCAGTGTGTTTCTTCTGTAGTCTTTCCTGCTGACATCATTCGTCCCGATGTGGATCATTACTGTGGTCTCTTCCGTCTCCGCTCCTTCCAGGATCTTTCCAATTTTGTCCATGATGTCCTTGACTCTCGCTCACGGGAGGCAGGTCACCAGTCGGTCCTCTCTCCCTCCTGCGATGTGGCTGTCCACATGCCTCAGGATCGAGTCCCCCACTAGGATCGCTGACTTTCCCTTCTTCAATGTTCACTTCGGTCTCAGGTCGATGTCCTCGGTGTGCTTCTCTCTTTCTTCCTCTGGGCATCGACTGGCCAATTTCTCGCCCTCGTGCGTTTTTCCTCCGGGGGTGTCTTCTTTGTGGGTTTCTGTTTCTTGCTCTCCCTTCAATGTTGGTGTAACTTCTTCTTTCATCTGAAGTTCGTTCTCTTCCACCCTCCTCTTGTATGCTTCCTCAATGTATTTCTCGAGTTCCCTGACTTCGTCCTCGATGTGCCTCTCGCTCATGAAGTCTTCAGCTGTCCTGATTGGGTCCTCCGTGGTGTAAAGTCCTTCTAGCTCCTGTATCTTGTCCTCTAGTCGCTTGACTTCCTTCTTCAAGCCTTCCAGCTCCTGACACCGACCACATACATACAACTGTCTCCCCGAGGGATTCCAGTCAGCATGGATTCACCAAGGGTAGGTCCTGCCAATCCAATCTCATCAGCTTCTTTGACTGGGTAACAAGAAAGTTGGACTTGGGAGAGTCTTTGGACGTCGTGTACCTGGACTTCAGGAAAGCTTTTGACAGTGTCCCACACCGCAGGCTGCTAAGCAAGATGGAATCGATGGGGTTAGGAGAGACACTAACTGCATGGGTCAATGATTGGCTGAGTGGCAGACTTCACAGGGTGGTGGTTAATGGTACCCTCTCTAAAACATCGGAGGTGACCAGTGGAGTGCCGTAGGGCTCGGTCCTGGGTCCACTCCTTTTCGACATATTCATAGGGGATCTGACTCAAGGGCTTCAAGGTAAAATAACACTATTCGCCGATGACGCCAAACTATGTAATATAGTAAGTGAATGCAGTTTACAGAATTATATGGCGCAGGACCTGCTTACATTGGAAAGTTGGTCCTCAACCTGGCAGCTAGGCTTCAATGCTAAGAAATGTAAGGTCATGCACCTCGGAAGCGGAAATCCATGCAGGACGTACTTCTTGAACGGAGAAACTTTAACTAGGACTTCAGCAGAACGAGATTTAGGAGTAATCATCAGTGCAGACATGAAAACTGCCAATCAAGTGGAGAAGGCTTCATCTAAGGCAAGGCAGATATTGGGTTGTATCAATAGAAGTTTCGTCAGCCGAAAGCCTGAAGTCATAATGCCGTTGTACAGGGCCATGGTGAGACCTCATCTGGAGTACTGTGTGCAATTCTGGAGGCCACATTACAGTAAAGATGTGCGCAGAATTGAATCGGTTCAACGAACGGCCACCAGGATGATCTCGGGGCTCAAGGGTCTCTCGTACGAAGAGAGACTGAACAAATTGCAGCTCTACACTCTTGAGGAACGTAGGAAGAGGGGAGACATGATTGAAACATTTAAGTACCTCACGGGACGTGTCGAAGTGGAAGATGATATTTTCTTTCTCAAGGGACCCTCGGCCACAAGAGGGCACCCGCTCAAACTCAGGGGCGGAAAATTTCATGGCGACACCAGAAAGTATTTCTTCACAGAGAGAGTGGTTGATCATTGGAACAAGCTTCCAGTGCAGGTGATCGAGGCAGACAGCATGCCAGACTTTAAGAATAAATGGGATACACATGTGGGATCCCTACGAGGGTCAAGATAAGGAAATTGGGTCATTAGGGCATAGACAGGGGGTGGGTAAGCAGAGTGGGCAGACTTGATGGGCTGTAGCCCTTTTCTGCCGTCATCTTCTATGTTTCTATGTTTCTATGTTTCTATACATATGACAGTCGGTGCAGAACACTGGAAAGCTCATCTTCTGGTTTCCCTCTGCTTCCATAGTCGTTCCTACTTTAAGATTAACACTTGAGACTACGTGTTCCTTGTGTGCCTGCTTCCTTCTTCGCCTTCTTGTGTGTACTGTCTTCACTCTACCTTACTTTGTTTGTGTGTTTGTTCCTTGTGAACCTGCTTCTTTCTGCACCTGCTTCTTGCCTTACTGCCTACTTCTTGTGTGTGCTGTGTTTGTTCTACCTTACCTTACTGTTGCTTGTGTGTGTTCGTTCCTTCTGCGCCTTCTGCGCCTGGTCTTCTCCTGCCTGCTTGCTTTCTTTGGTGCTCGGCACCGACGCTGCCTCTCTCCTCTCAGAGCAGTGAAACTGAAACTTCAGTTACCTGCTCCTCTTCTATCCCCTCTCTTCGGCATTGAAAATATTCAAAAAATGTAGGAAAAACACATCAGCTAGGGAAGAGCAATGCCCTAGTGAAAGAGAAACACAGAGGAATCCAAAAAACTAGATCTACTGGAAAAGACATGGCAGTTGCAACATTGGTACCATCCTCAGAAATAGGAAGTGATATCAGAAGGGGGTGGGACCAGCAGACTAATAAGTGGCATGATGGACTGACAGCAGGTCCATATCTTTAGGCTGCTGTTTATCCCTGGAAAGCAGCTGCACAGGGGGAAGGAAAAGGAGGGAGTGTGCCATGTGCTCAAGGCTGCATTTCCTTAGGGGCTCCATTTTAAGCTGGACCTAGGGCAGCTGCCCCCCTTTGTCTGTTGATAAAAGCGGTCCATACTGTACACATCAGCCTGGTCCATGTAACCTCAGAGCACAGGCAGTGCTGTCTGTTTTCCCACCCTTCCCCAGCCCAGTGACCATGTGGATACTAGGGAAATTCACTATTTTAAATAAACAGTATCAAGGGGTGGAGGATTTATTGGGGGGGGGAGGGATATGAGTTATTGAGTGCCTTCTGCCCACCTATACGCTTTTGCACTTTTACAGCGTACAATAGTTTATAAAATAAAAAATGCATTCATTTTGAGGTTCTATATGGTAATTTTATTCTTCAAATCGGGCAACACTCAAAACCGCATTAATTCCTTCAGTTTTTCCTCCTCCCTGTTATGTTTTTCATGTTCTTAGGAGAGGGGAGTGGATTGCACAGATCACCACCTTTCCCCTCGTTGACAGCTCATTATGAACCCAGCACACAAAATGTAAATCTAAGAGAGAGATTTGTGGTGTATGCTCAGAAGCAAAATAAATTGCAAGGCCGACGTGGGCCCAAAGTAGCTGTGGCAGCAGCGGCAACAGCACTTGGCTCATGGCATTGATCACGTTTGACGGGCTTGAATGGTGAAGCTGGAGCGCTCCATAGAAAAGTCATTTTTCAAAGCCTAACATGGGCTTTGTGTTCCCTATTAATGGCCTATAAAGGCAATCCATAATACCAGGAGAAGCATCTCATAACAGTGTACAGGCTTCAGCATGAAAGATGAGCTGACAGCTGTTTCAGTTAAAAAAAAAAAAAAATTTCTTCCCTGCCCCCACCCTACACATAGAAGCAAAAAGTTATACTGCAAATAACTTGAGCTGAAAGTATGTTTGAAATTGCTTCTGGTTTGTTTGTTTTTTAATTATTATTTGCTTAGTCTTTGCAGGATGGTTAGGGTTTCTATTTTTCGGTGTTTATAAACTATAAATTCTGTAAATTTAAACATTCACTTTCTGTCAATCAAAGATCCTTTAATAATATGAAAAATTGCTGGCCGATATTCAAAAGCGAGTTCACTGGCTGGGAACGGCAGCTAACTACCTTGTTCGCAGCTATCCTGTCAGTGCCACTGAAAATGATTGGTTAGCACTGAACTTCAAACCAGCTATGTCAGAGGGGGCCAGAGTTCGATTACATCGCGATATCCAGATATAATCAACCAAGTTTAATGGATACATTTGACTGCATAAGTCTCTGTCCTATCTTTATCCACTAACCCATGGCTGGTTAAGTCTGAATATTTAACTTAACCGATTATGTGCTAGCCGGCTTAAAATAAACCCCAAACCTGGATATTCAATGCCAAAATATGGACAGGGCTCAACATTGAATTTCTAGTTTTAGTACTGGCAGTGGAAGAGAAAACTGTCCACCAATATCAGGGGGGGTGGGGATGATGTTTATTGATGTTTTGTGGCAGTCATCACTGGCTACTTTGTCTGCTTAAATCAGATTCATCCATTTGTACCACTGATAAGTCTTCAGTACAGGACAGTTGTAGGAGAAGAATGGAGGATCAAAGTGTGAGAAATAGCACACCAGTATAAGAAGAACTCCAGAAAGTGTTTGGTAAAGTATAAATTAATTTCCTTCCTGGCCAGAAAGGATGCCCAAAATGCGCTAAAATGGCAAGGTAGGCACACAGAGTTCAACACATCCATTAGTGTTATGGTTAGTGCAAACATTCTATATCCTTCCTGCCTGCCTGCTCATCGGATGGAGCACTGGCAGTTTACAACCTATCAGACACTTTCTTTACTTCTTCCGGTCTCTCCTTCCCTAATTACTTCTCCCATTGCTCTTATTCCTCAGACCGCCGACTTTGTTTACAATTGCCCATATTTGGGCCACTACTCTTCCCGTCACATGCTCGCCCCTCATGTGACATCCTTGGGCTAGTCTTTTAAACAAGAGCCCTTATGGTTATGTTGAGCCATCAGATTCTGTACTTTCCTTGACTGTAGGCATTGTGTTATTACAGTATCGAGTACTGTCCCAAGAAAGCTCCCCCCCCCCTCTCTTCTGATTCAGCAATAATTCTTACTGCTATATGCACACAGTATTAAACAAATTCCCTCTACTGAAATTATGTGTTAATACTTTCTGTATTAATTGACATCTTTTATCAATAATTTATTCAATTCTTATTACCACATGTTAGTAATGTATTGCTGTGTGTACATATTATGTTACCTTTTCCTTAAAGTTTATGTTAACACCTTTACGGCATCCTGCAATAATTAACACTATTAGAAATATATTAGTAATTTCATTTCTCACAAAAGGGAGTCCAAGGGAGAGGTGAGAGAGTGCATAGGGAAGTGTTTATCCAATAAACAGTTTATTTTTATCTGTGCATCTAAGGTGTTTTATTGGATTTAAAATTAAAATCAGATGTCTTTCAAGTGAAATTCAACACTTGCACTGCAATCACCATGGGGCTATAACAGTTTCCCAACCAGTGTGCCCAATGCTCAGGTCCAAACCAACACACAAACTCTGCTCTAGGCATCTCACATGAAGACTAAACCTCCCCCCCTTCCCCACACCTACAAAGAATCAAACAACCCAGAAATAAATGAACTACTGTGGGCTCTGGCAGGGTACGGCCTGTTACAGAGAAACAGCCACTCCCCCAAAGTGTACCTCTGAAAAATGTTTTCTCTGCCTCGGAAAACACAGATTTTATTTATTTATTGGGATTTATTAACCATCTTTATGAAGAGATTCACCCAAAGTGATGTACAACAGGTATAATTCAACCTACAACTTACGATTTTGTTAACAGCGTAGCAGTAGTAAAAAGACCAAATAAAAAAATAAATACAACGAATAAGATAGTCAAAATCAGTAAACTGAAACTTGTTAGGGCTACCATGATGCTCTGAGAATCAAATCTGAAGTGAGCTCATTAAAGAGAAGCAGCAACTTATGTACTGGAAAGCCTACCACCATGTCAAAACAGCCCCAAAGAGAAAACTGCCTATCCCGCTCTTTCTTGAATTCTGAGTCTTTGCTCCACATTTTCTGTATAGGCGGTTGGTTCCCCAGAGAGACCTGCCTTCTTGGGGGTGTCAGGTCAAAAGCGCACCGGGACAAAGGCACGCCCAGACAATTGAGCACAGCACGGGGGCGCGCACCACAGAAAATTACTGTTTTTAGGGCTCCGACGGGGGGGGCGTGGGGGGGAACCCCCCACTTTACTTAATAGAGATCGCGCCGCGTTGTGGGGAGTTTGGGGGGTTGTAACCCCCCACATTTTACTGAAAACTTCACTTTTTTCCTGTTTTTGTTTATGTTCTTATGTTCTTATGTACAGTAAAATGTT
Organism: Geotrypetes seraphini; assembly: GCF_902459505.1. Lineage (NCBI taxonomy): Eukaryota > Metazoa > Chordata > Amphibia > Gymnophiona > Dermophiidae > Geotrypetes > Geotrypetes seraphini. The sequence continues at coordinate 213,965,864 of NC_047086.1, forward strand.
GGGGGTTACAACCCCCCAAACCCCCCATAACGCCGGCGCAATCTCTATTAAGTAAACTGGGGGGGCTCCCCAACAAAACCCCCCGTCGGATCCCCTAAAAACTGTAATTTTCTTTGGCGCGCACCTCCGTCTTGCGCTCAGTTGTCGGCGCGCGCCTTTGTCTTTCGCGGGGTTGTCTATGAACCTTCTTGGGGGAGGGGGACATGAATAAACATGTGGATAAAGGTGAGCTAGATGATGTAGTATTTCTAGATTTTCAGAGAGCTTTTAACAAAGTCCTTCATGAGAGGCTCCTGAGAAAATTAAAAAAGCATGGACAAAGAGACAATGTTCAGTTGTGGATTAGGAACTTCTTAATGGAAAGATGGTAGGGTTAATTGGCTATTTTTCTCAGTGGAGAAAGGTGAATAGTGGAGTTCTGCATAGGATTACCAGACGTCTGGATTTCCCCGGACATGTCCTCCTTTTGAGGACATATCCGGGGGTCTGGATGGCTTTTCAAAACCCAGCACTTTGTTCGGGTTTTGAAAAAAAATTGCGTCAGGATGAGGACTCCGCACATGCAACGTGGTGACATCACGCGCATGCAGACATATGCTTGTCATCATCGCGTCACATCCGCACATGCGTGGTTGCCTTCCTGCCCAATGAACAGGCAGGGGGCGGGGCTGGTAGCGGAGCTGAGGGCAGATCTAGGGCGTAACGGCCCGGGGATGGGTGGAACTGGGCAGGCCTGGGGGGCGGGGCTAGGGGATCCAGATTTTACTGACGTAAACTCTGGTAACCCTACTTCTGCAGGAATCTGTACTGGGACTGGTGCTGTTTAATATATTTATAAATGATCTGGAAATAGGAACAATTGAGGTGATTAACATTGCAGATGACACAAAACTCTGCAAAATTGTTAAAACATATGTAGACTGTGAAAAATTGCAGGAAGACTGGGCATCCAAATAGCAGATGAACTTTAATATGGACAAATGCAAAGTGATGCACAGTAGGAAGAATAATCCAAATCATAGTTACCTGATGCTCAGGTCCACCTTAAGAGTCAGCCCCCCAAGAAAAAGATCTAGGTGTCATCATAGACAATATGTTTTAAGCCAATTCACTTGTTTAGGTCTTCAAATCCCGCCCCTCAAAAACAGGAAGTCACTTCAGAGGGGGGCAGGATCGAGATCAGCAGAACTTAGAGCGATGCAGGCAAGTGGAAAAGTCCCGTGGCTTCTGTCTTTGTTTTTTACAGTCCAGTTTAGCGGTACCGCAGCCAAAGGCAGGGCTGATGGCAGCTAAGAATCGTCTCCAGTCTCATAACAGCTAATCAGTTCTTGGCAGCAGCACTGGAACACTTGCCTCTACATTAAGCTGACGGCATGCACCCAAAAACTCTAACTGCACTCAGTAACTGAATGTATTTCTATGGGAAAGCATGCGATGCTGTATTATTGCAGGCCAGTATAAATACAGGATTACAAGAGGCCGGCATGCATCAGATATAGTCTTCTCAAAACCATAAGCTTATTTCTAGCACCCTGCAGGCTGATTCCCTGAGGTACTTCTACACCCGGCCTATTAAGATGAGGAAAAGAGGGGAGGTACTGGAATGGGATGGGGGAAGATGGTGGGTTGGCTGGCTCAGGAACGGGGAGAAAGCTGCTAAATCAGATAAGGAAGAAAAAAAGGAACACAGGAAGATGCTGGACATGGAGGTTGTTAGGTGAAGGAAAAAAACAGACATGAAGTGAGTAGGAAAACAGGTGGGAGATGCTGGACACAGGGTGGATGCAGTAAGAAGAAAAAGGAGGTTCTGGATATTGGAGTAATAGATAGATAGGGGGCATGCTGACACAGAAAGAGGGAGAGGTGCCAAGTCCATGGGTAGGAGGGAAAGGAAAAGAGATACCAGACCATGGAGGGGGAGGGAGAGATGCCAGGGCCTGGGAGGGGGGGTGAAGGAGACAGATGCCAGAATATGGGAAAGGAAGGAAGGAGGGAGGGAGAGAAAGGAAGGAGAGCAGATGCCAGATAATGGAGAGGGAGGGGGAGGGAGAATTGGAAGGAGAGGAGAAATATGCCAGGGCAAGGGGGGGAGAGATGGGAAACAAATGCCAGACCAGAGGGAAAGTAGGGAGAGAAGGTGCCAGCGCATGGAGGGAGAGAGATGCCAGGGCATGGGGGAAGGAAGGGAAGGAGATAGGGACACCAGACCATGGGGTGGAGTGGGAAGGAAAGGAGAAGAGAGAGATTCCAGAGCATAGGGAGACAGAAAAATGGAGAGGGGGGTGAAGCTGAAATGAATCATATACAAAGGAGACAGTTTATGGAAGGAGCATAGAAAGAGGGAAGATACCATATGGAAGGGGCAGAGAGAGAGGGCAGACAGTGGATGGAAGGGGCTGATGCAGCATGGAAGACAGAGAGAGGACAGATGCTGGCTAGAAAGAAGAGCGTGAAGATAAGATGATTAAAGCAGATAAAACAAAAGGTAGAAAAAATATTTTTATTTTTGTTGCTTTAGAATAAAATAGTATTGTAGTTGTATTGATAAAACTTTTATAAACAGAAAACAAGGTAATCTTTTTATTGGACTAATTTTAATACATTTTTTACTAACTTTTAGAGATCAAAACCCCCTTTCTCAGGTCAGGACACTAATGTAACAGCAGTATGCTATATTGACCTGAAGAAGGGGGCTATGGCCTCTGAAAGTTAATTGAAAAATGGATTAGTCCAATAAAATGGCATATTCTTATTTTCAATTTTTGTTTTATTTCTATTTGTTAATTTGTAAAGTGGTGATTGTTTGTCAGTTTCTTCAAATATACATCTGCTATATTTATATTTTGCAGAGTATTAGGGGGCTATATGTCATTGTTTCTGTGGTGTTTCACTGTATGCAGTTTGGCTTCTTGGCAATTCAGTTTAACCTTTATCTATATATTTCTATTTTTAGTTTGTGATTACTTTTTCCATAGTGGGTAAGGGTGTATGAAAGACATGGTTTTCTGTTAGCGTTGACTAGCCTTGTTTGGCGAAATGCATCGGGCATGATTCATGGGAGCACCTTGAATAAACCTGATTTGGATCTCCTTATTTTCTGCCGATCTTCTTTTCTTTCATGTTGGATTCTTTGGTAAACTGCTTGCCTTGTTGTTTCGTTACAAGTTAACATACATGGAGTGGAACGTACTAGAGGAATTACAGATTTGGTTGTTTATACATACATATGGGTTACAGTTGGTTGACGTAGAGTGAGGCAGTTGAGAGGCGTTGTAAACTTGGTTATTAATATAGACATATTTCGGATAGTATTACTTCTTTACAATATATTTCAACACTTTAATATATGTATAGAAAGGGTTCATAGTTAAAGTCCTGGGTAAGTAGGTGGGAAGGGAAGGAAGAGGGATTTGTTCAGAGATGTTTGGGGATTGCATAGAAGAAAAACTATGCACTGGTATACTAATCTTTGTTTGTTTTGAATAAAAAAAAGAAAAGAAAAGAAATACAAGTAGAAATAAAGAAGTAAATAAGAAAAAAGATAAATGAGTGTGGGGCGTGGGCGGTGCATGGCTAAGGGGGCCCATTGTACTTGTGTGCCTAGGGGTCCTCGAAGAATTAATCCTGCCCTGACTGCAGCTGCTGCTTCTTGCGGCCCAGAAGCCTTCTTCCCGACGTCAATTCTGACGGAAAGGAAGTTCCGGGCCAGCCAGGAAGACCGCGCCCCCTTACTATGCTACTGGCACCAAGATCTATTCTATAAACAGTGCCAAAGTTTGAACATCATTGATAGAGTAGCACTTGCTGGGGAATTCTATAAAGCCTGCTGCAGACACACGCAAAATATCTGTCCCATTAAAAAAAAAATGAAAAGACAGACAGACCTGTCAAAAAACAACTGAGGCCCCCCCCCCGACAAACGCAACCCCCCGGCGACCCACAGATATTAGGAGGGATGCCCACTCCCTCCTGCCACCACCCGACGCTGCTCTCCCTGCCTGCGTGAATATGGCAGGAGGGATGCCAATTATCCCTCATGCCACCAATCGACACCCTCCAACTGGCACGGCACTCGACCTCCACCCCACCCCGACACAGCACTTGACCCCCCTGGTACTCGAACCCCCCCCCCCGGGCCGAGCCCAGCCCACCTCCGGCCTGACCCGTACCTAAAAGTTGGGAACAGGAGGGGTACTCAATCCATCCTGCTCCATAGGCTTCCCACCCCCCAGCTGGGCCCTGCCCAGCAGCCCCGTATCTCAAAGTTGGGAACAGGAGGGGTGCTCAGTCCCTCCAGCTCCATAGGCCTCCGTAGGGCTGAGCCTAAGGAAGTCCCTGATTGGCTCAGGCTCAATTCCCAAGGTAGGAGCCTGAGCCAATCAGTGCCTTAGGCTCCTCCCTGTGCAACACATGATGCATCAGGGCAAGATGCATCAGGTCTAAGGCTCACATTATCAGTGCATCATTGAGGAGGAGCAGGAGGACTTTGCGGTTCCTCCTGCTCCCCGAAGACATCGCTGGAGGCCTAAGGAGCAGGAGGGACTGAGCACCCCACCTGCTCCCAACTTTGAAGTATGGGGGTGCTGGGCTGGGCACGGCCAGGGGGGTAGGTGGCAGCAGGAGGGATTCAGCACCCCTCCTACTCCCAACTTTTTAGGTACAGGGGAGGTGCCGGCTGGGCCAGGCCCAACCAGGGATGGGCTGGTCGGGTGGGTGGCGCAGTGGGCCGGTCGTGGGGTGGTGCGATGGGATGGTTGGAGTGCGGTGGGTCAGTAAGGGGGTGGTTTATAAGGGGTGTGGCAAATTTTTTGTGGGGTTCGGGGAGGGAGAGGTGTTCGGGGCACTTGTTAAGAGGGGGGGGTTAATTTTTTTTTTAATCAGGCAGATATTTTGCATGTGTAAAACATGCAAAATATCTGCCCGATTAATAAAAAAATTTAAAAAGCCGGCGGAAGAAGCCCTGACAGCAGTGATAGGAGACTGTTTCTCCTGTGCACTCCTGTCACTACTGTGCAGTTGGCTGGGGGTGTGCCAATGATCGTCTCCATTTGCATGCAGGCCTTTAGTAAATTTGTCGGCCTGCATGCAAATGGAAACGGATCGCACACGGATTGGAGGGTTAGTGAATCTAGCCCATTGTTACTATGCCAGTGCTGGAGATGTTAATCACCTATTAAGATAAGTGTTGCTAATTATTTTGTGAGGCATTTTTTTTATTCCACGTGTTGTGGTTACAAAGTATTCTTTTTTGAGTCATTACAGTTCGTTTTATTTCAAAAAACATTTTTTATATTGATTTTGTGGGGCTCTTTTGTTTACAATGTAGGAGTAGGTTGGAGGTTTGCATAAATGATTATAGCTATCCCTTCAGGATGGGGACCTGAAATAACATGCAGGTTATAAGTGATGGACACCTGGAATGCGCTTCCAGAGGGTGTGATAGGACAGAGCACGGTTTTGGGGTTCAAGAAGGGATTAGATAATTTCCTGAAGGAAAAGGGTATAGATAGAGGATTACTATACAGGTCCTGGACCTGATGGGTCGCCGCATGAGCGGACTGCTGGGCATGATGAACTTCTGGTCTGACCCAGCAGAGGCACTGCTTATGTTCTTATGTTATGTTCTTATGATATGAGTCTATCCAGCTTTATGATATGTACTCCTTCTGGTTTCATTTATTATTCATTATTTATTGTTCATGATTCATTTATTTTTTTATTTTCTGATTTATATACAGTAAAACCTTAGTTTGTGAGCATAATTCATTCCAGAAGCATGCTTGTAATCCAAAGCATTCGTATATCAAAGTGAATTTCCCCATAGGAAATAATGGAAACTCAGAAGATTTATTCCACAACCCAAAAACTTTAATACAAAATACTATATGTACTTGTATTGCAAGACTTTGCTCATACACTCCTGCAGCGTCAGAGAGAGAAGAACCATTGGCTCAGTTGTGATGATGTGACACGTGTATACTGTATGTATTCATATTGCAAGACTTTGCTTGTTTAGAACAGTCACTACGCTCTTGCAGCATCAGAAAGAGAAGAACCATCGACTCAGTTATGATGTGTGTATACTGTACGTACTTGTATTGCAAGACGTCGCTTTTATATCAAGTTAAAATGTAATCAAATGTTTTGCTTGTCTTGCAAAACACTTGCAAACCAAGTTACTTGCAATCCAAGGTTTTACTGTATTTACATATTGAGACATTCATAGACAAAGATATTAGAAATGTGGGAAGCTTTCATTGAAGGGTTGAATAAGTGATATATTTTTTATATAATTATGGTGAATGTTTTCCATTACTAATTTTGCAATTCTATTACATTGATTTGGTTTCAATAAGTTTTTAATTAACTTAGTTTAATCCTTTGTTTGCCCATTTGCTCTATATTTTTTAAAAATAAATTACAGGGATGCCATGACCGTGCCATAACCATACCCCCTTTTTGGAACCATGTGTAAATTCTATGGGCTAGATTCACTAAGCAAACCGACTGTGTACCAATCAGTTTGTGACCCCTTAGCGGCCCTGGCCCGATTCACTAACTTCTCCTGCGATCCGCTTCCAATCCGTGCATGCAAATGAGGGGAACTGCATGCAAAGTAGGTAGGAACGCGATTCACTAAACAAATTTCCCAATCTGACTGGGCTGGCCGATCAACCCAAAAAGCGACTGCTGGGGACCAGTCGAAAATGTCTTTTCTACTCTCCAGCTCCATTAAAAGCCCTGCTCTCTGCCGGCCCTGCTCTCTGCTGCCCCGAATCTCTCCTGCCCTTTCCCGCACTGCGAGCCCATGGTTCTAACCCGCAAGTTAAAGCGGGTTAAAACCACAGGCTCCCTGCCCGACAAAAAAGTTTAAAAGTTAAAATTTTTTTTTTAAGTCGCGGCTTAGACGACCCCCGCCCGCGTCAATGCCCCCCGCAATGCCCCCCCATGCCGATGCTCCACAAAAGGCCCGGCCCACCTGCACCTTCCTCTCTGCACCTTAATCTCTAAGCCGGCCAGCTAGCTTGACCCGACCCACCTCCGGTCCAGCCAGAACCTAAAAGTTGAGAGCAGGAGGGGTACTCAATCCCTCCTGCTCCATAAGTCTCCCACCACCCACCCAGCCTGGCACCCCTGTACCTCAAAGTTGGGAGCAGGAGGGGTGCTCAGTCCCTCCTGCTCCTTAGGCCTCCAGCGATGTCTTCGAGGAGCAGGAGGAACTGCAAAAATCCTCCTGCTCCTGCCCCTCCTCAATGACGCACTGTTAATGTGGGCATTAAGCCCGGTCCCGTTGCATCATGTGATGCACTGGGAGGAGCCTAAGGACTGATTGGCTAGGGCTCCTACCTTGGGAGGGGCCTGGGGCGCCTGAGCCAATCAGGACTTCCAAATGATGCGGTGGGGCGGGGCCTAAGGCCTCAGAGTCGTTGCGGGAGGCATTGGAGCAGGAGGAGTTGAACAGGGAGGGGGGTGGAAAGGGGGCCTGGAATGGGGAGGGGGTGTCCAGGAGGGGGGTGACAGGAGGGAGTTTGCATCCCTCCTGCAGTTTGTTTTTTAGTGGGTGTGCCCGGCCTGGCCAGCCAGCTGGACTAGATTTTGCCACAGGGAGGGAGGTGGGCCAGGCTGGGCCCAGCCAGGCCAGGAGGGGTTTAACATGGCAGGAGGGAGTTGGCATCCCTCCTGCCTTTTGTGGGGCATTGGTGTGGGAGGGCATCGACGCGGGGTGGGGGGGGGGGGACATGCGTCTGAGCTGTGACTTTTTCTCTTTTTTTTAACTTTTTCCTTTTTTTCCTTTTTTTGTAGGCCAGGGAGCCCGTGGTTTTAACCTGCTTTAACCCACGGGTTAAAACCAAGGGCTCCCAGTGCGGGGAAGGGCAGGAGAGATTTGGGGCAAGAGCAGGGTGGCAGGAGAGATTCAGGTAGAGCAGTGTTTTTCAACCTTTTTTGGGCAAAGGCACACTTGTTTCATGAAAAAAATCACGAGGCACACCACCATTAGAAAATGTTAAAAAATTTAACTCTGTGCCTATATTGACTATATATAAAGTAATTCTCTTGAATAGGAATCAAATAAACACAAAGAAAGTATTTTATAATTACTTTATTATGAAATATTAAGTAAACAGAATAGTGAAAAATTATAAAATACTTTATTCAGTGCGAAACCTGGGCCTGTTTGGCTGAACACAAAGCTGATATTCTGGCTGGAATCGAAGAAAGACACACACATAGCTCTTCGTCAACAGCCGTTCCCTTCACCGCCCCGTCACCGCCACTGCCATCCCATTCACCGCCCCGTCACCGTCCCCGCTGCATCCATATAAGCCTTAGTACTGTAATATTTAGCTTATTCCACAGCTCCCCAGAAACAGCAACTCGGCCGTCGGCTCTCCCTTTTCTGGAGCTCATCACGTAGGCAGTAAGCTCAACACAGGCACACATTGGTTCAGCTGCAGCACAATGGGCCAATCATACATGACCTTAGAACTTTGAGGTTGTTTGTGATTGGCCCATTGTGCTGCATCTGAACTAATGTGTGCCTGTGTTGAGCTTACTGCCTATATGATGATTTCCATGCCTATGTGACATGCTGCTGATTCGTTGGGAGCTCAGACCAGCGCCGGACCAGAAATAAGGTAGGCCTCGAGTCGGTATAGGAAGGAACCCCAGTTCCATCCCCGTGGGAGTCCCGTCGGCCTTGGAGGGGTCCCTGTGGGAGTCCCGCTGATCTAGGGGGGATCCCCACGGTATTCCCGCAGGACCCCCCTGATCCCCGTTCCCATGCAGACCTCTAATCCACACTGGTTAATGATTTTGTTTAGTTTTTTCTGATTTATATACTATATAGTTCTATATTACTATATAGAAATCAAAGTTCCTGCTGCTGAACTAGAGAAAGAGATGTTCAGCTGGCAGGGCTTTGTTTATAAATTTTTATCAACACAACTAATATACTATTTTATCCTAAAGCAAAAAATAAATGAATAAATATAATTTTTTTTTTTCTACCTTTGTTGTCTGGTTTCTGCTTTCCACATCTTCTCATTCAATTCCTTCCATCCACTGTGTGTCTTCTCTCTACGTCTTCCATTTGCTGTTACTGTGCCTCTCCCTTCACCCACCCCCCTTTGGTCTAGCACCCATCTTCTTCCCTCCGCTCCCTCATAGTCTGGCATCTGTCTTCTTCCCACTCTGTCTTCCACATTTCCCTTCGGGGTCCGTTCCTCTCCACCCTCCTTCAATGTCTGTCCTATTCCTTTCCACCACCACCCTTCCCTCCCTCCTTTACCATCTGTTCCTTTCTACTACCCTTCAGCTCCTCTCACGTGGCTTATCTATCTACCTTTCTCCCTCTTATTTTCATGGCACGTTACAATGTAATTTGTGCAAGCCACTGGAGCCTGCGAGCTCGGTCCCTGTCCCATCCCCACAAACCATCTCGCTTCTGTGCTCCTATTTTCTCCATTTCTAATATCTCCCCTGTGTATCTGTCATTGCCCCCCCCTGTGTCCATATACCATCCCCATGGCATGTCCCCTTTTTGTCTCTGTCCCTATGCCCCATGCACATAATTTCCCCTCTTTCTGTTACCTTCCTGTGTCCAGATTTCCCCTATCTTCCTCTTCCATACCAGTGTGTCTCTTCTTTTCAACCCCATCTAGCTTTTTTCCCTCTTTCTTCCCCCCCCCCCCCCTGCTTCTAGCATCTGGCTCACCTGCCTGTCCTTCCCTTTCTTTCCTGCTGTGGGTTTTTCTTTCCGTCTTCATCCCCTTGGTCCAGAATCCTTTTCCCTTTCACTCCCTCCTTCCAATTTGAGCCGGGAACACGAGCAATCGCACGGTCCCCGCAGCCACCACTCGCCTGCCCAGTCGATCCTACTGTTTAGCCAGCTCTCTCCCTTCGCCTCACCTTAGTTTGTAGGTTTTGTTTTTCGGCGACATGCACGCTTTCCCAAAGAGCCGCGCACGCGCGGCTGCTCATTGTTCAATCTTCTGCTCTGCTGCAACTTCCTGTTTCCGGTTGCGTCAGAGCAGAAGATCGAAACTGAACAGCAGCGGGGACCGGGGGAGTCTCATGGGAGCGCGTGCGGGATCCGGCCTGAGGCCTAATCAGTGTCTGCACCGTACGGCACACCAGGCAACATCTCACGGCACACAGCGGTTGAAAAACACTGAGGTAGAGAACGAGAGAGTTGGGGCAGGTAGATTCAGGGCAGCAGAGAGCATGGTGTGGGGCAAATTTTATGTGGGGTTCGGAGCACTTGTTGGGGGGGGGTTAATTTTTTTTTAAATCGGGCAGATATTTTACATGTGTAAAACACGTAAAATATCTGCTTAATTAAAAAGCCAGCAGAAGCCCTGACAGCAGTGACAGGAGGCTGTTTCTCCTGTCACTGCTGTCAGGGCTTTAGCAATCCGTGCAGTTGGCTGGGGGCCTGCATACAAATGGAAATGGATCGCACATGGATCGGAGGGTTAGTGAATCTAGCCCTATGTGTGGATCCTAGCACCTAAAAATACACAGGCAAGTTTTGATGCTAATCAGTGCCAATAATTGAATATTAGCACCCTATTATAGGTGCTAATTGGCTTGTTATTGAATTAAACTGCGCGCTGAAACTGGGCACACACCCGAATTTCCACATGCAATTCTTTGAGCCATTTATAGAATTAGGCCGTTATGTGAAAACGTATTGGGAAAAATTGGATTGTGAAGAGAGATTTGGTAACCCTAAGATTATTAGTCAATATGCAGATAATTCTTTCTCTGTGTAGCTGCCCTCATAAACCTGCTCATTGTAATCCTATGAAAGGACCCCTTTCTTACAGTTTAATAATATGTATTCCTTTAACATGCAAGGCCCTTTAGCAGCTCCCAAGCTGGTAGGTTATCATCTGATCTGGTGTATTCATTTGGTAGCTCTGCCGCAGTTCCAGTTCAGTGTAAATGTTTGTCTGAAACAGAAAGTTTTTGTTTCATCAGGAATTCATCTGGTGCTCTCTGCGTTTAAATCAATACCTGCTACTGATAAACTGCTAGAAAGTTTCATTTATTGTCAAGCAAGATCTAGCCAGACAGCATCGGTGCCTCCTTGGTGACACATCATTTCACACACATGACATATATACATACTGACCAAGTATCTGTAAGGCTGGGTATCTCTTACAGTCCAAAAAATGTCAAATGTTGGTTTGGTTATAGCAAAAAAAAGAAGAACCCTTCAGAAAACCTACAACAAAAATAGAATTTCTTGCCTTGCTTTGGTAACAATGTTCTGCTAATGATGACAACATGTGATCTTCCTCGAAGAGTGTATTACAACATTAATGGAATTCATTTCATGTTTACAGACCCAAGGAGTGATCGGATGGCACTCAAAGGCGACCCATAGAAATTATTTAATGTCTTAGACCCACTCCATTACCAAGCCCGATATGAGATTTCAAGGTGATCATTCAAACGTCCATGGCATTTCTCCTGATGTCAACCACCTTTGCAGCTGTAATGAGCGATAGCAAACATGTAATCATCAGCCCTTAGCAGAAGTGATGTTTTTAAATCCTGTACCATAGGACAAAATTATTTAAACGGCATTTGAGTGCTCTATGCAAACATTTCTTTGAAAATGTTCTCACAACTTAAGTTTAGGTTAACCAAACTTGCATATTATTATAATGTCAAGTTGTACTGTGTGTAGTGGGGGTGTGGTTCTCATTTTGAATCTTGGCATCTAGAGGGGAGCTGGAGTTGGAGCCAGAGAAAATGGAACCAGAAGTCTCTTTGAAGGCTAAACCACTATTACATGCTGAGGGGTGAATTAGAGGGAAGAGGCAGCTAGGAGGGGGGGGGGGGGCAGGGCGGAAAGGGTCTGCTCTGTTTTGGAGAGCTTATCCCTCCGGAAATAATATCTTTTACTAAACAGATTTTTCTGTCTGCAAGCTCTGTTGGAAGATGAATTGTTTTACTCGTGGAAACTCAAATCCACTGGTAAATGAAATTCTTGTATCTGATGATTCCAACAGATTAGGAAATGAGCTTTTAATTCTTCAATACTGCATTTATTAAGAATGGTATTCGTTGTCACTAGGGTCTTATGATATTGGAAGGTGAATCCTTTAGAAACAGAAAACAGAAGAGAAGCAAAGACATGGTGTAATAACTGCAGAAGAAGAGATAGCGTAAGGTCTGTGCTACAGGATGGAGGGGGCAGGTCTAGCAGAGAAATAAAGCTTAAGATGACTGGATAGCTCCATGTGATAAAGGACATGCCCAGCCGTTCCTGGCTCTGTCCCCTTATTTTATGCATGTAGATGTACCATGGCTTTTCTTAGGGAATTCAGAGCCTCATCTCCCTTTAGGAACACAGCTACAAAAGTCAGGACCGATAACCAAACATTCCAATCATTTCCAGCGTCTCCCACTGGTCAATGGTTTTCAGAAGGTTTGTCATCTAGGGAAATAAAATTCACCCTGTGCTTCAGCAGTGACATACCGTTATCAATGTATTTGGCCACTGATATAGTACACCTTGGTGGATCTGGGCTACAGACGTGGCGCCTCATGTTCAAAGCACCTAGACTTAACAAAGTTACATATGTTACTATGGAACTTTGTAAGTCTATGTGATTTGGAAAATGAGCACCAAAATCTCATAGAACTCCATGGGCTCCTTTTACAAAGGTGCGTTTAGGGCCTTAACGTGCGGAATAACGCGCGCTAGCCACTACTGCCTCCTCTTGAGCAGACGGTAGTTTTCGGCTAACGTGCGCTAAAAACACTAGCGCACCTTTGTAAAAAGAGCCCCATATGTAACCATATATTGGGTAAATGATTCAGCCTTCTACAGCCTGGCGGGTCAAACACACAGTATCAAGTACTACACTGAATTCTGTTTATTTGGGATTAAAATAAAATGCACTCTTTTCCAGCAGTTCCAGGTCTACAAACAAAGCCACCGCCAAAAGCTGAATAACGTCACAAGTTCTGTTTCAGGCAGTGGATTTTGCTGCAATGACTGTATTCAAGCCATGTAAGGGGAAACTTTGAGCACTGGGACCAGTGGGAACTCTGGTACTGGGCTATTTACTGTGACTTGTGTTTTGTGGGTAGCCTCATTCAACGGGGACTCAAGGACAGAACATAAGAACATAAGAAATGCCTCTGCTGGGTCAGACCTGAGGCCCATCGTGCCCAGCAGTCTGCTCACGCGGTGGCCCAACAGGTCCAGGACCTGTGCAGAAATCCTCTATCTATACCCCTCTATCCCCTTTTCCAGTAGGAAATTGTCCAATCCTTTCTTAAACCCCAGTACCGTACTCTGCCCTATTACGCCCTCTGGAAGCGCATTCCAGGTGTCCACCACACGCTGGGTAAAGAACTTCCTAGTATTTGTTTTGAATCTGTCCCCTATCAACTTTTCCGAGTGCCCTCTTGTTCTTTTATTTTTTGAAAGTTTGAAGAATCTGTCCCTCTCTATTCTCTCTATGCCCTTCATGATCTTATAAGTCTCTATCATATCCCCTCTAAGTCTCCTCTTCTCCAGGGAAAAGAGACTCAGCTTCTCCAGAGCCACACAAAAGAAGATACCTGAAATGTGATCGGTTAAAGCTATTTTCACTTTTAAAATGGCAATGCTAGCTGGATTCCTCAAATTGTTTTTAATGTAGCCCACAGGAAGTTACATTTAGGTAGGGTAGGTGTTTCCCTGTCACTAGAGGACTTACAACCTAAAAGGGCAATAATATAATCTAGGCCAGGGATGGGCAACCTTTATACAAAGAGGGTCTCATGAATGCTAGTATTATCCCTAGCAGGCCCAAACATTGCCTAATATTGAAATGATAAATAAGTAAGTCAATATTATTTGAAAAATCTGGTTAATGATGTTTCCTGTGTATATTTCCCATGATCTTGTGAGTTCCGTAAAATTCAGTGGCGGGTTGCAGATTGCCTCCCCTTGACCTAGGTGCTCACATGTACATTACATGTGTGACTATTTTCAATAATAGCACTTATGTGTGTAAATGCTAGCATGACATCTAAGCGCCATTCTGAAAATAACACGTGGAGGGGCATTTTTTATAGTGCGTATAAGTCTGATTTTGGACATTTCCCACTAGACGTCCAAAATTGGACTTCCAGAAGGGTCCATTTTCAAAAATGCTGGATGTCCAAATTTTTTTTTTTTTTTTTTAAATTGTCTAGTTGGACATCTTGTCCACCAGGACATCTTTTATAGCTCATTTTTGACCGCAAAATCATCTAAGTTGAAAATGTTCAAATGAAGCCCATTTGGATGTGAAAGGGGCCAGTCTTGGTATGGACTGCCCACACAGACATGCCAACAGAACATTGGGCCACACTAGAAGGCACTGATGTGAACTTCACATAAACAGTGCCAGAAGTACATCTCACCATAACCCCTTCTAATGTATAGTGGGCCCTGCAAAACTTCCCTAAAACCTAATATACCCACCTGTACACCAACCCAATAGCACTTATAGCTGTAGGTGGCACCTGTACAGTAGTATTGTTGAGTTTCGGTGGGCTCACACTGTCTACCATAAATGTAGTAGTTTAGAGTGGATTATGGGCCTGGCTCCTCCTCTCTATGCTTCATTATCCCACCTACCTGACTACTTAAGACACTTATGTGATGCTCTACTAGGCTTTCCCATACCAAGTGTGGCTGTTCTACAGACATGTATGTACTGTTTAATTCAAAATTTTGGGGGGTGGGAGGGGGGGTCAATGACCACTGGGGGAGTATGTGGGGGGGTCATTACTTAATTCCTCCAATGGTAATCTGGTCAGTTTGAGTACCCTTTTGGCACTTGGACACTTCTCAAACAGGTCTAGGTGGAAACATTTAAAGTTCTGTCCAAGACAGCCAGGGAAAGGTTTGATTATAGCTGCAGGATGTCCAGGTCTAAGACCGCCCAGATCCCGCCCATTCCCCGCCTCCCAACACCTATGTCTACTCTGGATTCACAGTGGGTTAGAAGTCCTGTTAGGCGTCCAGAAAGTCATCTTTGAGAATGCCCACTTGGACGTTTTGTCTAGTAAGATGTCCAAGTGCTGGTTTATGCCATCTTTTGGGTTTCTTATCTTATTTGAAAATTAGCCCCTTAGCTTTCATAGCATATACTTGCACAAGGGCTGAGATTTGCACCTAAGCTATATATAGGCAGCTGTTGCACTTAGGCACTTAGTTTCACCAGTTCATTTGGCTGGCAAGTGCCCTCTGGGTACCTAACCTGGAGGTACCCAGATACAGAAATGCTTGAATACTGGTACAATTCTGGTCACCTTATCTCAAAAAGATATAGCAGAATTAGAAAAGGTACAGAGAAGGGCAGTAAAAATTATAAAAGGGATGGGACGACTTCCCTGTAAGGAAAGCAGCTAAAGCAGCTTCAGCCTGAAGAAGAGATGGTTCAGGAGAGATATGATAAAGGTCTAAAAAAATACTGAGTGGAGTGGAATGAGTAGATGTGAATTGCTTGTTTACTCTTTCCAAAAATACTAGGACTAGGAGGCATGCAATGAAGCTACTAAGTAATAGATTCAAAACAATCCAGAGAAAATATTTCTTCACTCAACATGAAGCTAAACTCTGGAATTCATTGTCAGAGAATGTGATGAAGTCAGTTAGCTTAGCAGGGCTTCAAAAAGGTTTGGATCACTTCTCAAAAGAAAAGTCTGTACACCATTATTAAGATGGACTTGGAAAAGGATAAGCAGCATAAAATCAGTTTTACTCTTTTGGGATCTTGCCATGTACTTGTGATTTGAAATAGCCACTGTTGGAAACAAGATACTTGGCTTGATGGACCTTAAGTCTGTCCCAGTATGGTAATTCTTATGTTCTTATAACTTGTCTAAGGAGCTTCAGGGGAAAAGTAGTTGAACACTGGTTTTCTGGTTCTCAGCCACTGCTCTAACCACTAAGGCTTGAGATAATCCACTGTAGTTATGGTTCTACTGTTTCTTCTGTGGGAAGCTTTTTTTCCTGGGGTCTCATTTCTTTTTGTCCAACTAAAGTTCATTTCCCTTGATTTTGTACTTTTATAAGCAAACTGGCTCATTCTTTTGTCCACTATAGAATATTATCAGAGCAATTCTTGCATAAGGCTCTGAAGATCAGATCTTCAGCTGCCTGGGGGGGGGGGGGGTTGATTTTGGAAGGTGCATAAGCAAGATAACTACCTAGGGACACCTGTGATGAAGATGCCTTGTGCCAACAAAGCAAAGCTTCAAATGCCCGGTGCTGGCTAAGCCCACTCAATCTACCACTAGCCATGGTTGTTAGTACCATTTTCAAACTTTATCTCCCAGGTTCTATATACTGCGATCAAAGTTGCACTTACAACTTAATTGATTATCAAACCAATCAGCACCAATAATTGTCAGTTAAGAAGCTATTATTGGCACTAATTAGAACTGATTAGAATTTACACATACAGCTCTCTAAATATATTCTATAAAGTGGTGCATGTAAATTCCATTGCAGGGATCTCAAAAGGGGTGTGGCCAGGGAAGGGGCATGCGTGGTTCATGGGCATTCCTAAAAGTTAGGCGCACTTTTATAGAATATGCTCAATCTGCGCACAATGTAGGCACAGGCTCTTGGGCCTGGTTTTCATTGGTATAAATGGCCGTGTTTGAATGTTTGCCGCACGGACAGATGCTTCATATATTCTATAAACTGCTCCGAATTGCAGAGGCAGTGTACAAAATAGTGCTAAGTATAGATTTTTTTTTTCAGCGTCAAATTTTTAGGCAACATATAAAGAATTTGGTCCTAAACGTGTTTGACTCCTGCCCGGGACTCTGCTGAAAAGTTGCTCTTCAGCATTTTGTGCTATATTCATGTTTTACATGTACCACTGTGACTTCAGCATGGGGCTTTGATGCCAATCTCCTTTCCATATTACTGTGCTTTATTCATGCTTATATCAAGCAGTTTGAAATGTTATTTCTATTTTTTTATGCATGTGTAATATATAGAAATAAAACAAAGCATAAATGAAATAAGGTCACAACCTTTTTCATTGGACTAAAAATGCATTTTTTGATGGGCTTTCATAAGTTACCCTTCTTCTTCAGATCAGAAATAAGCAAATGTTGACAAATATCCGACTATATAAGTGAAACATAAAAGCATCCCTGTGGTAGCCTCACAGGAAGAGGGAATTGGTGGGCAAAGTGAGAAACAACAAGATCTGGATGGGTGAGAGACAGGGAGAAATGGATGGGTGATTAGAAGGTGATAAAGCAGTATAATTTTATGGTTTGTAATGACATACAAAACCAAGAACTTTGCTATGTCCTATCTGGTGGGAGAAGCAAGCTAGATGATAGAATCAATCTACACAGATATCATATTAAACATTGCAAGGCCCAATCAGGATGTCACCTCTGAAGGACAACCAGAACATTGCATCAATGATTTTAAGGGGAGAATAATAAAAAGGAAATTTTAAGACAATCCAGGACCTTCGAAATTAAAATTAAAATATTTTGACACCCAAAAGCAGGTCTTAACAAAGATCTAGGTTTTCTATTACACTATAAACTATATAATTATACTGCTTAGTTACCCTCTTAACGAGCAAGTGCTGAAAAGTTCTCAGCCCATCCAACTTCCTAAATTCTGAGCATTATTTTGACACTATAGCTGAAAGGAGTGTTATTTTATTTTGCAAAGTGCCAATTTGCAGAATCGTAATGCTACTTTTCGACATTGTTTCAGATAATTGATTGAACCATGTCAATGAAAAGTGTAGAACTCCGAAATTCCTATTCCTGCAGAAGAAAACATCAAAGGAAATCTATGAATGTATGATGCAAAAATTGAGTGAGAAATGGCCCATCATACTCCATAGCAAAGAAGTGTGTAAATTATCAGTGTGGAGATTTCGAAACTGAAGATGCAGCAAAGTCTGGAAGGCCTCAAATGGTGTCAGTTCCTGAAATTGTTGACCATGTCCCCAACCTGATTTTGGCAGATCAGCGAACGTCAGCTAAAACAATTGTTAAGACACTTCAGATATCCAGGGAACGTGTTGGGTGTTTAACCAACGAGAAACAGGGTATACAGAAGCTATCAGCCACATGGGTGCCCAAATGTTTGAATGCTGATGAAAGACAATGTCGAGTGGACACTTCCAAGTTGATTTTGCAGCATTTTCAGTGAGCTGGTGCCAACTTTTTGGAACTAGTTACTGTTGACAAAACATGGTTGCACCAAATTTATTTTATACCATTTACAAAACACTAAACGGTTTACAACAATAAAAGCATACATAAAATAAGAGACAGACTAAGGGGTCCTTTTACTAAGGTATCACTCTTCCATCTTGCTCCACTGCTGCTGCTTTTCTGAAGCAGCAGCAGTGGAAAAATTGAAACAAACCAGCTGTGGGACCTTCCAATACATATCCGCGGCTGCCAGCTCGCCCTCTCTGACGTAACTTCTTCCGGAGCAAAGTGATCAGCCATGGATATGTATAAGAAGGTTCCGCAGCCGGTTTGTTTCAGTTTGCCACTGCTGCTGCTTCGGGAAAGCAGCAGAAGTGGTAGGGATGCTAGGGGGAAATGCTGGTAGATGTGTGGTGGGAGAGAAAGAAGGAGCAGATGCTGGTGGAAAAGGGGTGGGAGAGAGAGGGGGTAGACACTGGTGGAAGTGGGGTGGGAGGAGAGAAAGGTGGCAGAAGCTGGTGGAAATGGTTTGGGATGGGAGGAGAGAGAGGGGCAGATTTTGTATAGAAGTGGGAAGCCAAATTCCAGGGCAGATGTTGAGGGGTGGGGTACAGAGGAGGGAGATGATGGAATGGGGAAAGTGAAAGGGGAGATGTTGGATTGAAAATGATGGAAATATTGATGGAAGGGGAGAGAGGGGATATGCTGGATGGAAAGGGGAGGGGGGAATAAGCTGTATAGGAGCGAGACAGAAGCCTGGATAGAAGAGGGGAGAGACAGAAGGGAGATTATGGAAGGAGGAAGTGAAAGGGCAGAGAGGGGCAGACTGTATGGAAAGGGGCAGAGGAGGGAGATAATGATGGAAGGGGAGAGAGAGTGTGGAAATGCTGGATGGAAAGGGGGGAGAGGAGTTAGATGCTATATAGAAGGGGGTAGATGCTGGGTGGGAGAGAGAAATGAGCAGATATTTGGGGAAGAGACAGAAAGGACGGAGATAATGATGGGGAAAGAAAGGACAGATATAGGGAGCAAACACTATAAAAGAGGAAGAGAGAGGGCAGAGTAAGTGACAGACAGGAAATGAATTAAATCTGAACATAGGGGTAGAAAAATAAATTGAAGAAAGCTGAAAGAAAAAGGAGGAGAGAAAAATCCTAGAAAGAGACTTGAGACATAGGAAAGCAGAAACCAGAGAAATCAATGGCCAAGTAAATACAGTTAGAAAAAATAATTTTATTTTTAATTCAGTATAAAGTAGTTTGGTGCCCGTGTTTATAAAGATTAATAAATATAAATAGAATTAAGATGATCTCTTTTCATTGAACTAATTTTAATCCATTTTTGACTAACTGTCAGAGACCACAACCTCCTTTCTCAGGTCAGGACAGCTTACTGTCTTGACCTGGGGATGGAGATGTTTGCTTCTGAGAGCTAACTGAAAAATGTTTTAAAGTCCTTGCAATAAAAAAATAATCTTATTTCCCTTTTTTTTTAATTTATATTTTTAATTCTTAATTTGTAATGTACAGTGTGTATAATACCATCAGGGTAATGTAATGGAAAATTTTTGCTCACATCAACTCAGTTCTTAGAGGGAACATTGGTTTTACCATTATGATCCCAAGAGAAAACAACAGTTGATGCAATGGTAGCACTTAGGTTCTCCAAGGCTGAGGAAATTCAAGACCCAGAAGTCAGCAGGAAAGGTCATGGCTACAGTGTTGTAATAACTGACTATCTTCTATGGGACCAAACAGTTAATGCAGAATACTACTGTAACTTGCTGTGCCGATTAAAGGATGCATTGAAAGTAAAAAGGAGAGGGAAGGTGCGGAAAGGGGTACTCTTTTTGCAAGGCAATGCACCTGCGCACAAAGCTGGCTAAACGATGGGTGTTTTGATGCAGTTGGGGTTTCAGTGCATAGACCATCCCACCCTATTCACCAGATCTTGCTCCATCTGATTATTTGCTGTTTCCAAACCTTAAAAAGAGTTTGAAAGGGCGACAGCTTTTGAGCGATTTAGAGGTGATTGCAGCAGCAGAGCAGTATTTCAATGACCAGACATCAGAGTATTTTTTAGAAGGATTACAGAAACTTCATACACGATGCACCAAGTGGGTTGAACTTAGATGTGACTATGTAGAATAACTTGTATGAGGCTCCCCATCATTTCCTTCTTGGTTGGGCTAAGAACTTTCCAGCACCCCCTTGTATCACCCATCCATCTCTCCCTGTCTCTCACCCACCCAGCTCTCCCTATTTCTCATCTTACCCACTCTTTCCCTCTTCCTATGACAGTCTTGCTTTTATGTTTTATACATTTTAATATTTGTCTACATTTGCTTATTTCTGATCTGAAGAAGAAAGGTTACCTTTGAAACTATTTTTCACTCCATAAGATGCACTTTTCCCTCCAAAAAAGTAGGTGTGTCTTATGGCGCGAATACAATTTTTAAAACACCTTCCCCCGCCCCGGTACCATTTTGTACCTGCCGGTGGTCCAGCGGGATCTCGCCAGGAGCTTTCCGCGCTCCTGCTTGACCAAGGATCTCAAAGTCCCTCCTTGAGGGCCGCAATCCAGTCGGGTTTTCAGGATTTCCCCAATCAATATGCATTGAAAGCAGTGCATGCACATAGATCTCATGCATATTTATTGGGGAAATCCTGAAAACCCGACTGGATTGCAGCCCTCAAGGAGGGACTTTGAGACCCCTGTGCTGGAAGGCTGCCTCCTTTCTTGCTTCAGAGCGGCGCCTAAAGCAGGAACGTAAGCTTTTCACTTCCTGTCTGGTGCCGCTCATGAATGGCTGCCATCTGTTCTCGCGATTTGCGAGAACTGACGGCAGCCATTCACAATTGGAGCATGGGACAAGGCAGGAACGTGAGCTTTTTGCTTCCTGCCTGGTTCCGCACTGGACCACCGGCAGGTACAAAAAGGTAGCGGGGGGGGGGGGGGGCTGCCTACCACCTCCTATGTGTAGAGGAGGAAAAGTCAAGAAAAAAAAAATTGGTTTTTCCTCCTCTACACGTAAGCACATCTTATGGTCAGGTACGTCTTATAGACTGAAAAATACGGTAATCAAAATTTATTAAGTTAGTCCAATATAAAGGTATCACCTTATTTCCTTTTATGTTTTGTTTTATTTCTACAGTATATATTGCCTTTAAAAGTGGACTAACATGGCTACCACACCATTTTACTTTATGTATGTGGAAATTTATCCAACCTAGAATTGGGGTGATAAGCATTTAAAATACATAACTATGTTTTGCCATCTCTGTCAGACAATGTTTGCCATGCTATCTTCTACCATACTATGTCTGAGAGTGTGGTGCAAGGGTTAGAGCTACAGCCTCAGCACCCTGAGGTTGAGGGTTCAAAACCACATTGCTCCTTGCCACCGTGGGCAAGTCACTTAATCCCCCCATTGCCCCAGGTATATTAGATAGATTGTGAGCCTGCTGGGACAGACAGGGGAAAATATTTGAGTACTTGAATAAATTCATGTAAGCCGTTCTGAGCTCCCCTGGGATAATGTTATAGAAAATTGAATAAATAAATAAATAACTTTAATAGAATTAAAAGATCCCAGCAGCAGATGACAGAACACTTTGAACATCACACACTTGCAGAGTGGTGGGCGTCACAGTAGTAAAGACAGAGGGAGAAGAAGGAACATCTGTGGAAAGTTCCCTGTGTAGTGACTACTGCCAAGGGTCCTGGAGCAAGACAGTTGTACTCAGGTTGGGGAGCTGAAACCAGGAGAAATCTTTGTGCTCAGGAGTGGAGGGGGGAGAGACACGACTAAAGATAGCACAAATATGTAATTCCAGGGCTAGTTGGGAGGGGAAGGGCCTAGAGATTAGCAGAGTCATGGTGCTCAAGGAGGGAGCCCAAGCACCAGGAACTAAGAGTAGGGTTACCAGATTTCCTATTAAAAAAAAAAAAAAAGAGGACACCTAGCCCTGCCCCATTCTATCCCAGCCTCACCCCACTCCACCTCAGCCCCTCTCCCACATGAACCTGTGTCTTCTTCGGAGAGCTTGGGGCCTCCAGACATCCAGATACAGCCCCGAGCTCAGGTCCTTCCAAAACCCGGACAAACTGCTAGGTTTTGGAAATCCCTCCAGGCACCCGAACAGTTCTCTAAAAAGAGGACATGTATGGGTAACCCTAGATAAGAGGAAGCTCCAGAAATCAGGAGAGCTGTGGTGCTTGGGAGGGAGGCTCAAAGGCCTATAGTGATGGGGCAGGGAGTGGCTCAAGTAGAAAAGTATATTGCATACTAGTAGGCTCCTTTTCTTGATGTTTTCCAGGCCTAGTTTGCCCAGTGTAGTGTGAAGAGAGAGAGAGAGTATGAACTTCTGGAGAGGGAAAACCAGAAGAAGCAAGCACAGAAAAAATATTTTTGCAAGAAAAATCCCACAAACATCTAATATCAAGGTGCTCCTGAAAGTTCAAAACTAAGAGTGATTTTGTCTCATACCTTTAGGCTAACGCACAAACCTAATTTCAAAAAAAGTTTGTGCCTGGAAGATGGAAGTGAAATATATATATATTTTTTGTTTGTTTGTTTGTTTCCTTAGAGTGGTTACATCATTGATAAAGACCCCCCTCTCTCCATATTTGTACCAGTTAGTCCCTCCCTACTGTCCTCTCCCTAAGAGGTATCTCACTGCCCTCTCCCGAAGCAAGTGCAGAAAAAAACAGAGATGAAGCTGAAAGGCTTGGAATCATCCCCCAATACTGAGAACATCAGCGTTTCATAATCACTGTTGAGAACAAAACAAAACAAAACTTTTGTACAAGTCAGGTGAGAGTTCTCCCAGCCCAGCCTTCACTGCCGTTCAAAGCTCAGCTTATTCACCAAATGACGGCTGGCAGTGGCGAGCGCTGCTCTTTGGCGCTAGCGGTGGAATTGGGCTATCTGATCAAAAGCCATCATCCAAAGTAAGGGTTCTCATTTTGAAAGTTATAATCTGGGCAGACCTTTTGCACCAACTTGTACTCAATGCTGTAGAAAGAGATGAAGATACAGATGACTTTGAAAGGCTTGGCGCAGAGCCAAGCTGCATGGCTTTGTGTGTGCTCAGTGAAACAGATCTTGGCAGGATCGTAGAGGCACGGCCTGTTCTTGCGGGACTGGTTTGTCTTCTCATACTCCACTCGGCAGTTGAAGGTCTTGGATTCCTTAGTCTCAATGGTGGACTGCTGGATGACATCAAATTCCACCACCTTGGTCGGTGGCACAATGCTGACCGAGACATTGCCCAGGCTGGAAGAGTTGTGGCGGAAATACACACTGAATGTACCGTTGATGTGGTCCACTATCTTACCGGTCACAAGCAGACTGAACTTGAGTGTTTTGATGTTGAAATAAAAATCCCCCCAGCCAAAGATCTTCTTGGTGCGGCCAGTCTTCAAAGATGGCTTACGCTTGAAACGTAAGTTGACTTTATCTATTGCTGTTTGGTTCTTAGTCCAGTCCCAGGGATTCAGAATTCCATACGGGTCAACCTTTGCTCTTAAGTGGTCATCTGGAAATATCCTGGAGGGGCTGAAGAAATTGGGCTTGATGGTTCCATAAGGATAGGGTCCACCTTTGACAATTCCCGGGGTGTCCAAATCCAGGTAGCCTAGTGTCTTTGTCACATGATCCTCAACACAAACTACCTGCCAAGACAAGAGTATTATATCAGTCATTTAGAAGGACACAGAGTAGGTGAAATCAAAATTTGTGAAGGTCTGGAATATTTACATATCCATCATAATATTACCTCAGATTTTATTTGACCTTCGCTCATACTTGTTTAGCTTACTGAATAAAAAAAACAACTTATGATCGCTTACTTAATTACTGCATAGAAAAAAATGATACTCAAGCTCAAGTTATGCTTTGTTTCTTCTGGTGCCACCAGGCTACAGAACCAACACTGCTTGATGTTATCAAACCTCCTCTGAGGATAAAACACATGTATTCTGTTTTCAACCCAAAGGGAAAGGGGATGGGATTCAATATATCCACATAGGAGTTTTATGGTCTGTATAGGCCTTATGTATGGTCCTAAAGGGGCTAACCAGGCATTTTCAGCAGCACTTATCAGGTTCGTGTCCAAGCCAAAACAGACTATTTTGGTGACATTCAGGAAGCAGAGTTGGCCGTTAGCCAGTTAAGTGGTGATTTTCAGCACTTTTTAAATTCTCCACTGCAACAGCTTTTAATTTAAGGCAAAACCATCCTTTTCATTTTTCTGAAATTAAAAATATAAAATATATCAGAATTTATCATTCAACCTGGGCTTTTCAAGCTAAACTATGAAAAACTCTGGCTATTTAGATTATTCAGCAAATTAACTTTAAGAGTTTTAGAAAAGATCTGAAGACTTATTTTTTTGAGGAATTTGTACTTAAGAGGTTATAATTATAGGATAACCAATTCACAATTTTTGTATTGACTTGCTTGTTTTATGTAAACCGCTGTGAACTTCTTTGAGGTATTGGCGGTATATAAATAAAGATTGTATTAACAATACAACAAAGAGTCCAGTATAAAGTTTGTTACAAAGGTTTGATAAAAAGTTTGTTTGAGAGAAATGTGATGCATACTAGGGTTGGGAATTCTATGTATTCAATAGTAGGAGTGAGATTCTGGAACGCACTGACAGGTCAGTTACAAATATGTAATTCCAGGGCTAGTTTTGAGAAATTCCTGAAGACACAACTATTTGTCAATGCATTTATGTGAACGAAATGAGAAAGTTAGTAATGGAGGATACAGAATAGTTTATGTGTATATTTTGTCCTTCTATTATTTATTGTGTATGTTGTTTTGTAGACTGCCTAGATTTTAGGCCAGACATGGGCAACTCTGGTCCTTGAGGGCCAGAATCCAATCGGGTTTTCAGGATTCCCCCAATGAATATGCATTGAAAGCAGTGCATGTGAACACATCTCATGTATATTCATTGGGGAAATCCTGAAAACCCAATTGGATTTCGGCCCTCGAGGACCGAAGTTGCCCATGTCTATTTTAGGCGGTATATAAATCTTTTAAATACATAAATAAAATGCTGTCCTATCTTTATGCAGTTCTTCATAGCCAGTTACTATAAGTGCTAAATATTGCACTTAACCAGCTATGTATTTGCCGGCTCTTCAGGGATCTCAAAGTCCCTCTTTGAGGGCCACAATGCAGTCAGATTTTCAAGATTTCCCCAATCAATATGCATTGAAAGCAGTGCATGCACATAGATCTCATGCATGTTCATTGGGGAAATCCTAAAAACTCGACTGGATTGCGGCCCTCAAGGAGGAACTTTGAGACCCCTGGATAACTGGATATTGTCACACCTTTACCCATCGTATCATTCCTTCTGCCAGAAACACCCTACCCCTGAGATGTCCTGTCTATCTATCCAATATAGATTGTAAGCTCTTCTGAGCAGGGATTGTCTATTGAATGTTAAATGTACAGCGCTGCGTATGCCTTTCAGCGCTATAGAAATGATAAATAGTAGTAGTATCCTCCCTCTTTTAATCAATCTGCACTAGAGGTTTTTAGAACGGACCGGAAAGGTACGTATTCTATGAGCGTCAGAGTTTCAAGTTTATTAGGTATTTATATACCGCCTATCAAGATTATCTAAGCGGTTTTTACAATCAGGTACTCAAGCATTTTCCCTATCTGTCCCGGCGGGCTCACAATCTAACGTGCCTGGGGTTATGGAGGATTACGTGACTTGCCCAGGGTTACAGGGAGCAGCGTGGGGTTTGAACCCACAACCCTAGGGTGCTGAGGCTGTAGCTCCAACCACCGTGCCACACACTCCATATTTACCGCACCGGCTCATGCTAAAAAAACATCTAGCGCAGGATGATAAAAGGGGCTCTATGTTCTGACATAGTTCAAGTTCTTCAAATATGAGGGTTTTTTTTTATAGCATATGTGTGATCAAACTTGTATTTGTTGTAAAGAATCTGAACTGTGTCAGAACATAATATTTTCATCTGAATCAATGGTTCCACCTGTTTTTGGTGTCATCCCCCCTTTTTTTGTGGGCATTAGTGTAGAGAATGACATGGTGACAAAATTTATCACCGTTCCCGTCCCCGCGGATAACCGCGGGAAATAATCCCATGTCATTTTTTAGTGTCTATTTCAGCCTCAGTCCTTCTACACCTGCATTCTTCAAAGCAAAGCTTGAGGGTCAGTGGTTGTGGCCATTCATACTCTGATTCTTCTCTCTCTCCTTAAAGAATGACATGAAGATGGTTTACCGCGGATATCTGCGGGGACGGGGACGGTGATGAATTTTGTCATCGTGTCATTCTCTACATTAGTGGGTCTCCTTTTTTTTTTTTTTGTGAATTTAAGCCTGCCATTCATTTGCCTAGATTTATGAGCCTAGTGCTGCAAATCAGTGCTAAACTTCTAACTTCTTTTCCAAGTTTTATTAAAATTTTCTATCCCGCACCAAGGATCATAGCCTTTTGGGTAGCTTACAATCTAGTAAAAAAAAAAAAAAAAATACAATAATCAAAATGAAATTAACTAAAACGTTTCAAAAGACTATCTAAATTTTTACTTATTTAGTCTGTTGTCTCCAGGGTTCTCTCCATATCAAACCACTGCTAATTGTACATATATGCATCAGAAAAGAGGAATGTTTTTAAATCTGTTTTAAATTTATCCAAATTCCCTAGCAATCTAGTTAACGATAGACCATTCCAGAGTTGGGAGCCCTTCACGGAAAAAGGTTGCAGCTCTAATGTGTTCGTGGACTATTTCACGGTACGATGATACCATGAGGCATCTTTGATTTTCTGATCTAAGAGATCTTGAAAGCACAAATATATTCAAAAGACTTACCAAGTAAGAAGACTCATCTGTTAGCAGAACTTTAAAAGTTAATAATAGTATTTTATAAGCAATACGATGGGGAATTAGCAGCCAGTGTGCTATTTTCAAGTACAGATTTCCGCTGGTTGTTTATTAAATGAATTGCCATATTTTATAGTCTACAAATTTCTTTTTGCCTGATGCCTGCATAAAGAGCATTACAATAGTCTAGTTGTTGGATAACGAGAAAGTGTACTAGTATGTTTAGAACTTCAGGGTATAAGAGATCTCAGACTGATCTTATCAATCTCAATTTGAAAAATGTGCGTTTTACCACACTTGAAATCTGTAACTGGTAAGTTAGTTTTGGATCGAAAATAATACCTAGAATTTTTACTGAAGACACAATAGGTACTTCTATATTATTATATTTATTTTAATCTGATATGGTAAACTAGCCTCATCAGTAGGTGAGAATATCATGGCTGATGACTTATCTAGATTCAGTTTAAGTCGATGTTCAGTAAGCCATGTAGAGATTTGATCAAGTTTCTCATTAATAGATACTATCTCGATTGGGGATTGATGATCAGGTGTATATAGGATCTGAATGTCATCTGCATAGACTGTGACCAGTCAGGCTCCATGCCTGACATGTTCCCAGTTAAAAGCCCCAGGAGAGGTAGAAACAAGGTTAGGAAAGTTGTTCCCAAGCCCCATAGAGCCCAGCAGCCTAGGTTCCCTGATTACATTAGGGAGAATTTGACTGAAGAGGAGTTTCTTTCTGACCAGTCAGAAGCCGAGGAGATGGAGACTCAGCCTAGCTCTACAAGGTTTGTCTCCAAATCTATGAATATTAGGTTTAGGCAAAATGCCCCTGTGATAAAACCTTGCATTTACCCAAACATTTCACAGGGGGAGCCCAAGGGAGCCTCAGGGCAGTACAGGCCCACAGAGAGCAGGGCGGGGTTCTCACACTGAAAAGCCAGCAGCATTCCCTCCAGAGCGAAAGAGGACAAGGAAGGGGAATGGTTCTCTCTCCACTGCTCAGCAGCCAGCCAGACCAGAGCAACTTAATCTGGAGCTCATGGAGGTGGATGATTTAGCTCCATGCCAGGAAGCTGAGGCCATCCCTCAAGAGGAGGAAATGGAGTTTTTTGACCAGGTATTTCCAGAACCAGAAGCCATGGAAATAGGTATTGCCTGCAAGGTCACTAACTGAAAAACTGTGTTTGTTTTGTGAGACATTTCCAAAGCTAACTACTGAACTGTTTTGAATGCTTCTTTGGATTTTTGTGTGGACAATTAATGGGACTTGTGCTACAGCCTGTGACTTAATTTGAAAGAGTTTTTTTTCCTCTCCTTTTGCTACATGGGCTCACAGCACTGCTGAGGACCAATCCAAGGCCCCAGGCGGGGGCAGGACTCTTTGGCTGAGGTTTCATAAAGGACTATTGCTGGTGCTTTCTCAATTTGCTTTGCTTGAAGAATGTTTTACTTTGAATGCAGTAATGCACAGGGTCTGAGAACTGTACAATGGGGAGAAGTTTGTCAAGATCTTGGTGGGAATATATGAATGCTGTGAGTAGCTTGAAGACAAACTTGGCAGTTCTCCTGCCCCAGCTCAAGAGCAGAGCTGAGGGCCTCCTGAACATTTCCCTTTGCTTTGATGTTTTGGTGAAAGTAATGCAGTGTGATAATTGAGCTTAAACTCTCTTTTTGAGTAAGGCCCAATTCTAGGGTCTGAATAAGGTAAATCATGAGACCACATTCTCAGTGGTTTCCTCCAGGTCCTCTTGATCAAATGCTGATGGTGTTTAAACAGAAGATATTAAAAGAAGTTGAAGCAACACACTTTGAAGATCAAAAATGTTTTAACAACTTTAACAGACATCAAAGGAAATCAATGAAAGATCTTGTTGATGATCATAGTATCATTATTAGGAAAGCTGAAAAGGGAGGAGCGGTAGTGATTTTAAAT
This sequence comes from Geotrypetes seraphini, assembly GCF_902459505.1. Taxonomy (NCBI): domain Eukaryota; kingdom Metazoa; phylum Chordata; class Amphibia; order Gymnophiona; family Dermophiidae; genus Geotrypetes; species Geotrypetes seraphini. Next base: position 213,994,891 of record NC_047086.1, read on the forward strand.
AAGAACGACTACTTGGATGAGGCTTTCAAACAGCTAAAGGATACTAAAGTTTATAAATCTCTTAAACGAGGGGGTCACGTGATGTGTTGAGCCGAGCAGGACGTGCCTTGCTCGTGCTCCGGGGCCCCGGGTCCCTCTGAACCTGTTCCTGCGATTTTCTGGCTCGGATCTTTAACTGCCCGATCGGGGGAGTACATGGACAGGTCTCCCATTGTGCCTAGCCCGGCCATGAGCAGCAAATCGTGCCGTACTACAAGAGACAGGGAGACCAGATCGGCGCGGCCGGATTTCAAGATGGCGGCGGGTAACTCCGGTTCCGCGCTCCCCTTGTCGGAGGCTCACATAGCTGCACTGTCTGCCTCGGTCGTGCGGGCCTTGGATTCCCGATTTGACCAACTGTCTGGTCAATTAACATCGTTGGAGACTCTGTTGGGGGAGACCACGCGGCGAACAGGCGAGCTTGAGCACTGGGTCTCACAGGTGGAGGATGCCCACTCTGCTTCCTCTGTGGATCTGGCGGCGATGCAGGCGCAATTAAAGCGGCAAGCGGACAAGCTGGAAGATCTTGAAAACCGCTCAAGACGGGACAACTTGCGCTTGATTGGCCTCCCTGAAGCGGTTCCTGAATCCCGCCTGCTCGCTGCTTTGGAGTCCTGGCTCCGGACGGAGTTCCCTCTTCCGGCTGGTGTGGGCCCCTTGCAACTTGATCGGGCGCACCGCCTGGGCCGGCGATTTGATGGCAGTGATCGAGCTCGGGTCACCATCTTTAAGATCCACAACTCAGCTGTGAAGGCTGAGTTGATGAAGCAATACCGACAAAAGAGGAATACGCTTCAGTATGATGGAGTTCCGGTTCGCCTGTCCAAGATTATTCTCCGGCGCTGCAGGAGCGCAGGCGGCGCTTCTCCTGAGTGTGCTCTGCTTTGTTTGATCGGAAGCATCGATTTCAACTTCTCTACCCGGCGCAATTAAAAGTTTGGACTTCTACAGGATGGCAGGTTTTTGCTACCGCAGAGGAGGCACAGAACTACCTGGATTTCCTACCGGGAGAAGCGGGACCCTCATCGGCCACCTGAGTTCTGTAGCAGAATGGTTGATTGGTGCTATTCTCCCACATTTGAGTGGCTTTACTCTGTTTGGGCCATTGTTAGCCTTTTGAGCATTGCTCCAGATTGCTTCCTTTTGGCCTTTTGGCCTCTTGGACTTTGACTATTCCCTTTCACCCAGAGTTTGGGCTGGTTTTTGGCCCATTCTTGATATATTTTCTGTTTTACTGTAACTGGTCATTCTGGAGGTGTGTGCCTGGATTTGCTGTTTTGTATTTTTCCCTGTTTCTGTTTAGGGCATTTTTAGGTGTCCTTGGTAGGTGTGGATGTTCTTGAAGGGTTATATGGGTATTGTGTACATGGGGGGGAGTTGGTTTCCTGCCTGAGTCGGGGGTTTGTTTCTTGTGGCGGGTGGGCGTATGTTTGTGGGAGCTACGTTTGTTTGGGGCGGACATGTGTGTGTATTGCTGGGCATGAGTGCTGGGGGGGAGTATTTGTGTGCCTGGGGGTTGGTGTTTGTTCACTTTTAGCATTATGCCAGTGGGGTTGACTGTATTATGATTGTTTGGCTTACACGCCCCTTGGGAGGCTTCTTGGTGATCCTTTAGGCCAGCTGGCATTGGACTGCGTTACTCCCCGGGTTTGGGGGTTATTTTGTTTCTTCGCTTCGCTCTCCTATGGCTCCTTCGGAGTGTGTGATGGATGGATGGGATGTTCTGCTTGTCTATGATGGGGATGGGTTTGAGGGATTTGGGGCCCTACCTGCATCTTGGTGACTCTATCTTTGTTCCACGTGTGTGGGACGAGGGTGTCATCCTGGTAGGGTTCTTGGAGGGTTTGTTGCTGGGGGGTGGGGGGGGGTTTGGGGAAAGGGGGGTGGGTTGGGGAGGGTGGGGGTTGGTATTTGGGGGTGGGGGGTCCTCCTTCACAGGGTTTGCCTCAATTTTGCTGCGCTCTTTTGCTCCATATTTGTTGCATTGTTTTCCTTTGGTGGTCACTGCTACTCTGGGGGGGGCTGGGCCCTTGGGGTAGTTTTCTTTTGGAATCCCTTTTCTTTTCTTGCATCTTTCCTGCCTTTCCGCTGTGAGTACCCCTTTTAGACTTACATCTTGGAATGTAGGGGGGATTACGTCGCCTGTTAAGAGATCCAAAATACTTGCAGCTCTACAGCGATATCACTCAGATATTGCATGTCTACAAGAAACTAGACCAACCGATGCTGAACATCTTAAGTTGCGTCGGTCCTGGGTGGGAGAGGTGTATTTTGCTTCCTCATCGGGCCGTCATGGGGGCATTGCTGTGTTGGTCCGCAAGTCTTCTCCTATTGGTGTCCAGGTTCTGGATAAGGAGCCCGACGGCAGATCCCTGCTCTTACGTCTTACCTTGGGTGGGCGCTCATATCTTTTGTTAGTGGTTTATGGGCCTAATTCTGGTGAATCAGCCTTCTTGCAGCGGTTGCTCCAACTTTGTTCTCGTTTCCCTGGTGATCCTCTATTTCTCCTAGGTGATTTTAATTTGGTCATGGCTCCTGATCAGGATAAATCCGGATCTCCTGTTTCTTCCTTGGGTTCTAAGGGTCACCTTCTTTCGGATTTTTGTGACTCTCTTTCGGTTGTAGACCCTTGGCGCCTCCTACACCCTGAAGTTCGTGATTACACTCATCTTTCTCGTGCCCATGGCTCTTGGTCTCGCTTGGATTATATCTTCTTGTCTTCCTCTTTGTTTCCTTCCGTTCAATCGGCTGAGATAGGACCTCTGTCTATATCGGATCATGCCCCTATATGGATAGATGTTTTCTTGGATTCTTCATACCTCCGAGCGTCGTTCTGGCGGTTTCCCTTCTATCTTGCACAGGATACGGAATTTCGTACCTTTTTGCAGGCCCAATGGGATGACTATTCCGCGAATAATGCTTCCCACTTGGATGATCCTATTTTGTTCTGGGAGGCTGGGAAGACGGTGATTCGAGGTCATATCATTTCATTTCTGTGTGCCCGTTCCAGGCGTATTAATCAGGGGATTGTTACTCTCGAGCGGGCCTTGCGTTTGGCGAAGCGGTCCTTTTCTCTTCACCCTTCCCAGGAGACTCGTGACTGTTATCTGTCTACCCAGGTGGCCTTGAACTCCCTTCTTCATTCTCGTTTTCAAAAATGTAAAGCTTTTTACCAGCATCGTTTTCATCGCTATGGGAATAAACCCGGCCGCCTTATGGCTCGTTTGGTTAACGCTAAGACTGGGAGGAACCCAATTTTGACTTTACGGACCAAGGGTGGTGGAGTGGTGTCCCAGACTTCTGAAATCTCCGGGGTTTTATTTGATTTTTTTCGTCGGTTATATGACGCTTCGGAAGATGCTTCTTTGGAGATGGTGACGGACTATCTTCACTCTTCTGGGCTCCCTCGTTTGTCGGAGGCTTCGGTTTCTTCGCTTAATAGTCCGTTCCGGGCAGCTGAATTGGAATCAGCTATTAAATCGCTCCGCTCTGATCGGGCGCCTGGCCCAGATGGGTTCTCGGGTGACTTCTATCGGATCCTTTCTCCTTCTCTTTCTGGACCCTTGTTGGCATATTTTAATGAAGCTGTTGCCCGGGATTCCTTTCCGCGCTTTGCGAATGAGGCCCTTATTACCTTACTCTTGAAGCCGGGTAAAGAAGCGGACTTGCCTGGGTCCTACCGCCCCATTTCTTTAATAAACGTTGACCTCAAGCTCTTTGCACGCATGCTGGCGGATCGTCTTGCTCCTCATTTACCACAGCTTATACATGAGGATCAGGTTGGCTTTGTTAGGGGCCGTCAGTCTGTACACAATGTCCGTAAGGTCCTTTTTGCTCTTGCCCAGTGCCAATCTCGCCAAATTCCGACCTTATTTGTTAGCCTAGATGCCTCCAAGGCGTTTGATAGTATTCATTGGTCGTTTATGTTTCGTACCTTGGAGTATGTGGGGCTCGGGGGATTCTTTTTAGATGCGGTAAGTTCCCTTTACTCTAATCCGCATGCTTCTTTGCTGGTTAATGGGACCCGTTCGGATTCTTTCCCTATTCTTCGTGGAACCCGGCAGGGTTGCCCTCTTTCCCCTCTTCTGTTTCTTCTTTCTTTGGAACCCTTGTTATGCACTCTTCGGGGATTCGCGGAGGTTCGAGGTCTCTCAGTTGGCGATTTTGAACTTAAGACTCTGGCGTATGCAGATGATCTGTTCCTAATTCTTACCCACCCTGAAGATTCTCTCCCGGCAGCTCTGGATCTCATTTCTGAATTTGGGTTTTATTCAGGGCTGTCTCTTAATTTGGATAAATCCATGGCCTTACCTTTTCCGCTGGATTTACGCACTTCCTGGAGGGGTGCGTTCCCTCTCCGTTGGGCTGATTCCACTTTAAGGTATTTAGGGGTTACGATTCCGTTAGATTTATCTGATTTGTACAGGTTAAATGTCACGCCGCTGTTTCACGCTTTACACAATAAGTTGCACCTCTGGGAATCTCTTCCTTTCTCGCTTTTGGGCCGGGTACACTTGTATAACATGCTCTTAGTTCCCTGTTGGCTTTATGTTTTTCAGGTCCTTCCCCTTTATTTGACTTATCGTGATGAGCGTAGAATAGAGCGCCTAGTACAGAAATTTCTTTGGGCTGGTAAGAGACCACGTTTGTCTTATAAGCGGGCGGCGACTCCCTGGTATAGAGGGGGTTTGGGCTTATTGAATCTTCGTTATTTGACAATTGGTTGTGGCATGCGACATATTAATGACCTCTTTCGGGGTACTTCCGCTTTCACTAACACTTCTCTAGAACTTTCTTGTTTTTCTTCTGCTCACTTTAGTGCCTATCTGCATTCTATCCCTTCTCTTCTACCTGAATCTCTTTCTATGAAAGTATTGCATCGACCCTTGAGGAAGGTTTGGCGTTGGGTCTGTAAATTTCACACTCTTTCTTCCTCTGTCTCTCCCTTTCTACCTCTTCGCTTTAATGGTTCTTTTCTGCCTGGGATTGATGGGCCGAGTTTTGTTCGGTGGGAAGCAAAGGGCATTCACTTTCTATTTCATTTGGTTAATGATGATGGTACACCTAAATCTTTTGCTCAATTGCGAACAGAATTTGATATTCCCCCTTCCGATTTTTTTGCTTACATGCAAATCCATCATTACATTTCTTCCTTACCTCCTAGTTCCTTACAAGCCTCATGCCAGGAGTCGTTGTCTACGGCCTTTACCATTGGTTCGCAGGAGCCGGTCCCTCTCAAGTTCCATCATCGCCACTTGAAGGATGAATGCCCTTTGTTTGACCATTCTCGGCTGCGGGATGCTTGGTCTTGCGATCTTGCTGTAGACTTGCCTTTGGACATACTCCTGCAGGCTGTCCGACGTCTGCCAGCATTTCGAAAATATACCACCTTTTGGGAGCAACATTTTAAATTGATTTTTCGTTTATTTATCTCTCCTAAAAGAGCTTATTTGGCTCATTTTCGTTTAACCGCTACCTGCCTTCGTTGTCGGGCTCCGGAAGCCAGTTTGGGACACATGTTTTGGACTTGTCCTCAGGTACAGCATTTTTGGACTGCTATCTTTGCTTTTGTTGAGACTCTTTGGCATGTTACCATCCGCAGTTCCCCTTTGATTTTGTTTGGGACTATTCCTCACTACTTTCCACGTTCCAAAGGAGTTGCAGCTTTCCTCAAGTGGTCTATCCTGATTGCTTTGAAATGCATCTTGCTGAAATGGCTGGAAGCTGAAGCTCTGGACTATTCCCTTTGGAGGAGCTGCATGATTGCTTTCTTGATGTGGGAGCGACGGGATGTGGCTGATTTGTCCTCTCGTCAGGGCCGCCTTTTCCAGACTACTTGGGAACCCTTCTGGACTACTTTGACCCCTCTGGCTCGTAGCCGGATACTTAATTGATGCTTTTTGTACTGCTAATTCTTTGCTTACTTTTGTGTGGAGTTTATTCTTTATTTATTTTTGGTAATTGGAAGGAGGACCCAGGGGTGGGATTGGGTGGGGGAGGGGTGGCTTGGGTTGGGTGGTGGGGAGGGAGGCTATTTGGGGGGAATACTTCAAACTCTTTTGAGCTGGTTTTGTTCTTGTTGTGGCATTCTGTTGTCTTTCATGATTGCTCAATAAAATATATTTGAACATAAATCTCTTAAATTAGATCCCACTAAAAGAATACAAAATACTATCAAAAAACTAATTAAAGAAGGAACTGATATTGGATTTTTAACATCGAGAGATGCAAGATTTCTGTATACAGTTAACCCTACTATTCCTGTTATCTATTTCTTGCCGAAAATTCACAAAAGTTTAGACCTTCCACCTGGTCGTCCAATAATTTCCTCACGCAACTCTCTTCTGGAACCACTCAGTAAATTTGTTGATTTTTTCTTGAAAGATATAGTAAGTTCAAGTGACACATATATAAAAGATACTGCTCATTTTTTGAATATTTTGTCAGCTGTTCCAACAGATGTTTTTCCATTCATCATGGTAACAATGGATGTTACATCTCTTTACACTGTTATTCCTCAGGATTCAGCAATACAAATTGTGAAGGAGGCTCTTTATTCTTCCCCGAGACCATTTTTAATACCTCCTGAATTTCTTGTGCAATTAACCAGGATAGCTTTAAAAGAAAATTTTTTCATTTTTGGGAAAGAGATGTACTTACAACTATCTGGTGTTGCGATGGGGGCGACATTTGCACCCTCCATCGCTAATTTATACATGATTGATTTTGAGAACACATGGATCAAACATTCACCATTTATAGATAAAATTTACTCCTGGCATAGATACATTGATGATGTATTTCTACTATGGAAGGGCAATGAGTATGAACTTATGCATTTTTTTAAATTGGTTAGACTCTTGTGTATCAAATTCTCAATGTCTTCATCCAGGGTTTCTATACATTTTTTAGATGTTGAAATCCATCAAATTGAGAATTCTTTTGTTACAAAAGTTTTCACTAAATCGACAGAAACACCTTTTTGAGATATGACAGTTGCCATCCAAAGAAATTAAAATAAAGTTTACCTTTCTCCCAAATGATAAGGATTCGTCGAAATTGCTCTGATCTGGATGATTATAAAATACAATCTGGACATTTACAGAAGAAATTGTCCTTGAGAGGTTATCCTCTCCATGTGACCAACAATGCAAGGCGACGTGCTAAATATATCAATAGAGAATATCTGCTGGATGAAAATAGGACTAACATACTTGAAGACGACACTGAAACATGTGTACTAAAATATTCTTCTAACAGTACTGCAGTTGCACAAATTATTAGGAATAATTGGGAAATTATGAAATTGCATCTGATTTTTGAACATAAAAAACTAAGGATAGCATTTTCCCGGAATTCTAATTTAAAAGAAATTTTAAGTCCCTCTATGATGAGAAAAGAACAGGCAACTCACACTGTTAAGGGTCATTTTAAATGTCTTTCCTTTAGTATATGTGATGTCACCATACAAACCAAAATTTTTATTAATCCAATTGACAAGAAACATTATAATTTAAATCACTTTACAAACTGTAGAACAACTTTTATTATATACATCATTATCTGCCCATGTAAATTATTATATGTGGGGATGAGTACAAGAGATTTGAAAACAAGAATGTGTGAGCACAAATACAATCTGAAACGTGGGAGAAGCTCTGAGGACATAGTAGAACATTGCACCTTACTTAAACATACATTTCGGGACCTTCGTTGTCTGATCATTGACCATGAACCAAAAAACCAAAGAGGGGGTGATAGAGTGAAAAGATTAAAACAGCGAGAATTAAGGTGGATATATCGCCTTAAAAGTATGCACCCCTTTGGTTTGAATTGAACACCATATTAGATTGGTCAGTGTTTATTTAATACTGTCCCTTTAAATTTGTTGCTCTTACGTGAGTGGGAACGTTCTGCCAATTGCAATAGCTTATCTGTTTAGATCTAAAGCGCATGTGTCAGCGTCCTAGCAATATTAACGCCATTTTGCGGGGTCAGTTTGTGTTACAACAAACGGAACGCTAATACTGATAAGTGAGTACACTGCAATTTAGCTACAAGGGCAATAATAAGAATGTGATTTTTATGATCTTTTTTATGTTCTTTTCTAGCCCGTATTTTTATAAACCCTGAGGAAGCCACTTGATTCATGGCGAAATGGGTTCCCGTTGGACACACTATATGGGGCTTAAGCGGGAGTAATTCCTTGCCGCTCTACAATACTTCCACATACAAAAGATAAGTGCTTATTTAAGGCTTTAATACTGCCATACCATAAGTTATTTTGCCTGTCTGCACAGCTCCTTTGCACACTTTCATTGCAATTTGCACTAGGATAATGCTATTTGCACTGTTTGCACTATTTAGATAATTTTAGAAATATAAAAAACTAAAAAGATAAAAAGAAAAAAAAGTTTTAGGAATTTAAAACTATTTAAATTATTGAGTAGTTGAATTTTGACGAATCAAGTCACTACAAGGAATTTTACATTTTGATGTAATGACGAATTAAGTCATATGAATAATAATATGAAGGTTTTTTGATCAATGAAAGATACCCACGCCACAATTCCTTATAGGGATGATAACATTATGATCCTTGGAGTGGCAATTCTGAGATCTTTTCCTTCATTTGATATTATTCAATAAGAAGTTTTTTCTCTCAATTTAAATTAACCTTTTTGTGGATCTATATATTTTGTGGTTAATTTTTTTTTCATCTGCCATAATTTTTCATTCTGTTTTTGCATACTAAAACAGGGGAAACAAATCCACAAAAATCAAACAAGCAAGAGTAAAAGTGGAAATGTCCAATCAGAATGGTGCACCAAAAGTGTCTTTCAACTCATCTGATAAATCCAAATGTTTTTATTCATCCAATATAACTCATTCATCCAAAGTAACTCAATGACTCGACATGATCATGTTTCGGCCACCCGGCCTGCATCAGGAGTCTTAGGAGTCTTTGGGTATCAATTGGATAAATATGCTCTAAAACACAACGATCAAACCGTTGCTCCGAATCTTGTGACGCTACAAACCAACACGACCTTGCAAGGTCGGAGCAACGGTTTGATCGTTGTGTTTTAGAGCATATTTATCCAATTGATACCCAAAGACTCCTAAGACTCCTGATGCAGGCCGGGTGGCCAAAACATGATCATGTCGAGTCATTGAGTTACTTTGGATGAATGAGTTATTTTGGATGAATAAAGACATTTGGATTTATCAGATGAGTTGAAAGACACTTTTTGTGCACCATTCTGATTGGACATTTCCACTTTTGCTCTTGCTCATTCTGTTTTTGCACCATTGAGGAATAAAGAATCCTGAACAATAATCTGACCAGAATTGAATGCACCACATGATGTTTGGCCTAATTGCTTGATTTTTTTTTGGTCTATTTTGGTGAATATGCCTGTGGGGACTGTCTCTATATTGAGCAACACGCCAGAGCAGTTTTCCTGTGAGCTGACCAGGACGCTATCAGCCTAGGCGTGGGCCTGGTGGTCACAAGACATACATTATAAACCCTATTGACTGTGCCAAATTTAAAAGAGGGGCTAGATAGAAGTTAAATAACGGTGACAGTATAGAGCCAGTTTCTGAAGGAAGCTGTTCAGACGTTTCATTTTGTATAATAACAGAATATGTACGATTCCATAAAAGTAAGGTAAACCAAGTTAGTACCTTGTCTGAAATCCCAATTTCTTGAAGACATTCCAACATTAATGAGTGATCAATAAGGTCAAGGGCTCTGTGAATGTACGCCATAATACCTATCAGTGCCGTTTCTGTACTGTGATGGTGGCAGAAGGCTGTCTGATGTGGATGTAAAACATTTGTTTTATCTACAAAATCTTGTAATTGTTGGTAATCTACCAATTCAACAATCATACTTCTAAGCAATGAGCATAGCTAAAAGTTTAACAACATTCAGGGGATACAATATGTCAAAACGTACAAAAGACATACAGGACATACTGTACCAATGGGAAAGAAGGGTATGAAATACATTATCGGATAGGAAAGACAAATAAGGGAAGGACAACAGGAGGGGTGAGTAGGGACCAAAAAGAAAGCAGAGAGAAAAAAAGAAAAGAAAGGAATTGGATTGAAACTGAAAGAGAGCAAAAGAAGAGCAAAAGAAAAAAGGGAAGATTAACTCTGCAAGGAAAGAATGGTCAAATGTAAAGCTGAGAGCCTGTCTTACAGTGCTAAAGGTCAAAAGCATCTCTAAAAAGGAAACATTTTAAGTTACACTTAAATCTATCCATAGCTCAGGGTTTCCCACATGCTGCTTGCTGCTCATCTGGAAACCATCCTTTTGCCACATTCTGCCCAGAGAGAAACAGGAACTTGCATCAGAGGGGGACAGGATGCAGCAAAGGGAGAGGCTTTGGGTCAGTTGCAGGCAATGTGTGGGAATTGCTGCTGCTGCCAGTGACCCTTTCAAGAGATAAGACATTTTTTAAGGGAGGGAGGGAGATCCAGGATTGCAGGAGCCTCTATGCCAGTGCTGTCAAGAATGCACCATCGCTAGGTGAGCCTGAGCCCAAAGTGGGTGGGCCGCTGGGTCCAGGCTCATCCCCTGTCTCTTCTCTCCCTGCCCCTTTGTTGCATGCTGCTTGGGAGGGAACTGGCAGGAGCCAGAAGGAGAGAGCTGTTCTCTGCTGCCTCAGATTAGGGCACTAGCCAGTAGTGTTGTGACATTGCCCTGTGTGTTCCTGCCATAGCTCCATAACTGTGCAGAGTCTAGTGCATTTGCCTCTTTTGCCCAAAGATAAGTAGTAGCTCTGATAGCAGTGGCAGTCCTTGGTCCGAGGCTAAGTACCAGAAGGTCTTCTGGACCCAGTTTGTATAATCCCCACAATTTGTACAACCCCACGCCAATTCCAATGCGTAACCTCTGCTTGCATGTTCCCACTCTAATCTAATGATGCATTCAAAGGCACCTCTCTTCATCCATTACTGCATCTCTTTTATTAATATAAGCTCTACTTGTATGTTCCCACTCTAAACTAATGCTGTAATATCTATACCTACCTATTCGCATGGTAAGCTCACTGTACTCTGTTATTATTGTACACCGTCTTGAACTGAAAAGGTATGACTGGATATAAATAAAGCTATTATTATTATTACAATCGTGGGCCTTGATTCCTGCCACCAGGTGTCGCCCTTATGCAAGGACCAGAGGTCCCTTCTCTATGGGGGTTGTAAACACTACCTCTGCAGCATCCCCCACCACAGGTGAGCCAGGGAGCAAAAAAGCTAGATGAAGGCATTGAACTGAGGACCTTCCACATGGCAATGCACAGTGCTCATCACCTGAGCTACTAGATCAGACCTGTGACCACCCAACCCCCAACCACATTCCTAACTTATATACTGTCTTTCAATAAGAAAGTTATTGAAGACCACAGATATTACTAATTTGTGTGCTTGCATTTCTCAGGTTATAGAATGCATCCTGAAAAGATTAATCTTTTTTTCTCTTTTATTAAAAGAGAGATCCCTCCTCCATTGTCATTCCCCCCCACCCACCCCCACAGGTTGCAATTATAGTTGTCAGTTGTTAGCTATGATATACATTAGACAAGAAACCTGACAGAGAACAAGGATATGGGGAAGGGGAAACACTTTTTGAAATTTTTGAAGAATGCATGCCTGTCATTCCATGAAAAGAGCTTGTGTGTCTGCCTGTCTACTTTATATATTTGAGGTCAGAAATGCTGAGCAGGCAAATCAAAATAAAAAGCTGAACTTCAAGACCAGAAGAAAGCCAAGACCAAAAGAAAGCCAAGGAACATAAATCAGAACTGTGAAAGGACCTGTCCATTTATTTTACAGACAGCTCATATAATTGTATACTAGCAGGGCCAGTCATCCTAAAATCAGGGGTTCTCAACCCTCAGGACTTACCCTACCCATCCAGTCAGGTTTTCAGGATATCCACAATGAATACATATGTCGCAGATTTTTATGCACTGACTCCATTATATGCAAATCTGTCTCAAACATATTCATTGTGGGCATCCAGAAAACCTGACTGGCCAGGGGTGTCCTGGGCTGAATCTTCAGCAGCTCAAGGTTCTACCCTACCCTATAGTTCTTCCTCCATCCTAAACCCCTCCAAAATGTCCAGACCCATCTTAAATCAGCTGTCTGGCTATGCTACTGGTCTAATATGTAAACACACTTTCACTAAAAATGATGCTAAATGTCAAGTGGTATACTATCAGAACAGCACAGGCTTTAAAGCAATTTGAAAAAAGAAGGAAAAAGCCTCAGACAAGGGCCCTCCCACCTCCACAAATGTGGTTGAGCGATCATCTCATTGGCAACAAACCTTCATCAAACGTAAAGAAAGCTCTGTGCTGTGCTTGTAAAAGATGTAAAAAGATAGGAGAAAGATCTTTTCAACTTATCTTCAACTGGTCTAAACATGAAAAAATAGAGAACGCCCTTCTAGGAGTTGCATAACATCTGGGCTTTGAGCACAGTAAAATCCCATGTAACAGTATGTTAAGCCTAGATCATAGAAACATGATGGCAGATAAAGGCCAAATGGCCTATCTAGTTTGCCCATCTGCAGTAACCCTTATCTCTTTCTCTCTCTGAGAGATCCATGTGCCTATCCCATTCCTTCTTGAATTCAGACACAGTCTCTGTCTCCACCACCTCTTCCAGGAGACTGTTCCACGCATCTACCACCCTTTCTGTAAAAAAGTATTTCCTTTGATTACTCCGGAGTCTATCACCTCTTAACTTCATCTATGCCCTCTCATTCCACAGCTTCCTTTCAATTGTAAGAGACTCGATTCATACACATTTACGCCACGAGGTATTTAAACATTTCTATCATATCTCCCCTCTCCTCTAAAGTATACATACTGAGATCTTTAAGACCATGCACCTTTTTGTAGCCTTCCTTTGGACCTACTCCATCTTTTTTTATATCTTTTTGAAGATGCAGATTCCAGAATTGTATACAATATTCTAAATGAGGTCTCACCAGAGTCTTATACAGGGGCATCAATACTTCCATTTTCCTACTGACTATACTTCTTCCTATGCACCCTAGCATGCTTCTAGCTTTCGCCATCACCTTTTCAAACTGTTTGGCCATCTTAAGATCATCACATACAATCACACCCAAATCCTGTTCTTTTGTCAGGCGCAAAAGTTCTTCACCCCCTAAACTTTACCATTCCTTTGGGTTTTTGCAGCCCAAATGCATGACCTTGCATTTCTTAGCATTAAATTTTAGCTGCCAAATTTCAGACCATTCTACAAGCTTCGCTAGGTCTTTCTTCATGTCATTCACACCATCAGGGGTGTCTGCTCTATTGCAGATTTTGGTATCATCCGCAAAGAGGCAAATCTTACCTGACAGCAATATCGCTTATAGAAATGTTAAAAAGAACAGGCCCAAGAACAGAACTTTGAGTCACACCACTGGTAACATCTCTTTCCTCAAAGCAATCTCCATTGACCACTACTCTATGTCGTCTTCCACTTAACCAGTTTCTGACTCAGCCTGTTGCTTTGGGGCCCATCCCAAGAGCACTCAGTTTATTTATTAGTCTGTATGGTACACTGTCAAAGGCTTGCTAAAATCTAAATACACCACATCTAGTGCACTCCCAATACCCAATTCTCCAGTCACCCAGTCAAAGAAATTGATCAGATTTGTCTGACGAGACCTACCTCTAGTGAATCCATGTTGCCTCTGGTCCTGTAATCCACCAGATTCCCGAAACTTCACCATTCTCTGTTTTAAAAGCGTTTTCATTAATATGCTTACCACAGAAATCAGACTTACTGGCCTGTAATTCCCTACTTCTTCCTTACTTCCACTTTTGTGTAGTGGGACCACATTCGCCCTTCTCCAGTCCTCCGGTACCACTTCCAATTCTAGAGCCTCATTGAAAAGGTCAGTCAGTGGAGCCACCAGAACTTCCCTAAGTTTCTTCAGCACCCTCGGATGTACACTATCTGGCCCCATCGGCCCCCATAGCACACTTAAAGGCTCCTAAATGTTTTAAGATAGACTAGCAAACCAAATACATGTTAATCAACATACAGTATATCCCTGTTGTATGCTAAAAAGTTTGGAATTGCTTTGTGGAGGGCCGGTGCTATTCCCTGAAAACCCCAAATCTGCCACAGAAATCTATAATCTTATGTCTGTGCACACATTTGTCTCAACTGCAGTAATTTACATGTTTAAGCAGTAACTGTAACAATTACTTTTGTGAAAATGTAATAAGATCTGTAATATACAGCAGAACCTCAATATTTGCGGGGATTAAGAGCAGAACCGACCTGCCCTTCTCTTCCAACAATCACCCACCCTTTTTCTCTCTACCTCTTCCATCCAGTGTCTGCCCTTGGTATGCCACTGCCCCGCCCAATGGTCTGGCATCTGTCTCCTTCCCTACCATCTCTTTCCCTTCTTCCTTTCCCTATGCTCTGGCATCTCTGCTTGCTTTCCTTCCTTCTTTCACTTCCAACCCCTTCCCACCCCTCCTCATGGTCTGGTATCTGTCTGTTTCCCTTCCATCTGTCTCCCCCTCTCTCTTCTTTCCTCTGCTCGCCTTCCCTCCCTCCCTCATGGTATTGGATCTCTCTCTCCACTTTTCTTTTTTTTCCCTTCACTGGTCTTCCTTCTTTCCTCTCCCTCCCAATTTGGTGCCTTTCACCTTTACCCCTCCTTCCCTCCAATCGGGTACAACATTCCTTCCCCCTCTTTCCCCATAGAATGAGTACGGTACCTCTCTCTCTCTTTCGGGCTGCCAGCAGTATCAATCAGCTGAACATGCTGCTTTCTGCAGCTCTGGAAGTTTTCCCTCTGCTTCAACTTCCTGTCCTGCAGAGGGACAGTTTCCGGGGCCACTGAAGGCAGCGTGTTCAGCTGACTGATGCTGCTGATGGCCCGAAGATTGCAGATGACAGCAATGGGAAGGGACCAGAGTACCCTTGCAGACAAGGTAATCACCTTATTTGCAATTAATTTTATTAATCAGTGTTAAAGATTTAGCATGTTAACCACCTTATTAACATACTAAATCTGCAGCCTTAGTCTATCCCTATGGGAGGATTCGTGCCCAGTGATCCTGGCTCAATTCTGGTGACTCAAGGGGAATCTAGATAATTCACCAAGGCTGTGTGGTTTACAGAATAGAATTTTAGCCAATCAGATTAATTCCTGTGTTCAAAATCTAGTACTGAGTAAACAGTAACATTTTATGCACCTGTTATAATTTGTGGACTGTGTCTTTATTTTGGAAGTATTTCACCTAAGAGTAGCCTATTTACCTCAGTCTAATGAAGTTTCACTTTCTCAGTGCCAGACATGGATGACTGGAAGGTCCAGTTTGAACAAGTACTGCAAATTAAGTTTGATGACCAGAAGACCAAGTCCTATGAATGCCATGAGAGAAGGAGGAACCACGGCACTATTCCTTAGCCAAGAACATAACTGAGTAATTGTCAGATTCACAGAAGATATCTACCCTGGGCCGGATTTAGATGAAAAGAGGCCCTAGGCTATTCCACTTATGAGGCCCTTTCACCTCCCATTTTTAAGTTTGTAAATTACACGAGAGATAATAAAATACATCATTACTGTGATATATATCAATATGTTAAATGAAACATGTTGTTATTGGTACTAACCTTTATAAAAAATGTGACACGGATAATAAATAAAAAAAAGTCGAGAACACTTATTTGGACATTTATTCTCAGCACCATATATAATAATAATAATAATAACAGCTTATATACCACAATACCGTGAAGTTCTATGCGGTTTACAAAGATTAAGCAAAGGTGAAAATTGATTGACTTTAAGAGGGGAGGAAGAAAGAGGGTTAATAGGACAGGAAATCCATTTTTGAGGAGAGAGTGAACAATAGAACAAGTTAATCGCTATAGAGGGGAGAGAGAAGAGAGGATCAGTTGTCTAGATACTTTAGGAACAGGTGTGTTTTCAGACGTTTCCTAAATTCCTCATAAGTAGTGGGCGAAAGCAATTGTTCTAGGTCTTTATCTCATGATGCTGCTTGGTGCGAGAGAAGATATTCATGGTGTTTTTTCAGTTTACAACCTCTCACTATACTTGTAACAATAACTAATCAAGTTTCAAGTTTATTAAAGCATTTGATGAATCGCCTATTAGAATTGCTAGGCGATGTACATAGTACAAGTAAAGAAAACAAAGAAACTAATACATTAACAATATAATTACATAAAATACGTACATGAGGGGTGAGGAAAAAAATTAAAAAGTTACAATATTGGGTTCGGTAAAAAAGGAAAAAACAGGAGGTAAGGGTTATAAACCAAAGCACAATTTAAGGAATAGCCCTAAAGCAAGTAAAAGTTTCAAGAATTAAAAGCATCATTAAATAAATAAGTTTTTAAAAGTTTTTTAAATGTTACAATGTCGTGTTCGATTCTAATGTACTGGGGAAGGGCATTCCACCATTGTGGTCCCATTACTGTGAACATGTCTGATCTCCTTGTCCCTATAATTTTCAAGGAGGGTACTGAAAGTAGATTTTGATCTGATGATTGAAGTGAACGTTGGGTATTATGTGGGATTAGTGATCTAGAAATAAATTGTGGTTCGTTGGATACTAATCAAACATAACACACAACATTGCCCCTTCCTATGTCCATAGTGCCCCCAGTGCGTCCTTCCTCACATCACCCCCCCCCTCCGTTGCCCACCTGCCTCCCATCCCCCTTCCATTGAACACCTCCCTCATGCCATCCTGCCTGCCTGCCTTCCATTAAACCCCCCCACCCCCCCTCCGATGCCAGTCTGGGCCGCCCTGTCCTGACGGATCCATGTTTTGCCTCTCGCCCCGCGGGGCTGGGCTTTGCCCAGCTGTTTCCAGACTGACGTCTTTCCCTCACCGATCCTCCTCCCAGGGTGAGAAAAAGAAAGGGAGAAGCTGAGTCGGCGCCCCGTTGCGGCTGGAGCCGGTTCTGATCCCGAAGCGTAGAATTTCTCCTTATTTTCAGTTCAGTGTTTTAGTGTTCACTGTTTTTAGAATAGTGTAATTTTAATTTTGCTAACAATTTGAATGTAGGCCCCTCTTGATCTTGAGGCCTTATGATCTTCTGAATAGTAAGTCTATCGTTAATTGTTACCAATGTAGGCAAACTGAAAAAGCCTGTTGAATTCTGCTTATAAAAGGGAGTGGAAATCATTATTGGGAGTATAAAAATGCACAGCAAGAAAAGGATGTTTTTTTTAATCAGCAGTAAAGACCCCAGAATTTGCCAGTGGAGGTGCAGGTTTCTCCCCAGACGACGTAACTTCCAAGGCCAACATATGATGCAAGATGCTTGGGCGTTTACTACATCCAATGAAGTGATAAAAGATGTTTGAACTTCATGTAAATACTTTCAGAATATGTTCAAATCTAAAGAGATGAAAGTTGTACACTGTAACCAGTTTAAGTTTATTTTTTATATCTATTTTTTTTATTTCAAAAAATGTCTGATCTGCTCAGATCTACAATTCTTGTAAGACTATAAAATACACAAACATAATCATGTAAAAGCACAGAACTATACTGATTAAAACTAAAATAGCTGTACAAATTTAGAAGACTTGATATCAGACTAAAATAGGGTAAACTGAAACAATTTAAAATATATTGAGCTCATCCTTGTTGCAATATTCATTTATAATTTGTACAGTTCAAACCAATTCTACCTTTATTGACAAAAAAGCCTGCCTAAGCAATTGTCTTTAGCCGTCTCTGAAATCATAGCACTCGTTCCAGTTTATGAAATTCATATGGTAATGAATTCCTTAATCATGGACCTGCTACCCAGAAAGTATTAGATCTCAGTTCAAGCAAACTCATTATCAAGTAAATTCTTCTCCATTGACTGCAGTGTTCTAGAAAGATAGCAGATCTTCAGTGTCTAAGCTATGATTAAAAGGGTTTCACTGTGTAAGGCCGTACATATTAATAAAAGACCCTTAATCTAAATCCGCCAAGCCATTAGAGCAGGGTCTAGCAAGGTATGTGTGACTAGTAAAGTCAAACAGGGCACAAGAGGTGAGGGCGCTAAAACTATACCCCCTTCATAGGTGTAGGCTGCAGCAGAGTGCCTTCCTGCCTCCCTCCTACACCTTCCCCCAACGCACAGTACAGAATCTCCACTTGTCCCTTTCCTACCTCCTCCTTCCCAGAATCCCCCTCTCTTCAAAATTTCCACTTGCAGGTATAAGTAGGGTTGCTAGATTTTCCAATTGGAAAACCCCTAAACCCACTCCCAAGACCACCCAGTTCTACCCATCCCTGCCCTAATCCCCCCTCACACGCTGACTCTTCCTCCCTGCCCGACACAATTTGAGGAGGCTTTTCAAAGCCTGTACAACGTGCTGGGTTTTGAAAAGTGTTCGGATCCCCGGACATGTCCTCAAAAGGAGGACATGTCCAGGGAAATCTGGATGTCTGGTAACCCTAGATATAAGACTATGTCAGCAAGCACAGCAATGTTCATGGAACCTCCTGCTCAAGTGTGTTCCAAGCATTGTTGAGTCCCGCCCCTTTTGATGTACACTTCCTTTTCCTGTTGCTATGTAGTCAGGACCTGGCAGTGCCTGGAACATAATTGAGCAAGAGGCACTGCCTTTTCTTGCTGAACATGATCTTTTAACAACAAATGGAAAGTATGAAGAGAAGTGGATTCTGGGGGGTGGGTGGGGGAAAGGTTAGGTAAGAGACTGATAGTAGGGTTACCAGAAGTCCGGATTTACCCAGACATGTCCTCTTTTTAGAGAACTGTCTGGGTGTCCGGACAGATTTTGAAATCCCAGCAGTTTGTATGGGTTTTGGAAGATCCCGGCTCTCCCAGATGTCGGGGCCGCACCTGGAGGGCCTCTGAGCATGTGTGAATGCAATGTGATGATGTCACATCAAGTTTCAAGTTTATTATATATTTGATATCCTGCCTATCATTACATCTAGGCAGTTTACAATAGGTTAAAAACAAAGTTTAAATATAGAGGGAGTAAAAATAAAAACAATACATCAGACTGAAATGTATAATCCTGAGAACATATTGACTAGAAACAAAAAAGGGGGGAGGGAAAATATGCAATACAGTACTTCCCCGAAATTCACGGGGGTTCCGTTCCAGGAACACCCGCAAATTTTGAAAAACCGCGAATACAGTTTTTCAGCTGATCAAAGGCAGGAGAGGGCAGCTGGGGTGCCAGCAAGTGCTTAAATTGTACTTATGAAGCCTGGCACATTTTCCGACCGCCTCTTCCTAGTACTAAAGTCATGGTTACACCAATCAGGAGCTGCTTTGATACGCCAGATAGCGTGTCAAAGCAGCTCCTGATTGGTGGAACCATGACCTTAGTACCAGGAAGAGGTGGTCGGAAAATACCGCGAATTACTGAGTCCACAATTTACAAACCGCAAATTTGCGGGGGTTTACTCTATTCAAAAAAAGGGCTCGCACATTGGGAGGGGGTAAAAGTAATGTAACTGCACTGCCTAGGGAAGGAAACTTCTTAGGACGCAAAAGCATCCTTAAACAGAAAGGTCTTTAGATTTGTCATGTATTAATAAAGATGTTTCATCCAGGTTATGGCTTGGAAGTGTTTTCCATAATGTCAGGGCTACAACAGAAAAAATTATCTTATGTGCTGTGTCATAGAATATATGGCGAAGTGATGGGATTGAAAGGAGATTTTGCTGGGAAGATCATAGTCGTGATGTTGTGTGAGGGATCAATAGTCTGTCGATGAATGTCAGTGTACTTTCTTGTTTTGTTTTGAAAACAAGAAGTAAGATTTTAATGGAGATGTAGTGGGATATGGGCAACCAGTGAGCATGTTTCAAGAAAGGGGTAACATGGTCATATTTTTTAGCCTTTTAGATGATTTTCACCACCATGTTTGGTTTTATCTGAAGTCATCTGAT
The DNA here is from genome assembly GCF_902459505.1 of Geotrypetes seraphini. NCBI lineage: Eukaryota > Metazoa > Chordata > Amphibia > Gymnophiona > Dermophiidae > Geotrypetes > Geotrypetes seraphini. Next base: position 214,014,903 of record NC_047086.1, read on the forward strand.
CTCTTTTTATCTGAAGTCGTCTGATCTTTTACCATGGGTAAAGGAAATTGCAGTAGTCCAGATGCGTTATAACTAAAGAGTGGATAAGGATATTGAGGGATTTTTTGATCTAAAAGACCTGAAATGGAGTGGATTATTTTTAATTTATAAAAACATTTTTTGACTACTGAGCTTATGTGCTGGTGATAGTTTATCGTCTAAAATTACACCTAGTAATTTGATAGTGGTGTCCTTTTTGAGAGGAGTCAATCTTATGCAAATGGAGGCATTTATATTTATCTTTCCATTACAGGAAAAAATCATGACCTTGGATTTAGAAATATTCAGAGAGAGAGCATATTATTGAGCCAATGGCAGATTTTATTTATTTTTTGATTTTGTGAGTTTCAACTGAGTCAAGATTGTGAATAGGATGAATGAGTTGTATGCCATTGGTGTAGGTAAAGATTGTAAAGCCTATTGATTGTGCTAGCATTAGTAATAGTGATAAAAATAGGTTGAATAGGAGTGGGGAAAGAAAGATCCTTGTGGAACCCTGAAGCTGTTGGTGAACGTTTTAGATGCAGAATTTTCAAGGATAACTGTGTATGAGCGTTCGGAGAAGTATGACTTAAACCAATCCAAAGCAATTCCTGAGATTCCTGCTTCCTGAATTTGATCACGTCACTCCTCTGTTAAAAAATGCACACCTATTCACCACCGTATAACTTATAAAATTGCCTTAATCTCCTTTAAAACTATGAACACCAAGGAACCTGCTTTTATTCATAAGTATCTTATTCTTCACGAACTTTTGAGAACTTTAAGATCAGTATCACAGCACCTTCTTCATGTCCCATCCCTAAAAATCATTAGTACCCGTAGGGCCTCTTCAGTTGCAACTTTATCCCCTACAATATGGAATTTGTTACCATCATATTTAAGGGCGGAGCAAAATCTAGATAAATTTAAGTGCAACCTTAAAAGCTTCTTATTTAAAGTCGCTTACGATTGCTAATCGATCTCTGGCTTCTTTCTTGCCACATTCTGTTTTTACTCATATTCAACATCAAAATGATTTCTCCTATTTCCCTTTTGTTTTTAACCTTAATTGTACTTTCTCCTTTTAAAAATTGTATTTCTCTCCACTTTCCTGTTGTTTTCATGTAAGCAAAGTTGTGTTTTAAGTCCGTTGATTGTTCCCCATTTTAATTTTTATTGGCAAATGCTTAGTATTTATGATTAGCGTTTTTTCAAATTGTAATAAAACTTGAGCAAGCAAAAAAAAAAAGGAAAATCAAGATGGCGTCAGAAGCAGACGCCTGAGCGGGGAGCTCTGTTACCTTGCCTGGCTGACGCGGCTTGATAATCTTTCCTGGTCAGGAGACATGGAGAAGAGAAAGAGAGCCCTCCATTATAACCCTCCAGCAGTGGTAGCCCAGCAGTGTTTGGTGCAGACAACGATTACGGAGGCTTTTTCCCGCTCGGACAACTTTTCAATACCTACTTTGGGGGAGAATCTGACTACATCGGGTGAACCCGTGCATGTAGAGAGTGCGTCATTGAGCCCTAAGCAGCGGGTGATACCACCCCAACCCGGAAGCAAGCTGGAGCAAGGAGAGCTGGAGCTGACGACTTCAGAGATGGAATCTTCAGACCCCGGCTTAGGAGAATTAGAAGGCCTTGAGCATGCGCAGATGCATGCTCAAGGCCTGGCAGAGGCAGGAAGTTCTTCAAATGGCACCGGCACGTCCTTTGGGCTGCGTGCCGGTGCCAGACGGGGGTAAGTTTCAAGTTCAGGCGGGGGGGGGGGGGGTGCCGGTTTGCACGGGGGGGGCCCCTGCGAGTGGGGGGGGGGGGCAATGCCGGTTCTCAGGGGGGTGCTCGCAAATCGAGTCAACACTCGGTTTGCGAGACAAGTTTTGTGAGAATGTTTTGTTTGTCTTGCAAAACACTCGCAAACCGGATTACTCGCAAACCGAGGTTTGACTGTACTTCCTAATTAGGGTTACCATAGTTTTGCAAAGTAAAATCCCAGATGCATTGCCACGCCCCATTCCACCTCCAGCCCCACCCCCACCCCCACAAAGTCTCTTCTCTTCATTTCCAACCTCCGTGCCAAGTCTGGAAGGTCTCCGAGCATGCATGGATGCGTGTGATGTCATCTGCAGATGCTCAGAGGCCCTTCAGATGCGGCTGGAGCTTGGGACTTTCCAAAACCCGGAGAAACTGACGGATTTTGGAAAGTCCAAACGGGCACTCAAACAGTCCTCTTAAAAGAAAACATGTCCGGGTTTTCACAGATGTCTGGTAACCCTGTTCCCAATGCTATAAAAAGCATTGAAAACTTCATGCAAATTTGGGCTCATACCCAATTTAATTACCAAGCTAATTAGTGCCAATAATTGGTGTTTTAACAATTATTGGCACTAATTAGAATTAATTACATGTTAGGCTCGTAAATCTAGGCATCGGATCCACACCTAAATTTTACACTTGAGTCAAATAGGAGGCGTGAAAATGTACAGGTCATGGGCAGTTATACATACAGTTATAGAAAAAAGGCATCTGTACCTAACCCCCTCTTTTACTAAAGTGCGCTAACCGATTACATAGAAACATAGAAACTGACAGCAGAAAAGGGCCACGGCCCATCTAGTCTGCCCACACCGATGACCCACCCCCTAACTCCCTCCGTGAAGAGATCCCATGTGCCAATCCCATTTTTTCTTAAAATCTGGCACGCTGCTGGCCTCAATTACCTCTAGTGGAAGACTATTCCAGTGATCAACCACTCTTTCAGTGGTGTCACCATGAAATTTCCACCCCTGAGTTTCAACGGATGCCCTCTTGTTGCTGTGGGACCTTTAAAAAAAAAGATATCTTCCTCCACCTCAATACGGCCCGTGACATATTTGAACATCTCGATCATGTCTCCCTTCTCTCTGCGTTCCTCATACGGGAGATCCTTGAGTCCTGAGGCCATCCAGGTGGCCATTCTCTGAACCGACTCAACTCTCAGCACATCTTTGTGGTAATGTGGCCTCCAGAATTGTACACAGTATTCCAGGTGGGGTCTCACCATGGATCTGTACAATGGCATTATGACCTCGGGCTTATGGCTGACGAAGCTCCTATGGATACAACCTATGATTTGTCTAGCTCTGGATGAAGCTTTCGCCACTTGATTGGTAGTCTTCATGTCTTCACTAATGATCACCCCCAAGTCTCGTTCTGCTATAGTCCTTGCCAGGGTCTCACCATTTAGGGTGTAAGATGTGCATGGATTTTTGCTGCCAAGGTGCATGACCTTGCACTTTTTGGCATTGAAACTTAGTTGCCAAGTCCTGGACCAATACTCCAGTAGGAGTAGGTCATGTGTCATACTGTCGGATATTGAGCCTTTGTCAGGCACTGTGCTTTTGTCTGTTGTGCTCTTGCCTACTATGTTGCATAGTTTGGCGTCATCGGCGAATAACATAATTTTACCTCGAAGTCCCTTAGCCAGGTCTCTTACGAAGATGTTGAATAGGATCGGGCCCAAGACCGAGCCCTGAGGCACTCCGCTGATCGCTTCTGTCGTTTCGGAGGGGGTGCCATTTACCACCACCCTTTGAAGTCTACCACTAAGCCAGTCCTTAACCCAAGCAGTTAATGTGTCGCCTAATCCCATCAAACTCATCTTGTTCAATAACCTGCGATGTGGGACGCTATCAAATGCTTTGCTGAAGTCCAAGTACACGATATCTAGGGATTCCCCCATATCCAGCTTTCTTGTTACCCAGTCAAAGAAGCTGATCAGATTGGATTGGCAGGACCTTCCCTTTGTAAATCCGTGTTGATGGGGATCTCGTAGATAACTCCTCGTTCAGGATCGTGTCCAATTGGCGTTTGATTATAGTTTCCTTTAGTTTGCTCACTATCGATGTGAGACTCACCGGTCTATAGTTTGCAGCCTCTGTCTTGCATCCCTTTTTGTGGAATGGAATGACGTTAGCCTTTTTCCAGTCCAACGGGACTCTTCCTGTACCTAGTGAAAGATTGAAGAGCACGGATAACGGTTCTGCCAGGACGTCACTCAACTCCCTGAGCACCCTGGGGTGTATTTTCTCTGGTCCCATAGCTTTGTTCACCTTGAGTCTTGATAGCTCATAGTAGAAACTGCTGGGCGTAAACTCAAAATTTCGAAACGGGTCTTCCGAGCTTTCCCTTGTTTGCAGCTTAGGGCCGGATCCCGACGCCTCGCAAGTGAAGACTGAGCAGAAGTATTCATCTAAGATTTTGGCTTTATCGGAGTCCGATTCTACATAGTTCCCGTCGGGTTTCTTAAGGTGTATTATCCCATCTGTGTTTCTGTTTCTGTCACTAATATACCTGAAGGATTTATCGCCCTTTTTAATGTTCTTTGCTAGATTCTCCTCCATTTGAAATTTGGCCTCTCTGACTGCTGTTTTGACTGTTTTTGACTTGGCCAGATAGTCTTCCCTAGATTCCTGCTTTCCTGATTGTTTGTAGGAGATGAATGCTCTTTTCTTCTTTTTAATGAGGTCTGAGAATTAGCGTGCGCTAATTAGCACGAATTAGCGTGCGCTAAACACTAATGTGTCAATAGACTAATATGCACACGTTAGCATTTAACGCACGCTACTTGGTTCGCACACCTTAGTAAAAGAGGGCCTAAATTTAGGCATGTTTGCTATTTGATCCTGCATTATAATTGATAAGGATAAGCGCTCCAACCTATAAGGGGGCAGCGGCAGGGGCAGAGAATAGACAGGGTCAGAGGGCCAATTAGAGACAGGAGTGCAGGCATGGGGGGGGCGGGGCAAGTGAGGGGAGGCGATCCGAACCGAGGCGGAAGTTTCAGTTCGGCCTTCGCCAGGAGAGCGTCGCAGCATTTCCCTCCCTCCCGCCCCAAGGGAAACCAATCGCAGCCATAGATGCAACAGTGGCAGAAAAATCATAGTGGGGTCATAGGCACATCATACTGATAAGAATGAATACTACGTTACATTTGTTGATGGCAAAAGAAGTGGCAACATATAGCCTTGCACTCAGAGGCTTGTCTCCCTGCTTGGACGGCAGGAAGGCCGTGTGGCATGACTTCAGCAACCAACAGGTGAATGGCCCTTCCTTGAACGGGATGGGGAGAAGGCGGGGCAGCTTGAATGGCCCTCCCAGGAGAACAACAGCAGCCCACAATACACGGATAAGTTGATGGTTGTAAGAACTGAGATGCAATAATTATGATGTGCTGTGGTATATATAAACTGTTCATGGCGAATGAATATGATGATATGCATTGGTACCTACAATTGTTTGTGGTTAACGTTTTGGTATGTCGGTATTTGCTATTTGTAGATGTTTGTATTAGGACATTTACGGCTTCGGCCATTAATAAATTCCACATTTCTGTCGACAAGCAGTGAGTCTATGTAATTCTTGCAGGGTATCGAGAGTTGGGGGGGAGGGGCAACAAGTGCCGAGTACCAATTTTGTTGACTCGACTAAAATTGCTTATAAATTTAGGCATGGGCATTTGCACCACATTTTCGCAGTTTGTACCGCTTTATGCACGGTTTATAGACCAGCACTTTGCCACCAATTTTTTAGGCGTAGTATATAGACTTCAGTCCATTATGGGCTTCTCAGCACTTAGCGCATGCTAATGTCTGTTAATGCATGCTAAGCTTCCCCCAATGCTTTAGTAAAAGGGCTCCATAATTTGAAATTTAGGAATATAAAATAAATAAAAAATGTGTTAGATTGTGCTAGGAAATATGTTAGAGCAGTAAGGTGGTTTGTTTTTTTTGCTGTGTGAATTTCTCTGTCCATGTGCAAGATGTGAGATTTATCCATGGATGAAAAACATATTTAAAAAAAACCATGGAGGGGCAACTTCCTCACTGCAAAATGTTATCCTGAGACCCCAGAAGCTTGTTTAGAAAGACTTGCTTTTAGGAATGGATAAAGCCAGTGATACAGATATACAGAACGATAACCAACCAGATATTGCAGGACTCATTTCTCAGAGGCTTTGGAGACAACCTCCGTTTGGGAAAGGGGGTGGAGGGGCTGAAAGGAGAAAGCAGTAAGGTTTAATTGGATAAAGCAACTACTGCTATGTGTGGAACAACTGGCTTTGTTAAGGTGAAGGTCGTGTTTTCTTTAAACACTTCACACCAGCTCTGTCAAATAATAGGTTTGGTCTTGCATTGTCATAACTTGTGTTCTTGTCACACAACAAGAAAGAAGAAGGGGAAAAAAGGAATAATATCGCCCTGATATTTAAACACTGTGGTTGATGTTGCTTTAAAATACCGAGGGCCCTTTTTACAAAGCCGTGGTAGCGATACTGCTCTGGTAAATGCACTGAAGCCCATAGGAACTGAATGGGCTTTGGTGCATTTACTGCAGAAGCACTGATGCGGCTTCGTAAAAGCGGCCCTGACAATTTTGTTTAAAATTTTACCTGGATATTCAGTGTTGGGCTGTACCTAGATACCAGTGCTGAATATCGAGGTAATATCTAACTGCTGGAACTTATCCGCAAGCCCACTGAGAAAGTTGGGCCCAAGGCAAACTTAAGGGCCCCATTCTCATCTCCCTACACCGTTCCTGCACCTCCACCCCCCTGCAGCTTCAAGAAGACTTTCGCTCATAGGCCGCAGCTTGCTCTGTCTCTACTCTTCTGCTACTCTGTGTGCCAGCCTGCCAGGTTAGCATGCTTAGCTGATGGCCATGGGTCCTCCTCCTTCCTCTGGCGTCCCCTCTTCCCACATGAAGTACTTCCTGTTTCTGCATAAGTGGAGAGGATGCAGCAGGAAGAAGGAGGACCCATGGCAGGAGGCAGAACAGAGATAATGTGGCTGATTGCTTACAGGACGTGACTCTCACCTCAAGAGGCATGTCCTGTAATCAGTCAGCCGGTGCTTCTCCTCCTCCCCAGTGTGCCGCGGCATACCTGAAATCTCAGGAGGCACACTAGTGTGCCTCGGCATACAGTTTGAGATACACTGCTCTATTCTATGCATAAGGTTTTAGGAAACTAGCAGCAGTTTGAGGGGAGCAAATAAAATCAGCCCATCTTTACCTACACGTTAATACAGTACTGAAATAGAAAGAACTTGGCTTTTAATGTTATTACAAGCAGGAAATATCTGCAGTGGATTCCACATAGAACAAGCCTAGCTCCAGGAGAATTTATAGGAGAAGGGAGGGGACAGAGAGGTGGCTTGCAAGATTCAAAGGTGGAGGAATGGTAATGTAAAGAAAGAAACAGAGAAATATGATGGCAAATGAAGGCCAAATGACCCTTCCAGTCTGCCCATCTACAGCATTCACTATCTCTTTCTCTCCCTAAAAGATCCTACGCCTTCTTGAATTCAGACACAGTCTATGGGCTCCTTTTACGAAGGTGCGCTAGCGTTTTTAGCGCACACATCGGATTAGCGCGCACTATAGCACGTGCTAGTCGAAAAACTACCGTCTGCTCAAGAGGAGGCGGTAGCGGCTAGCGTGTGTGGCATTTTAGCGCGCACTATTCCATGCGTTAAGACCCTAATGCACTTTCGTAAAAGGAGCCCTATGTCTCCACTCTCCACCACCTCTACTGGGAGACTATTTCATGCATCTACCACCCTTTCAGTAAAAAAAGTATTTCAACTAATAAAGAGGGAAGGGGACAGCCCCCAAATCCCCAGAATCCTAAACTTTTTTGATGTACAAGCTTCAACATGTTTTTTTTTAAAAGCAGAGCCAAAGAAACATGAAATAGGAAATTCAAAAATTATATACAGTATCTATCCGAACTTCATGGAGAAAAAAAGCCAAGTAAAGTAAATATTGACTAGGTAAATGTTACACTGGGACATTCTCAAAAGTTAAGCTCCTGTTGTTGTTAATGTTAGGTGGCATCGACTTAGGTTCAAATCCTAGTAACTTGATGAGTTAAAGAGCCAAAAAGAATTGCTAGTCTGACGAGGTCCTCCAGCATCATCTCCATAGTAATAGTTGTCAACATTTCCAGCCACCTAGTTGTTTGTTTGTTAAAATTTGATATCCTGCCAAATCTTACAACTTTGCATTCCCCACTGGAGACCAAAAGTAATGTATGACAACAGACTGCTGCTCACGCTTCATGGACTTTACAGTTTTATTATTACAGTAAATTTAAGTTAGGAATGTCTTATGATCATAGGTTCAGTTACTATTTCATATTATTGGTATGGAAAACTTTTATTATTAGTATAACAGGTCAATATTTTTAGTTATAACTTTACTGATATACTGCTATGCTCATAAGTAATGCTAGGGTGAGTTTACGTTTAACATATTTTACAGGGGTTAAATGAATTGACATGATTGTGTTTGTTTTAAAGGAAGTGGGTCAATATGAGTTATATTGTTGCTTATGATATATGTTTATTAAATGTGCTTTCTAACTAAATGGAAGGACATTTATTTTTTTATTTTATTTTCAAGGGTGTGTTATTATTGAGGATTGTGCTATATTAGATTCTATTTATTCACAAAGAAAGGTATAATTGATATAAAGTCACTATTAATAATTAATATAGATTACTATGGATTGTTTAGGTGATTGACAGGAAGATGTATTTATAAGAATTTTATGAATTAAATGTGTTGACATATTTTTATATATTTTAACGGGAGATTCAGGTTGCATATATACTGAAATGATGTTAATATCTTTAGGAAATTAGGATACTTTACTTAATTCTCTTAAATGAATTAAAAATGGTATTTGGATATGTACATAACTTTAATTTACTTATTGCATATATGACATTAAATATATAACTTAATTGAGTATTATTAGTTTGGGTGGGGGGAATGAGGGTAAATAATAGTTATTTTATTATTCTACTAGGATATTATAGGAATGGATTAAGTTAATATATTAATGTCAGGTTATATAAGCAAGATAAAATGGCACTCGGATTAATTTAGTTAATCTTATTTATGCTATGATTTATACTTGGGAAGGTTAGGGAATGCAATCATTATGAAATGTAGGTTAGGTGGGTTCGTATATTAGGGCACTTCGGAGGACTTGGAGGCTGTTAATCCAATTCTTGCATCCAAGTTTTTGTATTATTTTAAAGGTGGGATTATGGGTGGGAAGTGGGTTTTTTTTAGAATGGGGTCCTGGATGTGTGTGAAATTAATACATGTATATCTGGTTAAATAGAATTTAAAGGTATATTTATCAACATGTTTTAATCAAATAAAATGTCCTTAAAGTTATATTCTTTAAATGTTAATGGGTTCAACCATCCTATTAAAAGGAAAATTATTCTCAATTTTTTGAAATAACAGGAAGCGGATGTTTTGGTTTTTATAAGAAACACATTTATCATGCATTGAGGCTACCAAGTTAGTGGGGAAGGGGGGTTAAGTACTGTTTTTGTGCTCCTGCGGTGGCAAAAAAGGCTAGTGTGACTTTCCTGGTCAATAAAAGATGTTCTGCTGTATTTGGTAATGTACAAGCTGATCCAATGGGCAGATGGCTTCATGTGGACTTCAGGTAACGATGCCCTGACGCTTTTTAATATTTACGCTTCTAATTCAAATCAGGCTGAGTTCTTTAAAAAACTCCAACTAACAATTTTGTCATTGGCTACATCTAATCTAATCATTGCTGGATACTTCAATGCTGTCATGGATCCATTATTAGATATGCAGGCTAGTAGGCAGATGAAATCACTGGGCCTAGATAATCTTGTGCAAGCCTGTGGATTGAAGGCTATATGGCGGATTCTTAAGAACATAAGCATTGCCTCCGCTGGTTCAGACCCGAGGTCCATCGCGCCCAGCAGTCCGCTCACGCGGCGGCCCAACAGGTCCAGGACCTGCACAGTAATCTTCTATCTATACCCTTCTATCCCCTTTTCCAGCAAGAAATTGTCCAGTCCTTTCTTGAACCCCAGTACCGTACTCTGCCCTATTACATCCTCTGGAAGTGCATTCCAGGTGTCTACCACACGCTGGGTAAAGAAGAACTTCCTAGCATTTGTTTTGAATCTGTCCCCTTTCAACTTCTCCGAATGCCCTCTTGTTCTTTTATTTTTCGAAAGTTTGAAGACTCTGTCCCTCTCTACTCTCTCTATGCCCTTCAAGATCTTGTAAGTCTCTATTATATCCCCTCTAAGTCTCCTCTTCTTCAGGGAAAAGAGTCCCAGTTTCTCCAATCTCTCAGCGTATGAAAGATTTTCCATCCCTTTTATCAGATGTGTTGCTCTCCTCTGAGCCCTCTCTAGTAACGCCATTTCTTTCTTAATCAATATTGGATGCAGTACTCCAGATGCGGGCGCACCATCGCCCGATACAACGGCAGGATAACTTCTTTCGTTCTGGTAGTAATACCCTTCTTGATTATACCTAGCGGCTGCTGCGCACTGTGCCGTGGGCTTCATTGTCATGTCCACCATTACCCCCAAGTCCCTTTCTTGGGTACTCTCTTTCACTAACATCCCTCCCATCGTATAGTTGTACCTCGGGTTTCTGCTTCCCACATGTAATACTTTACATTTCTCAACATTGAACTTCATCTGCCATCTCGTCGCCCATTCTCCTAGTTTGTTCAAGTCCCTTTGCAATTCTTCGCAGTCCTCTTTAGTCCGAGCTCCACTAAATAGTTTGGTGTCGTCTGCAAATTTTATTATCTCATACTTCGTCCCTGATTCTAGATCATTTATGAATATATTAAATAGCAGCAGCCCGAGCACCGAGCCCTGCGGGACCCCACTCGTTACCCTCCTCCAGTCCGAGTAGTGGCCCTTCACTCCTACCCTCTGTTTCCTACCCGCCAACCAGTTTCTGATCTATCTATGTACATCTCCTTCCACCCCATGGTTCTTCAGTTTCTGGAGTAGGCGTTCATGGGGCACCTTGTCAAAGGCTTTTTGGAAATCTAGATATATGATGTCTATGGGGTCTCCTTTGTCCATCTGTTTGTTAATTCCTTCGAAGAAGTGCAATAAGTTCGTTAGGCACGATCTCCCCTTGCAGAAACCATGTTGGCTGGTTATCAGAAGTTCATTTCTTTCAAAATGTTCATTGATATTTTCTTTTATCAGTGCTTCTGCCATTTTCCCCGGAACAGAGGTCAGACTCATCGGTCTGTAGTTTCCCGGGTCACCTCTTGATCCCTTTTTAAAGATGGGCGTAACATTGGCTATCTTCCACTCCTCCGGGATCACGCCCGTTTTCAGGGATAGATTGTAAATTTGCTGCAGTAGTTCCACTATTTCCTCCTTTAGTTCATTCAGAACCCTTGGATGGATTCCATCCGGACACGGTGATTTGTCAGTTTTTAATTTTTCTATCTGCCTGTGTATATCTTCAAGGCTCACTTCTATGGATGTTAATTTTTCTGCTTGATCTCCATTGAAGAATTGATCGGGTTCCGGTATGTTGGATGTGTCTTCATGTGTCTTCATGAATTTTCTTTTTGCTCACATGTTCATAAATCATTTTCACGTATTGATTACATTTTTGTGTCAGATCATTTAATTCAACAGGTTATGAAAGCCAGAATAGACTCGATCCATTTGACGGATCATGCTGGAATTTGGATAGAGTTTCAGTTTACTGAAAAAGATTCTGATAGACCTGTTTGGAGATTTAATAATACATTGCTTGCAGATTCAAACTTTCTCGAGGAAATTCAAAATAAAATGCATGAGTATTTTCAACTCAATACCTCGGAGGAAATCTCTTTAGAAACAATTTGGGATGCTTTCAAAGCTACAATGAGAGGGCAAATAATTTCGTATTCGGCACATATTAAGAAATTGTTAAAATTAGAATTTTCTAATTTGGAACAAACTATTTTGACTTTAGAGTCACAATTGGCCTCGAAATGGAACCAAATTACCTTGCAGGCCCTTTTGAAAGTTAAATATAAATATAATGAGATTTCCTCACAATTGGCTAGGAAAGATTTGTTTTTTCAACAAGCTCTGTATTTTGGAAACTCGAATAAAGCGGGAAGATTATTGGCTAAAGATTGTGGCTATTGGAAGTATTTTAAAACAATTTTTGGAATTTTATAAAGCTTTGTATTCTTCTGAGCTTTATTCAGATAAGGAAACTGAAGGGTTAGACTTTTTAAAGTTAATTAAAGGGCCAAAAATTCCTGAGCATATAAAAAGAAATCTTGAAGCTCCTATATCACTTCAAGAACTCCAGATAGCGTTAAAGTCCCTCAGAGCTGGATCCGCTCCGGATGGTGATGGTTTTACAGTGGAGTTTTTCAAATCATTTCAAATTATACTTTTACCTCATCTTCTAAATTTATATCAAACACAACTAACTAAAGGTTGTATTTTAGGTACTATGGCAGAATCATTAACTATTGTTTTGCTGAAGCCAAATAAAGATCCCATGTTGGTTTCAAACTACAGGCCTATTTCTTTAATTAATGTGGATGGAAAACTCCTGGCTAAGCTATTGGCTCTAAGATTAGCCAAGGCTTTCCCTTATATGATTGGAATGCACCAAACGGGTTTCGTCGCTCAAAGGCATTCTTCCAATAACACCAGATTGGCATTTCATATGTTAAATTTATCAAAAACAATTAACGATCCGGCCTTTTCTGTCTCTTTGGATGCAGAGAAGGCCTTCGATCGTTTGGAATGGACTTTCATGTATCAAGCGATGGATTAGTTTCGTATAGGATCTGGATTTATATAAATGATTCAAACCTTATATAGTTCCCCTTTTGCCAGATTATATATGAATTAGTCTTTAAGCCCATTACATTAACGGGTGCTAGAATAAATGTTTGGGTCTGTCTTTCTTTTTTTCTCTCTCTCTCCTTGGCCGCTTTCTGTCCGCCTCTCTCTCTCCTTGGCCGCTGTCTGTCTGTATTTCTTTCTTTCTGTCTCTCTCTTTTCTCGGCTGTCCACCAGCACCCCTTGCCTGCTCCCCCTGTCCAGCAGTAGCCCTTCTCCCTTCCTTTAATCTCTCCATGTCCAGCAGCACCCCTTCCCTGCTCCCCCTGTCTAGCAGCAGCCCTTCTCCCTTCGTTTTATCTCCTCCCTGCCCAGCAGCACCTCTTCCCTGCTCCCAAACTGCCGTTCCTACCCTCCCTCCATCCCGGCTTCCTGTTTCTTCTGGCCCACTGGCGTCTGTTTATCGTGCCCCTTCTCCCATCTACATTTTTTTAAAATCACGTTTATACAGTGAAGGGCAACCGGTGCACAGTAACCGCCGCAGGATAGAGGAAACCGCCATGCGCGCACTCGTGCCGAATGCACGCGCCACACACTTTAACATTTCTCTACTGGCCACGGAGTTATGGATCATGGAGGCAGGGATTATGCAGGTAGGAGTGTGCTTGCGCGCCTAGGGTTTTATTATACTTTACTGAATTCGGCCGGCATGCAAACGGATCATGCACGGTTTGGAGGTTTAGTGAATTTGGGCCTAAGCCTGCCCTAAGGGAACTTGTCTTTAAACTACTCTACCCTTTCTCACCCAGCTGCCAGCCAGTGGCATACCAAGGGGGGTGGGGGAGGGGCGGTCCGCCCCAGGTTCACACCCCAAGGGGGTGCACAGCTGGCCACCCACCGGGGAATAGGCTGCCGCCGGGGAAAGGCTTCCACTGCCATCATCGGGAACAAGCCGGCCGAGTTCTCCCTTCTTTTCTTCCCTGCAGGGCCGAACAACTTTCGCCACCCGACGTAAATTTTGACGTTGGAGAGGACGTTCTGGGCCAGCCAATCGCTGCCTGGCTGGCCCAGAATGTCCTCTCCGACTTTAGAATTGACGTCGGGCAGCAAAGAGTTGGTTGGTTCCGCGGGGAAGAGAAGCAGGGCGAACTCGGAGCCGGCCTGTTCCCGATGGAGGCAGTGGCAGCCTATTCCCCAGCGGCAGTGGCAGCATTTTCCCAATGGCGGTGGTATAGGGGAGGGGAGGGAGACAGAAAGAAATGAGGGGGGGACGACAGGGAGCCAGAAAAAGAAACAAAGGGTGAAACAAAGAAACAGAAAAAATGGGGCACGGAGAGAGAGAGAGAAAGACAGACAGAGAGAAAGAAAGAGGGCATGGAGAGAGAAAGAAAGAAGGGGGCAGGGTGAAACAAAGAAAGAAATGGGGCACGAAGAGAGAGAGAGAAAGACAGACATACAGAAAGAAAGGGGGCATGGAGAGAGAAAGAAAGAAAGAAAAAGTTGGAGGAAGGAATGAGATCTGGAGGAGAGGAAGCATATAGGAGGCTGAAAGAAGGGAAGAAATATTGGATGCACAGTCAGAAGAATAAAGTGCAACCAGAGACTGATGAAATTACCAAAGGTAGGAAAAATGATTTTATTTTCAATTTAGTGATCAAAATGTGTCCGTTTTGAGAATTTATAAATGCTGTCTATATTTGCACTATGGTCCCCTTTTACTAAACCGCAATAGCGTTTTTTAGCGCAGGGAGCCTATGAGCGTTGAGAGCAGCATGGGGCATTCAGTGCAGCTCCCTGCGCTAAAAACCACTATCGCAGTTTAGTAAAAAGGGAGGGGGTATATTTGTCTATTTTTGTATAGTTGTTACTGAGGTGACATTGCACAAAGTTATCTGCCTTGACCTCTTTGAAAACCCATGGAATATAAATGATAATTAACATTTTCTCTGCGTACAGTGTGCTTTGTGTTTTTAAAATTTTATTGTTGGTAGATCATTTTAACTTGGCCACGAAGGTAAGGGGGAGGGAGGGAGGGGAGCTGCTGAAAGACATCTAGTAATCCTTGCAGGCTTGACTGTGCAGGGAATTATTTTTGTAAAATCATGTTTTGTTATGTGACTGGCATTATTTAGACTTTAATTTCTATGAATGAATAGAATGAAAATGATATAAAATTACTTGCTTGTTTTTATGTGCGTGCGCTGAAGGAAAGTGGAGAGAGAGTGGGCTGAGGACGCTGAAGGGAAATGGGGAAGAGAGAGTGGAGAGAAGACGCTGATTTATAAATTGACAATTGTACAGAATATTGTTTCTTTTTATACTTTAATATAATAAGTTCAATATAAAACAATTCAAGGCTTGTGTGGATGGAATCAAGTGGTTTGCGGGGATGGGGACCAAGCTTACGGGGGTTAGTCCAATAAAATGGTATTTTCTTATTTCTCATTATTTGTTTTATTTTTATTTGTTAATTTGTAAAGTGGTGATTGTTATGTATCAGTTTTTTTAAATTTACATCTACTATCTTTATATTTTGCACAGTATTAGAGGACATAGAAACATAGAAACATAGAAACATAGAAATAGACGGCAGATAAGGGCCACAGCCCATCTAGTCTGCCCACCCTAATGACCCTCCCCTACCTTTCTCTGTGAATAGATCCCACGTGTCTATCCCATTTGGCCTTAAAATCAGGCACGCTGCTGGCCTCAATCACCTGTAGTGGAAGACTGTTCCAGCGATCAACCACTCTTTCAGTGAAAAAGAATTTCCTGGTGTCACCTCGTAGTTTCCCGCCCCTGATTTTCCACGGATGCCCTCTTGTTGTCGTGGGACCCTTGAAAAAGAAGATATCTTCCTCCGCCTCGATGCGGCCCGTAAGATACTTGAACGTCTCGATCATGTCTCCCCTCTCTCTGCGCTCCTCGAGCGAGTATAGCTGTAATTTGTCAAGCCGTTCTTCATATGCAAGATCCTTGAGACCCGAGACCATCCGGGTGGCCATTCTCTGCACCGACTCCAGTCTCAGCACATCCTTGCGATAATGTGGCCTCCAAAATTGCACACAGTATTCCAGGTGGGGCCTCACCATGGATCTATACAATGGCATAATGACTTCCTCCTTACGGCTGACGAAACCCCTTCGTATGCAACCCATTATTTGTCTTGCCTTGGATGAAGCCTGCTCCACTTGATTGGCAGACTTCATGTCCTCACTGACGATCACCCCCAAGTCTCGTTCTGCTACCGTTTTTGCTAGGATCTCGCCATTAAGGGTATAAGACTTGCATGGATTTTGGCTGCCCAGGTGCATAACTTTGCATTTTTTGGCATTGAAGTTGAGTTGCCATGTCCTAGACCAGCGCTCCAGCAGGAGTAGGTCGTGCATCATGTTGTCGGGCATTGAATCTTTGTCTGTTGTGCATTTGCCCACTACATTACTTAGTTTGGCGTCATCGGCGAATAATGTTATTTTACCTCGAAGCCCTTCTGCCAAGGACATGTATTACTGTTTTTCTGGTGTTGTAGTGTTGCATTGTATGCAGAGTCTGGTTTCTTGGCAGTTTAGTTTAACTTTTGTCTACATATTTCTATTTTTAGTTTTTGATTATTCCATATTGGGCGAGGGTGTATCTGTCTGTGTGTATGAAAGGGACATGGCTTTCTGATAGCATCGACTGTACAGGATCAAATGACTGTACAGGATCTGGCTTGTTTAGTTTTACAATGTATGTGTTGGTGTTCTAGTGCTCATTGCAGTGTTTAAGATGCTACCTTTTTGTAGGTACATTCTTGTTGTGCGATATGTGAATTGTTACTAAAAATCATATTTTTCATATAGATGGGGAGGTGTCAAAAAATGATGGGCCCTGGGTGTCACATATGCTAGGTACGCCACTGCTGCCAGCTGACTTCCTCTGAGGCTCTGACCCTTCTCCCAGCTCCTAAACACACTGACCCCCTTCCTAAATGTCAGCAATAAGGTATAGAATAACTTTTTATTATTATTATTAGACACTTGAAGAGATAGAAGAAATATTGGACACAAAGGGGGGGGAGGGAAGACAGAGAGGAGAGAGATTCTGGATGCAAGAAGGGAGAAGAGGAAGAGGTAAGATAATGGATCCAGAGGGAGAGATGCTGGATGGGGGGAGGGGGAACCAACAGGGGGAGAGGTGAGAGGAATAGGAGCAGGAAGGACACATTGAAGAAAAAGATGGGAGATACCAAGTGCTACTCTCAGCTCTTTTAGAGCATTTTTGGGACACCCTGACCCTAGCTGTGAAGTTGTAAAGTATGTGAAGCTGCATTGGATGTGATGCCATGCCATGCTATGCTATGCTGAGTGATTGTCCTGTTTGGTTTCTCATTATGGTACTCTGAAGGTTAAATTCACAAAGCAAATCGATCAGTTTGCGACCCCCTTTGCGACCAGATTTCCCTCCTGCACTATTCACTAACATCTCCTGTGATCCACTTCGAATCCGTGCATGCAAATGAGGTGAAACGCATGCAAAGTAGGCAGGGACGTGATTCACAACACAAAATTTCACATCTGACTGGGCTGGCCAATCAACTGAAAAAGCGACTGCTGGGGACCAGTGAAAACGTCTTTCTGATTCTGTAAGCCCTGCTCTCTGTCCTGCTTGCTGCCCTGCTCTGCCAGATCTCTCCTGCCTGCTCACCCCGAATCGCCGCATCGGCTCCCCGGTTTTCTCCTGCCCTTCCCCGAATCTCTCCTGCCCTTCCCTGCGAGCCCATAGTTTTAACCCGCGGGTTTAAAGCGGGTTAAAACCATGGGCTCGCAGGGCTAAAAACTCTGGATCGCTGGTGAGGGAAGTGGCCCTGCAAAGGCACTGGGATCTGGGAGCATCGGCGCCGGCAGCAGCCCCGTGAGCTGCTGCAGCATGCTACTGGCTGACCCACCCTGAGCTACCTCCTGGAGAAGGACGTCGGTATGTACCCGGGCTCTGTGCGCCCCACCCCTCCCTGCAGAGCTACCCCGGCGCCACCCATAATCCCAATTACGGAGGCTACCACAACCTGGGCATGGACCCCGCCTCGGTGTCCCCAGCCTGGCTCTCCCCCTATAGCGCTCCCTAGTGCTAGTGAAAAAAAGATTAAAAGAAAAAGGTCACAGCTCGGACATGCATGCACAGACCATCTACAGGTGGTCTGTGCATGCGTGGGGATCGCAGAAAAGCGATCCATGCCGGCAGATAGGGGCATTCCTCCGATCGCCCCCATCTGCATATTTTTGTTTCCTGAATTCGTCGGACCTGCCCGGATCGGGCAGGTTGGTGAATCTGGCCCTAATTGACATATTTCTGCTATTGTCATCTTTTGCTCTTTTGGTTTTGACCTGAGGAAAGAGGCTCTTAAAGCATGAAATCTAGTCTAGAAATGCTGTTGGTCCCAGAAAAAAAGGTATTAAATCTTATGTGTAATATGTATATATATTTTGTTCTATTTTTATTTCTGTGCATTCAAGTGGACTAACGTGGCAGCCATAGTATTTTATCCATGTTTGTTTTTGTAATGGCATTGAGCCAGTAGGTTATTTTCTAATTGCTTTTTTCTTTGCCTAAGTAATTTTTTTTTTCTTCTAGTAACTCATTAATAATGCATTATGCTATTAATATTGGCCACTGTGTCATGCAAAATGTGTGATAAACTGCATTGTTCATAACTCAGAAACAAAGTGGGGGTGGGGTAATTCTGTCTGCCCTAGCTCAAATAAAGTTGGTCCTAGATATTATTCACAAATGAACTGTCAGCTGGTGCCGGCATCTCGTGGCACACCTGGAATCTTGCCGCGGCACACGCAATCTGAGCACATTTCTAATATGTATCATAAGTAAAAATGTCCACGTGTTTCTACTGAGTCAGAAGTGATCAGAAAATTATAGACTAGCAGCAACCCCCAAATTCAAAGTGAGAGGCCCAGCCCTCTCTTATGGTTATGCACCAATTACCGTATGTTTAGTACAAAATGAAGGCTTGCTGAGTTTGTTTTGGGGTTTCCAGTTCAGTTTTGGTATTCATATTTCTGTTTTTAATTTGTGATCCACTGTTCTGTATTTGGTGAAGGTCTGTCTATGTGTTTTGTGTGGGAAAATTGGGAGAGGGTCCCCCTCCTTAATTTCTGTCCTAGGCCCCCCAAATGTCTAAAACAGGCCCTGCCTGTCAGACAATGTTTGCCGTGCTATCTCCTACCATACTATGTCTGAGATTGTGGCACAGGGGTTGGAGCGATTGCCTCAGCACCCTGAGGTTGTGGGGTCTGACGTGCGCTGCTCCTTGTGAACCTAGGAGGTCACTTGGTCCCTAATGCCCCAGGTACTGTATATTAGATAGATTGTGAACCCACTGGGACAGACAGGGAAAAATGCTTGAATACCCGAATACATTCAGGAGAACGGTATAGAAAATTGAATAAATATTATTGGCGAATGAAAAAACTCCAAATGTCACATTTTCTCTGTTAGTGTTTCGTTGGTAACGACATAACATAACATAGGATATACAGTGTGAACTACTGGGGGGAGAGGGATATTAGGCAAGATCATTTACACCAGCTTTTGATGTGGCATTAGCATTTGCACCTAAAATTAGGTGCCCACATGCCGACTCACACTTAACTACTGTTATAGACTTGGCACTTAGAGCATAATTTTATATATGATGCCTAACTACTCCCATTTCATACCAAGCTACTGGAATCAGCTTCCCCTACAGATCAGATCCATCGAAGGGCCTCTGAACTTTAGGAAATCAGTAAAAACTTACCTCTTCACTTAACCCCTTTGCCTAATGTCGAATGATTTAAAACAAAAAAAGGAATGTATACTAACGGCCTCTTTTACTAAGGTGCGCCAGCGTTTTTAGTGCACGCGGCAGATTAGCAATATACAAGAGGCTATATTAACCCAATAGAATACTGGTCACAATACGAACTGCAATCAGAGAAAGAAGAAGGAATCGATTTCTGGGATCACTGGATGACAACCAGCACATCCATTTTAGACAAAATCGCCCCTATACGTAATAGCAAAAGCAATGCAAATAAATATAACAAATGGTTTGACACCGAACTTCTAAAAATGAAACAACTAGCTAGACGACTAGAAAGAACTTGGAAAAAAACAGGAGAACTAGCAGACCGTAACAAATGGAGAGCTAATATAAAAATCTACAAACAAATGATAAAAGACAAACGTAAAGCATTCTACTCAATTAAAATCAACTCATCTTGTAATGGCTAACAAGGAATCAATACAAAAGAGCTATTCAACCTGATCACAAATTTATTCGACACCGCTCGCTACACCACATCCACACACAACACTAAGTTACCCTCTGCAAATGACTTAGCACTATACTTCGATTCAAAAATTAAAAACCTTAGAATCCATTGTTCAACTAATGACCCTAGTGATCATCAAATAGCTCTCACCCACGGAAATGATATACCGGCAGACATGATCTGGAGCTCCTTTCAAGATTTAGAGTGGAATAATAACACCCGACTATATAACAAATACTCTAAATCCTATTGCGTTCTGGACTCATGCCCCCCAGAAATCATGAAAGCGGCACCTTTAGAATTTAAACTATCGCTGATGCAATACTTGGCTCACAACCTAAAAACTGGGTAGTTTCTCTCTAATAATGGTCACATAATAATAACCCCAATTCTAAAAAATCGAAAAGAATCTTCAGCCCTAATATCCAACTACAGACCGGTAGCATCCATTCCGTTTATTGTAAAAATTATGGAGGGATTGGTACACATCCAATTGATGGATTATCTTGATCAGTTCTCTCTCCTACATGAAACTCAATCCGGTTTTAGACCGTCATTCAGTACTGAGACAGTAATTGCAGCTATCTTAGACAATCTGCGCCTACTGTTTAGTAAGGGCCTTAATGCCCTGGTTATGCAATTCAATATGAGTTCTGCCTTTGATCTAGTAGACCACGAGAAACTGCTGCAATGTCTAGCCGCCATTGGTATCAGGGATGAGGTGCTGAACTGGTTCCGTGGCTTCCTTATATCCCGCACTTATCAGGTACGTTTTAATTATGAGCTTTCAAACACCTGGAGCAATCCATCCGGTGTGCCACAAGGGTCTCCACTATCTCCATTGCTCTTCAACATCTATATGACCTCACTGGGCACGCAGCTAACCCAGCTGGGAATAAAACTATTTAGTTATACAGATGACTTTACGATTATCATCCCATTCGCTAATTCTGTCTCTGAAACTATTCCCAAAGCTTCAGAAGCCATAAACATGATGGAGCACTGGATGACAAACTTTAGGCTCAAACTTAATTCAGAAAAAACAACTTTCTTCATTGCTTCGCCACATCCGCTTGACACCAAATCACCACTATGTATCAATAAACTTAGTTACCCTATCCAGCCCAAGTTTCAAGTTTATTAGGATTTTATATACCGCCTTATCAAGGTTATCTAAGCGGTTTTTACAATCAGGTACTCAAGCATTTTCCCTCTCTGTCCCGGTGGGCTCACAATCTATCTAACATACCTGGGGCTATGGAGGATTAAGTGACTTGCCCAGGGTCACAAGGAGCAGCGCGGGGTTTGAACCCACAACCCCAGGGTGCTGAGGCTGTAGATCCAACCACTGCGCCATACACCCACCATTAAGATACTAGGTGTAACTTTGGATCAATGCCTAACCATGAAAGACCAGGTAGATTCCTTAATCAGAAAGGGATTCTTTACTCTCTGGAAACTCAGATCCATTAAAGCTTATTTCGATACATCGGCATTCAGAACCCTAGTCCAATCCCTCGTACTAAGTCTACTTGACTACTGTAACATCGCTTATTTAGCAATTTCCCAAAAGAATATGCAACGTTTACAATTGATGCAAAATGCAGCAGTCAGACTGATCTTTGGACTGAGGAAGTTTGACCACGTGACACCCTACTACCGGCTGCTGCATTGGCTGCCAATGGCGGCGCGCATAAAGTTTAAATTTGCCTGCTTCTGCTTTAAAGCACTACACGGACTTGCCCCTAAATACATAACTGACCTTTTCTTCTTCTCAGCCAACAGACACAAGAGAAGCTCACATTCCAATTTTGTTTCCCCCCCAGTTCGAGGTTGTAAACTGAAAAAACACCATGAACACCTTCTCTCACACCAAGCAGCATCATGGGGTAAAGACCTAGAACAATTGCTTTTGCCCACTACTTATGGGGAATTTAGGAAATGTCTAAAAACACACTTGTTCCTAAAGCACCTAGACAACTGATCTTCTCTTCTCTCTCCCCTCTATAGCGATTAACTTGTCCTTTTGATCTCTCTCTCCTCAACAATGAATTTCCTGTCCTATTAATTCTCTTTCTTCCTCCCCTCTTAAAGTCAATTCAATTTGTTACCTTTGCTTAATCTTCTGTAAACCGCATAGAACTTCACGGTATTGCAGTATATAAGCTGTTATTATTATTATTATTATTAGCGCCCGCTAACCCCTGTGCTAGGTGGCTAGAACTAACGCCAGCTCAATGCTGGCATTAGCGTCTAGCACGTGCGGCATCGCAGCACGTGCTATTCCATGCATTAATGCCCTAACGCAGCTTAGTAAAAGGAGCCCTAAATGTATGTTGAACTAGATCCCCTGTATATGTCAAGTTAGGATAAACACATTGTATTACAAGTATGTCCGATTGAAACCAGTTCAACCATATATTATCTATGTCAACCTGTAACCCGTTCTGAGCTCGTTGGGGAGAACGGGATATAAAACAAATTAAATAAATATTAAGACTGTCTTTTGGATTCCATAATGAAGTATCTATTTTGGGCTTCTGTGGTCTTGGTTTTCATCTTGGGTTGTCTTTGTTGCTTCATCTGTCTGGGACAGGAACCAGGATTCTAGCAAAACTGTGCAGAACATTGAGAAGAGTTGAAATGTATTGAGGGGTAGTGGATATAAGCAGATTAACTACTGTGTTTCCCCAAAAATAAGACACTGTCTTATATTATTTTTGGACCCCAAAAATTTACTAGGTCTTATTTTCGGGGAAACTGGCCAATCACAAATCCACAGCATCTTTCTATCCCTCCCCCCCCCGCCATGCATCCGAACCCTCACTGACTCTTCTATCTCTCCCTCCCCACGCCGACCGCAAAACTGACATATCATTACCTACTTCCAAAAGGCAGTGTCGCCTTTGGTACGTAAAAACCACGTATAACGCGCGCGTTATATGCGAGAAAATACGGTACACTTCCCTGAGAACTCAGTTCCTCAGATAAGCTGCTTTTATTTCTACCCTTCTCCTCCCCTGCCAATTCCAGACTTTGTTCCTTTCATCTAGCTGCCCTGTATGCATAGAATAAACTACAGTCAAACCTCGGTTTACAAGTAATGCAGTTTGCAAGTGTTTTGCAAGACGAGCAAAACATTCTCGCAAATCGTGGTTTGCAAACCGAGCATTGACTCAATTTGTGAGCATCCCCCCGGTCGAACCAGCATCGCTTCTCTCACACGCGGATGCCACACCGAGAACTGGCATTTCACCCCCTGGCTAGAAGCGACATTCCCCACCCATCCAAACAAGCCCCTTACCCCATCTGACACCGGCACACAGCACCAACCCACAGGACGTGCCGGTGCCAGTGAACGGAGATCCCGCCTCTTGCCTGGGCTGGGCCTTGAGCATCTGCGCATGCTCAAGGCCTTCTGGCTCTCGTCCCTCTGTGAGATTCTCTGAGTGAACGAGAGCCAGAAGGCCTTGAGCATGCACAGATGCTCAAGGCCCAGCCAGGCAAGAGGCGGGATCTTTTTTCAATGGCACCGGCATGCAGCACCAACCCACAGGACGTGCCAGTGCCAGTGCCAGATGGGGTAAGGGGCTTGTTTGGGCGGGTGGGGGATGCCGCTTCCAGCACAGGGGTGCGATGCTGGTTCGGGGGGCATTTGCGGGGGGGAACGATGCCGGTTTGAGCGGGGGTGGGTAAGTGGAGCAGCGCTGGTGGTCTTGTGGGGGGGGGAGGTGGAACCAATCAAGTGAGTTTGCCGTACTTCCTATTGGGAAACTCGCTTTGATATACGAGCAATTTGGTTTACGAGCATGCTTCTGGAATGAATTATGCTCGTATACCAAGGTTCTACCATACCTGAATTTGCTCACCACACCTCCTCCCTTACCTTGTTTAAAAGTAGACTGAAAACCCACCTTTTTTATGTGGCCTTCAGATCATAACCTTACTCCCTACTGCTCACCACCCTAACCAGCAAGATTAACCATCCCCCTTAACTGTATCCCCCACCCCAGCATCCTGTTTGACTGTCTAGATCAGGGGTGCCCACAAAGTTAAAATGATCTACCAACAATAAAATTAAAAAACAAACAAACACAAAGCATACTGTACGCAGAGAAAATGTTAATTATTTATATTCCGGGGTTTTTTCAAAGAGGTCAAGGCAGATGACTTTATGCAATGTCATCTCAGTAACAACTATACAAAAATAGATATATATACCCCCTCCCTTTTTATTAAACCACGATAGCGGTTTTTAGTTCAGGGAGCTGTGCTGAATGCCCTGCACTGCTCTCAATGTTCATAGGCTCCCTGCGCTAAAATCCGCTATTGCGGTTTAGTAAAAGGGGGCTATAGTGCAAAATATACACAGCAGATATAATTTCTCAAAACGGACACATTTTGATCACTAAATTCCTACCTTTGTTGTGTGATGATTTCATGAGTCTCTGGTTGCACTTTCTTCTTCTGACTGTGCATCCAATATTTCTTCCCTTCTTTCAGCCTCCTGTATGCTTCCTCTCCTCCAGACCTCATTCCCTCCCCCAACTTTTTCTTCCTCTCTCCTTGCCCCCCTGTCTTAATATAAGCCCTACCCCAAAAATAAGCCCTAGTTGAAATGCTTATTTTTGGGGTAGGGGAAAGCAAAATAAGTCCACTGCTGGTACTGGGATCTTCCTAAATGCCACAGCAGACCCTTCCATCTCTCCCTCCCCACGCCGACCGTGAGACTGACATATCATTTTCTACTTCCAAAAGGCAGCGTCGCAGCAGCAATCTAAACGGGCTGCTTCAGGCCTTCTCAGGTCGGGGCATTCCTCTGCCGCATCACTGATGATGTCATCAGCAACGTGGCAGTGGAACGCCCCGACGTGAGAATGCCCGAAGCAGCCCGTTTAGAATGTTAGAATTGCGTGTTATACGCGTGAGCGCGTTGTACAAAATTTTTTTTACATAGTTCCCCCCCCCCCGACGTCCGATTCACCCCCCCCCCCCCCCCGCAGGACCGCTCGCACCCCCACCCCGAAGGACCACTCGCACGCACCCGCACCCCCACCCCGAAGGACCGCTCGCACCCCCACAGCCTCCCGACCCCCCCCCCATCATGTAGAAGCTCCTACCGGTGTCCTGCTGCTTCCTCTTGGCGGTCCCGACACCCGACACGATCGGGGCAAGAGGGAGCTCAAGCCCTCTTGCCCCAGCCAACCGCGGCAGCCCCGACACGATCGGGGCAAGAGGGAGCTCAAGCCCTCTTGACCCCCCCAACTCCCCGACATGATCGGGGCAAAAGGGAGCCCAAGCCCTCTTGCCCCGCCGACTTCCCAACTCCCCGACAATATCGGGCCAAGAGGGAGCCCAAACCCTCCTGGCCACGGCGACCCCCTACCCCCACCCCGCACTACATTACGGGCAGAAGGGATCCCAGGCCCTCCTGACCTCGACGCAAACCCCCCTCCCCTCAACAACCGCCACCCCCCAAGAACCTCCGACCGCCCCCCCCAGCCGACCCGTGACCCCCCTGGCCGACACCCACGACACCCCCACCCCCCTTCCCCGTACCTTTGTGTAGTTCGCCGGACAGACGGGAGTCAAACTCGCCTGTCCGGCAGGCAGCCAACGACGGAATGAGGCCGGATTGGCCCATCCGTCCCAAAGCTCCACCTACTGGTGGGGCCTAAGGCGCCTAGGCCAATCAGAATAGGCCCGGGAGCCTTAGGTCCCACCTGGGGGCGGGGCCTGAGGCACATGGGCCCAACCCGACCATGTGCCCAAGGCCCCGCCCCCAGGAGGGACCTAAGGCTCCCGGGCCTATTCTGATTGGCCCAGGCGCCTTAGGCCCCACCAGTAGGCGGAGCTTTGGGACGGATGGGCCAATCCGGCCTCATTCCGTTGTTGGCTGCCTGCCGGACAGGCGGGTTTGGCTCCCATCTGTCCGGCCAACTACACAAAGGTACGGGGAAGGGGGGTGGGGGTGTCGTGGGGGTCGGCCAGGGGAGTCGCGGGTCGGCTGGGGGGGCGGTCGGAGGTTCTTGGGGGGGCGGTCGTTGGGGGGAGGGGGGTTTGCGTCGAGGGCAGGAGGGCCTGGGATCCCTCCTGCCCATAATGTAGTGCGGGGTGGGGGTAGGGGGTCGCCGTGGCCAGGAGGGTTTGGGCTCCCTCCTGGCCCGATATTGTCGGGGAGTCAGCGGGGCAAGAGGGCTTGGGCTCCCTTTTGCCCCGATCGTGTCGGGGAGTCAGGGGGGCAAGAGGGCTTGAGCTCCCTCTTGCCCCGATCATGTCGGGGGTGCCGCGGTTGGCTGGGGCAAGAGGACTTGAGCTCCCTCTTGCCCCGATCGTGACGGGGGTGCCGCTGTTGGCTGGGGCAAGAGGGCTTGAGCTCCCTCTTGCCCCGATTGTGTCGGGGAGTCGGGACCGCCAAGAGGAAGCAGCAGGACACCGGTAGGAGCTTCTACATGATGGGAGGGTCGGGAGGCTGTGGGGGTGTGAGCGGTCCTTCAGGGTGGGGGTGCGGGTGGGAGTGCGTGCGAGCGGTCCTTCGGGGTGGGGGTGCGGGTGCGTGCGAGCGGTCCTTCGGGGTGGGGGTGCGAGCGGTCCTGCGGGGGGGGGGGGGTGAATCGGACATCGGGGGCGGCATCAGGCTTTCAGGGTGGGGACAGGACTTCAAGGGGGAGAGGAGAGTCGGGGTGGCCAGAGGAGAGTCGGGCAGCATGCGCGGTATACAAAAATTTATGTAAATAAATTTGTTTTTCGCGTGCTATACCCGTGTGCGTGTTTTACACGGGTGCGCGTTATCTACGTGAAAATACGGTATAAGGAGAGATAAGAGAGGAGACATACTGAGGGGCTGCGGCATGAACACACTTGCAGTTTTGTAATAAGAATTTGAACTGTTGAGGTTGGAAGAAAAGTCATGCAGCTGAGGTTTGCACCAATTGCAGAGGGGAGAGGGAGTTCAGCGGGAGATCTGTTAGAAGTAAAATTGCAGTAATCCTAAGCGTGAGGTTACAAGAGTGTGAACAAGGTTCCAAGTAGTGTGCTCAAAGAAGGGGCAAATTTTCCTGAGTGTTTTGGGCAAAGGAAG
This sequence comes from Geotrypetes seraphini, assembly GCF_902459505.1. Lineage (NCBI taxonomy): Eukaryota > Metazoa > Chordata > Amphibia > Gymnophiona > Dermophiidae > Geotrypetes > Geotrypetes seraphini. The sequence goes on from NC_047086.1 coordinate 214,041,971, forward strand.
AAGGGGGATGGCATGAGCTTGAAGGTCAGGAGAGATGAGGTTCCATTCCAGCTTATTTCTTTTAGCACAAGAAAATATCTGCTTCCGTTTTGGTGAGGTTATCCTTAATTTTATTTCCCCCCATATTGATCAGTCTGGCTTCATAAAGAATCGGCACTTTGTTTCCAATGTTTTATAAAAGTTTTTACAGCAGTTGAATTACAAAAGACAAACCTGAGAGTGCCATTTTTGAGTTTGGAAATGAAGATTTATTTTGGTTGCTATCAAAAATTTGAAGTAATAATCAATTTATATCTGGTATTTAAGCACTTTATAATTCCCCCAGGGTTAAAGCTCTAATAAATGGCCACTTTCACTGCATTTTCATTTATGTATGGAAACTAGGCAGCAATGACCACTCTCCCCATTATCTTTTTATTTTTAGATTTATTTGAAGAATAAACAAGCTGAACATCTTTCAGATACTTTGAGGAAAAAAGTAAGCTCAGCATGTTTGCTGATGACATGTTGCTGTTTATAAGTACACTATACACTTCCCCATCCCCATTCGCGGTTTCCACACTCGCGGTTTCACAAATTCGTGATTTTTTTTGGGGGGGGAGGGGAAACCCAAATTTTATCACGTTCCCGCCTCTCTCCAGCCTTCTTCCCGGCATTACTTGGTGGTCTAGCAGGCTTTCGGGGCAGGAAATGGCTGCCGTGAGCTCCCGCCATAGTCTCAAGAGACTAAGGGAACTCACAGCAGTCATTTCCTATTGGCGATCTGCACGGGGCAGGAGCGTAGGAAGATCACTTCTGCCTCGAAAGCCTGCTAGACCACCAGGGAAGGCGAGAGGGAAGCGGGGGTGGGTCAGAGCTGGACGAGAAGATATTCGCAGTTTTTCTCAATTCGCGGTCCAGCTCTGCCCCCTATCCCCTGCGAATACCGAAGGAGAAGTGTAACTGCTATTAAGGATCTACATTGGTTTAAATGCTCATCCTATCCATTGCAGTCCTTTCCTTGTTGGATGAAACATACCGTACATAACCCAGTTCTCAAGTCTCAGTTTTATCTGGAAGAAAAAGTTATTAAGCTTTAAGGTTACCAGATGTCCAGGAAAACCCTCTTTTTAGAGGAATGTCCAGGCACCTGGAGGGATTTACTAAGCTTAGGTATGCAAAATTGTCTCTCAATAAATACTGAAGAAGATTAAGAGGGGCATTCTCGATATGATGTCTAAATTATTAAAATCATCCCATTTTATAGAAACTTTTAAAGTGTTTAAGAAGCAGTGACTAAAGGAATGAAGTGTGTTTTATACTGCCTTTTGGTGTTTTTATTTATGGTATTTTAGGTATAATGGATGTACAGTACTTCCCCAAAATTTGCGGGAGTTCCATTGCAGGACCCCCCATGAATTTCAAAAAAACCGCAAATGCGGTTTTTCGCCTGTCAAAAGACAGAGGAGGCAGGAGAGGGCAGCTGGAGAGGCAGGAGAGGGCAGCCGGAGCGCTGGCAGGTGAAGAAAATCACTCGCAGTCTGCTCCGACAGCTTCTTCCTGTAGTAAAGTCAGGCTACACCAATCAGGAGCTGCTTTGATACGCAGCTCCTGATTGGTGTAGCCCGACTTTACTACAGGAAGAGGCAGTCGGAGCAGACTGCGAATGAGTGAGTCCGCGATTCGCAAAACCGTGGGGGAACACTGTATTTGTGCTCAATGCATCTCTCTTTTTGAACCATTAAATGCGTCCAACAAAAAAACACAAAGAACAAGCCATTGGGATATAGGACGGGCCAGCATTCTTACTAGAATAGTCACAGACATCCCAATAGAGCAGCAGGCACATAAAATGGCCCGGATACACATTTCACTATAACCCCTTTATATTGTATGGTGAGCCCTCCAAATCCCACGGTGCCCAAATGTACACCACACCAATAGTCCTTATGCCTATATGTTCAGTTAGGGTTACCAGATTTTCTAGAATGAAAATCCGGACCTATGGCTTCCATTCTGCCGGAGTCATGCCCCGCCCCTCAACCTGTTGAGCATCTGCGCATACGCCGGTGTGATGCGTTGCCCAGACCCCAGGACATGCCTCGAAAAGGGGGATATGTCCGGGAAATCCGGATGTCTGGTAACCCTATGTACATGAGGTACAGTGGGATTAGGATAGGGTTTGGTAGGCTCACAAATTCCACCATAAATGTAGTGATTAGAGGAGAGAATGGGCCCGAGTTCCCATCTCTCTGGTTCACTACACTGCCCATCAGGCTTCTCCAGGAACCTGCTTGCTGCTCTACTAGGACTGGCATAACATCTAAAGCCATTGTTAAATTGCAAGAGGATTATGAAAAATTATAAGAGGGCCTTGGGAGACTGGGCACCAAAATGGCAGATGATGTTTAATTTGAGCAAGTGCAAAGTGATGCATGTGGGAAAGAGGAACCTGAACTATAGCTATGTGATGCTGGGTTCAGTGTTAGAAGTCATTGCCCAGGAAAAGGATCTAGGTGTCATTGTTGAGGATACGTTGAAACCCTCGGTTCAATGTGTGGCAGCGGCTAAGAAAGCAAATAAAATGTTAGGAATTATCAGGAAAGGAATGGAAAACAATGATGAAAATGTTATAAATGCCCTTTTATCGCTCTGATACGGCCACAACTTGAATACTGTGTGCAGTTCTGGTCGCCGTTATCTCAAAAAAGATTTAGTGGAAATTCAAGGGCAACAAAAATGATAAAAGGGATGGGACAACTTCCCTATGAGGAGAGTCTAAAGTGGCTAGGTGTCTTCAGCTTGGAGAAGAGATGGTTCAGGGGTGATATGATAGAGGTCTATAAAATACTGAGTGGAGTGGAAAGGGTAGATGTGAATCATTTGTTCACTTTTTCCCAAAAATATTAGGACTAGGGGGCATGGAATGAAGCTACTAAGTAGTAGATTTAAAACCGGGGAAAATATTTCATCACACACTGTGTAATTAAATGCTGGAATTCATTGCCGGAGAATGTAGTGAAATCAGCATAGCAGGGTTTAAAAAAAGGTTTGAATAAATTCCTAAATGGGAAGTCCATAGGCCATTATTGACATGGTTTTGGGAAATCATCTGCTTATTCTTAGGCTGTGCAGAATAAAATCTGTTTTATTACTTGGGATCAAACTAGGTACTTGGGACCTGGGTTGGCCACTATTGGAAACAGGATATTGGGCTTGATGGAACTTTGGTCTGTCCCAGTATGGCTGTTCTTATGTCATATGGGCAAGTATACACGTTTACTGTTTCATTCATATCTTTGGAGAGTGGGAAAGGGTCAGTGCTCACTGGGGAAGTATGTAAGGGTCATGCTTGCATCACTCCAGTGATCATATGATTGGTCTGGGTATCTTTTTTTTTAAACACTTATTTGTTGATAAAACAGGTCTAACCCCAGACATCCAAATTGTGCACTGAATGTAATCTTAAATGTTCGATTTATAGCAGAAAAACGTCCAAGTCATAAGCCTGCCCTAGCCTTGCTCACACCATGCCTCTAATACGCCCCCTTGAGATTTAGAACAGCATAGCAATTCGTAGAGAAAATGGGGTTTGAAAATAGTTTTGGCGAGAAAAACGTCCATCTGCCCTTATTGGACATTTTTCTTCTTTGAAAGTGAGCCCCTAAATCTACCCAGTTTGGGGTGGTATAATGTGAAGTCAGTTTTGGGTAATCACAGGTGTCCTACTGGAGCAGAATTAAGGGCTCCTTTTACAAAGGTGTGTTAGGGCCTTAACGCGCAGAATAGAGCACGCTAAATTGCCAAGTACGCTATACCTTAACGCCAGCATTGAGCTGGCATTATTCCAGAAGTGTACCGCGTGGTAATTTCGTGCGTGTGCTAAAAACGCTAGCGCACCTTAGTAAAAGAAGCCCTAAGTTTAATATAATCTTCTACATTGATTTTCCAGTACCAAAATAGCTCTAGTAAATGTTCATCACTTTCCAGGTTTTTTTCCCCTAGAAGATTGCAATTCAAGTTAGACAGTTGGATCCCTTTCTCAGTATGGGTATGGAATTTCTTTGATGTTCATCTTTCTGCTGACCAGGCATGATTTCCCAGGAGGTGTGCTGTCTGTCGGGTGCCAAGATCTGAGAGATTAAGAAGAGATTTGCTGAGAACTCATCAAGCCTGCTAAATATTCTCCAATGTTGCTTATCCAGGTTGGCACAAATGAAAGCACCGGGTATCCCATGAACATATCGAAAGTTACTCTGTGGCTCTGGGGGAGAGAGTGAGAATAAGAGAACATTACATGATATGTGACCTGTCACTAAAATTTTTGAAGCCTTGGAGAAAAGAATTCAACCTCTGCTGGTCCTTTCTTTACTGATAGCTTCAACGATGTTCCTGTTCCTTGAAGGGAGTGTATAATGCGGGACTGTTTTTTTTAAAAAGGTGTATTCCCCATTTAGAACATTACATTACATTACATTGTGCTTGTCAACTGTGTAATCACAAGTTCAGTGCGGTTTACAAAAGACTATTAACGATAAGCATAGTACAAATGAATTAATTAATCAGATACTTGGAAAATAGATAAGTCTTCAGCTGTGTTCTAAAATGTGTATAAGAATAAGCTGTGAGCAATAACGCTCGAATAGTAGAGGGGATATTCTGATATATTTGTGAAGTAAAAAAATCCCTCCACCTCTTGCCAAAAGAAATGACAGATATCATAGAGTGATAGACTACCTAAAGTTTAGTCTTAAGGCCAGAAGGCCTAATGTTCAGATGAAAGTGACTTTGGAGTTTGAGGGAAGATTTTTTTTGTGTAGGCTCAGGGCTCAGCAGAGGTGTGTCTGGACTTCCAAAAGAGGGTTCTGAAAGCCAGGGTGGCCTAAGGATTGAAGAAGAATAAAAGATCTTGGGGTTTATGATCTCTCATTGCCTTGTGTCTCAAGGAACCTACTGAGACACGTGTCAATTTTGGGTGTCCATCACACAGATCCCAGTAGCTCCAGGAACCTGAAGGAGTGAAGAACTGTGAATCTGATGTGAAGAGTTTGGAGAGTGTCTATTGTTGGAAAGTTATTTGTAAAGGTCTGAAAGCCTAGGATGTGAAGGACTGACCTGGTGAGCCTGCATATTCAAAAGGATTTATTCACAGAGAGGCCACTAACATTTCACCAACAAATCAGTACTGTCGTTCAAAAATGCTTTTATAGGCTTCAATCAATATGTTCTCTTTCCAAAGTCTTTGTCCTCTGCATTGAACGTACATTCCCTGGTGATCTCATGTTTAGATTACTGCAACTCACTATATAAAGGCATCATGCAGAAATAAATCTTATAATTTTATTTTTTTATTCAAAACTTTTTAACAATAAACAAGTCAACATACTTGCATTAAGTATTTAGAAATAATAATCCATCAAGCAATAAATATGCTTAATTCAACATCAAAAACTGAAGATTAATAACTTATTATTTAGTCTACAATTTGGACCCAAGAAAAAGGAAAATTAACAATTAAGAAAACCAAATATGACAAAACAATCTTTTAGACAGTATCGGAGACATAGTTGACCCTCAGACAGCCGGTTGTTAGACTGTGGGTGGTACAATAGAACCAATAATGACTTCTCCCCCCTCTCTAGCTTTAACAAATTCAGGTATCTGTCTCGGCTCAAAATATAGGAAATTTCTTCCTTCTAAAGAAATACAGCATTTCGCAGGAAATTAGGTCTATAACTTAGGAAATCTCTTCTTCTTTTCTGTATTTCTTTAGACACATCAGGAAAAATACAAATACTAGAGCCAAAAAACTTATCGTTCATATGTCTAAAGTATGTCCGTAGAATTAAATCCCTATCAAACTCTAGGGCAAAAAGACATGATGAGAGTAGTTATTTATTTATTTATTCATTCAATTTTCTATGCCGTTCTCCCAAGGGAGCTCAGAACCCCTTCTCTCGGTTATAACTTCAAGTGAGTCTTCCAGAAAGTTTGTAAGGTTTAAATGTGCTTCACTTTTTCCTCCCGGAGTGGAGGTAAGCTGTTTCTTCCTCCTATTCATAGATAGATATTGTGCTCTAGTTATTGGTGGAAGACTTTCTTCTGGAATTAACAAAGTCTCTTTCAGATACTTCTGTACCATTGCCAATGGAGCAATTACGGGTGATTTTGGAAAATTTAGAAGTCTTAAATTATTCCTCCTCTGCTTATTTTCTAAAAATTCCATTTTTCTCTGTATAGATCTTTCTTTGAGTATTTTTGTCTCCACACTTTTAATTTGATTAATCTGTTCCTCATGATTCTTTATAGACTCACTTTGTTCTTCTAACTTAATCCCATATGCTGTGACATGAGAGCTGATAGTAACACAATCTACACGGACGACAGTCATAGCTTTTTTTAAGGTTTGAGTCAATAGTGACTATTGCCTTCCACAGGTCGTCTAAATTGGCTTTAGCAGCTTTAACTAAATCCCCAAACTGGATACCAAAAGAGGGAATGCTCTCACCAGTTCCAGCAGTGGAAGACACAGATGGTAGAATGTTTTCAATGGAAGCCTGTCTCACAGGAGATTTTACTTCCATGTCTCCTCAAGGGCTACCCAGTTGTCCACCTTCCTGGAGGAGCTGGGTTACCGCTGCCACTATGACTGTTCCACCACCAGGTTGGGGAGGAGGCTGCCTCTGTATCGGGCATAGAGAAGCCCGATCTAAACTAAGGTTTGCCGATGGATTCGACAATCCTCCCGAAGTCTGAGGCGTCCCCTGGGGCTGATGCGCAACTCCAGCATCCAACAGCGTCTGGATCAATTTCGAGCCTCCAGCCACCGGAGGAGCCAGACGAGAAGCTCCTTTCTTCTTTTCTTGCCCATGAGAGGCAAACAAGCACCCGATCAGGGAAAGCTCACTCACCAGCAAACTTCAACAATATGCCGAAGCAGCAAATTCAGCCAGGTAAGGGAGTACGAGAGTGAGATGCAGAGCTGCAATTCATACTCCCGTCTCAATCGCCATCTTGGATCTGCCAGAAAGAAATCAGACGCTTGCAAGTTATACAAAACATGGCAATAAAACTTATTGGAAATGCAAAAAAATTTGACCGTCGCACCTCTTCTGATAAAAGCTCACTGGCTCCCTATTCCACACAGAATAACCTATAAAATCATACTTTTAACATTCAAAATGCTCTGTAACAACCAGCCAGAATTCTTAAACAATTTTCTAATTCCCTACACCCCAGCTAGATCACTGAGATCACAATCACAAAATCTTTTAACAATTCCATCTCTCTATATTATTAGCTCTACACGAACAACAAACTTCTCCTTATCAGTCCCATCTCTTTGGAACTCATTACCCCCAGAACTACGGGATGAACCCATGCTAGATCGTTTCAAAGGAAAACTAAAAACGTTTACTTTTAAAGATGCTTTTCAACCTTAAGAAACATTATCTTCATTTCTGTTCTGGTTATTAGATGGGATCCCCCCTTCCTTTTGTATTTCCCCTATATGGCTCTCTTTCCTATTTTATAATGTACTTCTTTACCTTAATCCTATCTTTCCAGTAGGTCCAGTATGTTTTAATGTATGTTACCCTATTTTACTATTTTTATTATAGTATGTACAAACCGCTTAGAAAACTGATAGATTCCGTACAAACGTAAGGAAATTCTTCTTCACCCAAAGAGTGATAGAAAACTGGAACGCTCTTTCGGAGTTGGACAAGTTCATGCTAAACTGGTGAGACTGGACTTATTTGGAGCACTGGTCTTGACCTTGGGGCCGCCACGTGAGCAGACTGCTGGGCAGGATTGACCATTGGTCTGACCCAGCAGCGGCAATTCTTATGTTCTTAACCCTATCTGTGAATTTTCATTGCCATTTAAAAAGACAGAGGGAATTTTCTTTTTTTAAATTCTTTATTGATTTTCCAAACTTCAATAGTGCAATACACAAATATATAACAAATAATAAGTCCATAGAAGCACATTCAACTTACAAATATACATAACCAACCATTTTCTCCCATCCACCCACTTACCCAATGCTTAACCAATCAAACACAGAAATATAGATTATCCCAATGACCTTACCCTATTAAAATTAATAATATCCTCCCATCCTTCCACCCACCCCAAGTGTAAACACTCAAAGGACAAAATTTCTGACACTATCCATATTAAGAACAACTGTATAAACTAGGTGCTAAAATTTGCATACCCATTATGCATTTAAATGTTAACATAAGAACATAAGAATTGCCGCTGCTGGGTCAGACCAGTGGCTCATCATGCCCAGCAATCTGCTCACGCAGCGGCCCTCTGGTTAAAGACCAGCACCCTAATCAAGACAAGCCCAACAGCGCACGTTCTTGTTCAGCAGGAACTTGTCTAACTTTGTCTTGAATCCCTGGAGGGTGTTGAATATTAGCATGTATTTATGGATTGCTAATATGCCCCAGAAGAAGTTCAATGCAATTTACAGTTTTAGAAGAGCCTGGCCAAGTCCAGGATTTCATTAGGGTTCCTGATATAGACATGATTATCGTTATGTGGTTTGGAGAGAAGATTAGCCATATCTGGTATTGTAAACTTAACATTATGGGTTCTGGTATGAGTACCACTTTCCTGGTTTGTGGGGTGATGAGTATGTAGAGAGCTTGATCATCTATCGAGATGGGAGAGGAGCTTTGTGTCTTGTGTAGTTTCTGTTGGTTGTAGCCTGTTTGAGGGGGGGGAAGGAAATTTTTCCAAATAGATAAGTTTTTAGGAGATGGATGCTCCTTAATTGTGCTGGTAAAGGACTCCACCATTTTGGAAAGATATAGAGTGAATAGTTTTGTATTTGATTCCTCTAATATCTGGGAATCTTGTTCTCATATGGTTTCTGATCAGGTTGTATTTGTCACTGAGTAGTATTTCTTTTTTTGTAAATCTTTATTCATTTTTATACGTACAATAAGTGTGATAATACATAAACACATTTGCACTTACTATTCAGCAATAATATCAATCATAAAATTTTATCTCCCTCCCTTCCCACCCCTTCATAACAAGTAATTAAATTACTTTATATAAGATGTTATACTTAAAATCCCCCCCTCCCTGAAAAATGAACTTTAAGAAATAAGGGAAAAGTAACATCTAATCATTACAAAATTTTGTTAATGGCTCCCACACATCTTGAAATTTCCTAATATATCCTCGCTGTGTTGCTATAACTCTTTCCATTTTATACATATAACATAATGAATTCCACCAAAAATTATAATTTAGTCTACTCCAGTTCTTCCAGTTATAAGTAATTTGTTGAATGGCAAGCCCAGTCATTATGAGTAATAGCTTGTTATTATTTGATGATATCTGACTCTTTGCTCTCATTGACATACCAAATAATACAGTATCATATGACAATGCCACTGGGTTTTCTAATAAACAATTAATTTGGTCCCAAATTGATTTCAAAAAAGTCATAATAAATGGACAATAAAATAATAAATGATCTAAAGTCCCTGCTTCGAGATGACAGTGCCAACATTTATTAGACTTAGAGCTATCCAATTTTTGTAACCAAACAGGGGTCCATAATGCTCTATGTAACAGAAAAAAAACCATATTTGTCTCATAGATGCTGACACTGTACATCTCATCCTCCAAGTCCAAATTTGTGGCCATTGAGACGCAGAAATTTGATGCTTGATTTCAATGCTCCAAATGTCTCTCAGACCATTGTTTGGTTTCTTTTTAATAAATCCAGTCAGCAATTTATACTACTGGGCAGCCTGGTAACCCAGGAAGTCCACCTGAAAGCATAAGACTGAATAGTATTTCTATTAAATTCAAAACATGTAGTCTGGTGTTTCACCATGGAAGATTAAAAAGATCAATATACCTAGTTTAAAAATACACCTTGCTTCAAAGAAAAACCAGTGTAGTTCGAGGTATGAGGGTGTCACTTTGTCATATTTACCATAGTTACTGAGAAAGTAAGTCTGGGTCGTTGCTACATTTTGAATGGTTTGTAAGGGGTGGGGCGGGTCTTTGTATCCTACATTAGTGGATCCCAACCCTGTCCTGGAGGACCACCAGGCCAATTGGGCTTTCAGGCCTAATGAATATGCATGAGAGAGATCTGCATATAATGGAAGTGACAGGCATGCAAATCTGCTCTATGCATATTCATCAGGGCTATCCTGAAAACCTGATTGGCCTGGTGGTCCTCTAGGACAGGGTTGGGAACCACTGTCCTACATAATGGGCATTGCAGTAATTTAGTTGGGATAGTACTAGTGACTGAGCCAAGATCTGAAAGCTTTCTCTTGTTGAAACAATGCCAAATTTGAATAAATTATAACTTTTGGCGGGAAACCTTATGCCACGTTTATAAGTTTGAACATATGAATTCGTTACAATTGGGACATTATAATAAATTCAAAGAGATTTTGGGATCCATTAACAAAATTTTGTACGAATTGATCATATTTCCCTTTGATTTCTGAATGAGTGTTATGCACTTCCAGGAAGGGTGGGTGGGAGGGAAGGGGGGGGGGATAAATACTTATCTTATTATTTGATTGTAATGAGTGCTGTTTTTTGTACCAATTGTTGGTTAATCTGTTGCACTTTGTGTTGGCTTTTAAAATGAATAAAGAATTGGGGGGGAAAAAAGAAACAATGCCAAATTTGTCTATTTTCTCAATGTTGTAAATATTTTCTGCACATATGAGCACATCTACAGGCGTATATACTATTGTGTGGCCTAAGTGCAATTCTGTAAATTCTAGTTTAACTTATATATCCCCTCATTCTGTAACACCATTTACATGTTTAAATTTATACTACCTAATATTCTAAAGCAGGGGTGCCCAACACGTCGATCGCGATCGACCAGTAGCTCAGGAAGGCAACGGGAGTCGATCGCGGAGCCCATCCCGGGCTCCGTGATAGACTCGTGTTGCCGTCCTGATCTACCGGGCCGATCAGCCTTCCTCTACAGTGTTCTCTCTAGGGCCTTTTAGCTGGGCGGTCCGCCCAGCTGTCATCTGCTGCTGTTGCCGCTGCTGAACATTAAAAAAAACAAAAAAAACCGGCTTGGAGATTTCAGCCAGTAGCGAACTTATGCTCCGTGGCTCTAACGTGTGCGTGCCGGCTTCCCTTCTCTTCCCTCCGAAACCGGAAGTTATGTCCGGGGGGGGGGGGGAGAAGGGAAGCCGGCACGCACATGTTGAGAGCCCTGAAGCAAGCGTTCGCTATGGGCTAAGGCAGGAGACAGGTTAGTGAAGCATTTGCTCTTCTTGCTGCTGGGTCCTGCCTACTTTCTGTTTCCGCGAAGGCAGGACCCGGCAGCATTCCCCCCAATAGGTCGATCTCGATCTTGGGCCAATCAGCCTTCCTCTCCCCGACGGCAGAATTGATGTCGGGGAGAGGAATGCTGGTCGGCCGAAGCAGGGAGAGCTTGGGGCGGCGTCAGCTTTCAGGCCTGTTATTGGTGGCGGTTTGGGTCCTGGCAGTGGCAGTGGCTTGGGGGAGGGCAAGGAGAAAGAAAGAAAAAGGGCAGGCAGGGAGACAGAAGGAAAGAAGAGAAACTGAAAAAAAAGAAGGAAAGAAGAGAAACAGAAAAAAAAGAAAGGGAGGCAGAGAGAAAGGAAAAGTTGGGGGAGGGAATGAGATCTGGAGGAGAGGAAGCATACAGGCTAAAAGAAGGGAAGAAAGATTGGATGCACAGTCAGAAGAAGAAAGTGCAACCAGAGACTCATGAAATCACCAGACAAGGTAGGAAAAGCACAGTTACTTACCGTAACAGGTGTTATCCAGGGACAGCAGGCATATATTCTCACATGTGGGTGATGTCATCTACGGAGCCCCAGCGCGGACAGCTTTTCAAGCAAACTTGATTGAAGTTTCAAGTTTGCTACACTGCAACACGCATGTGCATGCCTTCTTGTCCACTAGAGGGCGCATCCCACCTCGTGGTCCTCAGTTCCATAACTAGCAAAGAAGCCATCCCCGGGGAGGTGGGCGGGTTGTGAGAATATATGCCTGCTGTCCCTGGATAACACCTGTTACGGTAAGTAACTGTGCTTTATCCCAGGACAAGCAGGCATGATATTCTCACATGTGGGTGACCTCCAAGCCAACCAAAAAAGGGCAGGTGGGAGGATGGCAATTTAGGAAAACAGATTACGTAACACCGACTGGCCAAACCGGCCGTCGCTTCTGGACAAAGTGTCCAGACAGTAGTGGGAGGTGAACGTATGAACCGAAGACCAAGTGGCAGCTTTACATATGTCCTCCATAGGAGCAGATCGGAGGAAAGCAACCGAAGCTGCCATCGCCCGGACCTTATGCCCCGTGACTCGACCCGGGAGCGTAAGACCAGCCTGAGCGTAACAAAAAGAAATACAAGCAGCCAACCAGTTGGACAAGGTGCGCTTTGAAACAGGGTGTCCAAAACGATTAGGATCAAAGGACAAAAACAATTGGGGAACCTTCCGATGAGACCTGGTGCGTTGGAGATAAAACCCCAACGCCCTCTTACAGTCAAGCGTGTGAAGTGCCATCTCGCCAGGATGGGAGTGGGGCTTAGGAAAGAACACAGGAAGGACAATGGACTGATTGAGGTGGAAATCAGACACAACATTAGGTAAAAATTTAGGATGGGTGCGGAGAACCACCTTGTCATGATGAAACACAGTAAAAGGTGGGTCCGCAACCAAGGCCTGCAGCTCACTAATCCGTCGAGCAGATGTGAGTGCAATCAGAAATACCACCTTCCAAGTAAGAAAGTTCAGGAGAGACTTGTCGATAGACTCAAAGGGAGGTTTCATCAGTTGAGCTAAGACAACATTCAAATCCCAAACGACGGGAGGAGGCTTCAAAGGGGGGCAAACATTGATTAGACCCTTCATGAAACGAGTCACCAGAGGATGAAGCGAAAGAGAACGTCCTTCCAAGTGACGATGGAAAGCAGAAATAGCACTGAGATGCACCTGAACGGATGTCGTCTTCAGGCCTGAATTAGACAGATGCAACAAGTAGTCCAGCACCGAAGACACCGGGACCGAATCCGGATCCAGATGATGCGAGGAACACCAGGAGGAAAACCTGGTCCATTTCTGGGAATAACAAAGCCTGGTCGAGACCTTGCGCGAGGCTTCCAAAACTTCCCTCACCGACTGAGAAACAGGAACCGAAGTCAAGGGGCAAGGAACCAAGCGGTCAGGTGTAACGACTGAAGATTGGGATGCAAGAGCGAACCCCGACTCTGAGATAGCAGAGAGGGAAACACAGGTAGAAGCAGAGGCTCCCTGACACTGAGTTGAAGAAGCAGGGAGAACCAGTGTTGACGAGGCCACCGAGGCGCAATGAGAATCATAGTGGCTCTGGATGATTTGAGACGAACCAACGTCCTCAAGATCAGGGGAAAAGGAGGAAACGCGTAAAGGAATCTCCCTCCCTAGTCGAGAAGAAAGGCATCTGCTTCCAGACGGTCCGGGGAGTACATCCGAGAACAATACAGGGGCAGTTTGTGAGTCTCCGGGGAGGCGAACAGATCCACCTGCGGAGTCCCCCAGCGGTCGAAGACCTCGCGTAGGACTCTGGGGTTGAGTGACCACTCGTGCGGCTGGAGAAGCCGACTGAGTTTGTCTGCCAAGCAGTTCCGTTCTCCCTGGATATAGACCGCCCGTAGGAAGATGTTCTGGGAGATCGCCCATTCCCAAAGGCTCAGGGCTTCCCGGCAAAGGGACCAAGAGCCCGTCCCACCTTGCTTGTTCACATAATACATGGCCACCTGGTTGTCCGTTCGCACGAGGACTACCTGATCGCGGAGTAGGTGGCAGAATGCTCGAGCCGCCAGAAAGATGGCCCGAAGCTCCAACACATTGATGTGACAGCATCGGTCCTCCGCCGACCACAGGCCCTGGGTCCGCAGACCGTCGAGGTGGGCCCCCCATGCGTACTCCGAGGAGTCTGTGGTCAGAACTTTGCGATGTGGAGGGATGAGAAAGAGCAAACCTCCGGAAAGATTCGAAGAGTCGGTCCACCAACGGAGCGATCGTCTCAAAGAAGGAGTCACCGCTATGAGACAAGAGACAGGATCGCAATCCTGGCGCCACTGAGAAGCCAGAGTCCACTGAGGAATTCTCAGGTGCAGTCTGGCGAACGGAGTGACGTGGACCGTAGACGCCATGTGGCTCAGAAGCATCATCATGCGCTGGGCCGACACAACAGGTAGCCGAGAAACCAGACGACCCAACCGAACCAAAGCCTCCAAACGAGGAGGAGGGAGGAACGCACGGAGGTGGACCGTATCCAGCACGGCGCCTATAAATTGAAGCGATTGGGTCGGGCACAACTGTGACTTGGGAAAGTTCACTTCGAACCCCAGTCGCTGAAGGAAGCTGATAGACTGTAGGGTCGCTGAGATAACCCCCTCCCTGGTCGGGGCCTTGATCAGCCAATCGTCCAGGTAGGGGAAGACCTGAAGCGCCCGAGACCTCAGGGCTGCAGCGACTACCACCATACACTTGGTGAAGACTCGAGGGGATGAAGCCAGGCCGAAGGGGAGGACCCGGTACTGTAGGTGTAGCTCGCCCACCTGGAACCGTAAGAATTTGCGGAAGGTGGGGTGCACCGGAACATGGGTATACGCTTCCTTCAGATCCAGGGAGCACATCCAGTCTCCTTCCTCCAAGAGAGGATACAATACCGGAAGAGACAACATCCGGAACCTCTCCCGGACCAGGAACTTGTTGAGCTTTCTGAGGTCTAGAATGGGGCGCAAGTCCCCGGTCTTTTTTGGGACCAAAAAGTAATGGGAGTAAAACCCCCGCCCCCGCTGATCGGGGGGTACAGGTTCCACCGCCCGAAGCCTCAACAAGGCCCTGGCCTCGGCCATGAGGATGGGGAGCTGGGTCCGATTGTATGGGCAAGCCCCTGGTGACTGTTCCGGCGGCGCAGACCAAAAGTTGAGCGAGTAGCCCTCGGATACGGTCCGGAGCACCCAAGCATCGGATGTTATCTCGGTCCAAGCCGCATAAAAGGACCGGAGTCGACCCCCTATGGGAAGGGGGTCCGGTGCGAACGCGGAGGGGGGCCGGCCCCATCCGCATCGCCCGTCAAAAGGACGACGCTGGCTTGGACGGACCCTGCGCCGGAGGTTTCGTTTGTTCCCCTCTTCCCTGTTGAGGTGGATGCCGTGGCGGAGGCCTAGAAAAGGCCGGCGTCGACTTCTGAGGGTAACGCCTTGGAGGAGGCCGGAAGGGTTTCTGCGGCGTGGCCCGAGGCTTCGGACGGACCAACGAGGCCAGCGAGCGCTCCTGCTCCGATAACCGTTTGGTCGCCGCCTCTAGTGATTCATCAAATAACTCGGATCCCACGCAAGGTAAATCCGCTAGGCGTTCCTGCAGGTTTGGATCCATATCGAGGGTGCGGAGCCATGCTAGACGCCGCATAGCTACCGCAAAAGCAGACACCCTCGACACCAACTCAAACGCGTCGTACACAGCGTGAAAAAGATACAGGCGCAATTGAGACAGGTTAGACATAAACCTGGCGAATCCTTCCCTACGGGAATCTGGCAGATCATCGTGATACTGAGGCAGATCCTTCACCATGCCCCGTAAATAGGATGAGAATGTAAAGGCATAGTTGAGAACCCTGGTTGCCATAAGGGAATTCGAATAGAGGCGACGACCAAACTTGTCCAGGGTCCGACCCTCTCTGCCGGGCGGAACCGCCGCAGAAACTCTGGAGGGTTGTGACTTTTTCAGCGCCGACTCGACAAGCAAAGACTGGTGGGAGAGTTGAGCCTTATCGAATCCCTTGGGTGGAATAGTCCTATACTTAGATTCCATCTTAGACGGCACCGCTGTGACCGTAAGAGGTGAAGTCAGGTTCTTAAGGAAGGTCTGATGAAGGACCTTATTCAAGGGAAGTCGGGGAGTTTCCCTCGGGGGAGTGGGAAGGTCCTGCTCCTCGAGGAACTCCTTAGTGTATTGAGATCCAGCCATGAGGTCTAGACCCAAGGCACGTGCCATGTCCTGCACAAAGCTGGAAAAGGAGGACGGTCTGGCGGGCGGCGAGGGGGATCTCGACCTCCCCGCCGAACAGAAGGGGGAAGCCTCGTGGGAATAACGTGGTTCCCTACCAGACCCTGATTCCCAAGAGGCCAGATCCAATGGCCTCGAGGGGGTCGGGGAACGTCTACGTCTCGAAGAACCCCTGGGAGAGGTCCCAGGTGTCCGAGGTACCGAGGCACGCCCCCTCCTCTTCGGCGAGGAGTCACGCGAACCCCCTCTTGCTGGGGAACAGAGCAGTCTCGGGTTGTCGAGGCGAAGCTCCGAGACCCGCAATGCCTCGCCCCCGAGTGGCGAGGAGCGACCACGTCGCCGAGGGGAACCTCGCGAACGCTTAGGCTTCCTCGGACGACGCCTCGCCCGAGGCCGGCCCGAGGGCGAGGAGTCTCGGGAGGACCTCGAGGAAGAGGAGGAGGAGATCCGCCTCACCCTGCGCACCTTGTCACGGGGTCTGACGCTACTCTCAGGCGGGGCCCCCGAGGTCGAAGTCGAGGGTAAGGTCGGGGCCGAGGTCGGTGCCGCCCCGGTACCCGAGATCGAAGGAGTCAAGACCGAGGCCGCCGAGGTCGGTGCCTTCGAGGCCGGAGCTGTCGAGGCCGAAGCCTGCTGCAACTGCTCGAGGGCTCCAGACAGCTCCGAGGCACTCAATGCTCGGAGCAAGTCTTGGAACGCCGGAATTCCCACCATGGTAGGCAGTTCCGAGGCCGGGGGATGCTCCCTGGAGGGCGACCTCGGTCTCGAGTATTCCCTCAGGGCATTAGTGGCCGTAGTTCTAGGCGGAGCCAAAGACGACCCACCCGCCTTGGAGGAGCCCGAAGATGGCTTCTTCGTCGACCCTGGAGTCGGGGATGGAAGAGAGGACTTACCCGAGGCAGGTTTAGTCGAAGGGGTAGTCTGCGACGTCGAAGGACGCGGCGACGCCGAGGATCCCGAGGCCGAGGTCAAGGCCGGGGCCGAAGCCGAGGCCGACGTCGAGGCCTTCCCTGGCGCGGGGTCAACCGCGAAGAGCTCCGCCATCCTGGCACGGCGTCGGCGGAGCGCTCTGGCCTGGAAAGTGGAGCACCGAGCGCACGAGTCAGTCGGATGCTCAGGCCCCAAGCAGAGTAAGCACCACCGGTGTGGGTCGGTGATGGAAAGTAACCGCTCACACCGGGTGCACTTCTTGAAGCCCGTCAGGGGACGGGACATGAAAAAACGACCCGGCCGAAAACAAGGCCGGTCGCGGCCGCGGCTCACGGGAGCCCCCGGAGCCGACGGAAGACAAAATTTTTTTTTTTTTTTAACGAAACTGTCAAAACAATGAAAAAACAATAAAAGAAGCACAACGACCGATTAAATTCACCGGACGCGGCGACAGAAGGCAAAAACAGCAGAGCTCAGTTTCCACAGGGCTTCTGGCTCCGCGGAAAAAACTGAACTGAGGACCACGAGGTGGGATGCGCCCTCTAGTGGGCAAGAAGGCATGCACATGCGTGGTGCAGTGTAGCAAACTTGAAACTTCAATCAAGTTTGCTTGAAAAGCTGTCCGCGCTGGGGCTCCGTAGATGACGTCACCCACATGTGAGAATATCATGCCTGCTTGTCCTGGGATAAAATGATTTTATTTTAAATTTAGTGATCAAAATGTGACTGAATTTATATCTGCTGTCTATATTTTACACTAAGGTCCCCTTTTACTAAACTGCAATAGATGTTTTTAGCGCAGGGAGCCTATGAGCGTCGAGAGCAGCGCTGGGCATTCAGCGCAGCTCCCTGCGCTAAAAACTGCTATCGTGGTTTAGTAAAAAGGGAGGGGGGTATATTTGTCTATTTTTGTATGGTTGTTACTGAGGTGACAGTGCATAGAGTCATCTGCTTTGACCTCTTTGAAAAACCCTGGAATAGGAATGATAATTAACATTTTCTATTCGTACAGTGTGCGTTGTGGTTTTTTTAAATTTTATTGTTAGTAGATCATTTTGACTTGGTCATTTTAAAAGTAGCTCACAAGCCCAAAAAGTGTGGGCACCCCTGTTCTAAAGGGTTTACTGGGCCTGCTTAAACCCTGCTGAACGACCCGGTGCACAGTACTCAGCAGCACTTAACTGGTTATTGCTGGTGAATATCGCCGCATCTCCTAACCAGTTGGGTTAAGGGTGAGTCAGGGCGATGGAAGAAAGTGACAGCGCTGTGTATGTTTAATAGTGCTATAGAAATAAGTATTAATAATAGTTACTTGTCCAAGGTCACAAGAAGCTAGCAGACTACTTAACTCCAGTTTCTCCTATATATACATAAAACACACTGGAACAATCCCCTAGGATCGGATGCCATGTGTATCTTCTACTGTCATTTCTGTAAACTACTACTTATCATTTCTAAAGTGCTACTAAACATATGCAGCACTGTATATCAAGAGACAGTCCCTGATATGTAGAGCTTACAATCTATTTAAGAGAAATAGGACAAATAGGGGTTGGGGCAGTGTATTGTAAACTGTGCCGGCAGATTCCAGGCGTGCTGCGAGGTGCCGGTGAGGAGAGGCGCTGGCTGGCTACTTACAGGATGTACATCTCGCGGCGAAAGGCACGTCTTGTACTTGGTCAGCCAGTGCCTGCGCCTCTCCTTGTTGCCGGCGTCTCTGCTCCTTCTTCTCATCTCTCCATCTGCAGCAATCTCCACCAACACTAACAGGAAACATAGAAACATAGAAGATGACGGCAGAAAAGGGCTACAGCCCATCAAGTCTGCCCACTCTGCTTACCCACCCCCTGTCTATGCCCTAATGACCCAATTTCCTTATCTTGACCCTTGTAGGGATCCCACATGGGTATCCCATTTATTCTTAAAGTCTGGCACGCTGTCTGCCTCGATCACCTGCACTGGAAGCTTGTTCCAATGATCAACCACTCTCTCTGTGAAGAAATACTTTCTGGTGTCGCCATGAAATTTTCCGCCCCTGAGTTTGAGCGGGTGCCCTCTTGTGGCCGAGGGTCCCTTGAGAAAGAAAATATCATCTTCCACTTCGACACGTCCCGTGAGGTACTTAAATGTTTCGATCATGTCTCCCCTCTTCCTACGTTCCTCGAGAGTGTAGAGCTGCAATTTGTTCAGTCTCTCTTCATACAAGAGACCTTTGAGCCCCGAGATCATCCTGGTGGCCATCCGTTGAACCGATTCAATTCTGCGCACATCTTTACTGTAATGTGGCCTCCAGAATTGCACACAGTACTCCAGATGAGGTCTCACCATGGCCCTGTACAACTGCATTATGACTTCAGGCTTTCGGCTGACGAAACTTCTATTGATACAATCCAATATCTGCCTTGCCTTAGATGAAGCCTTCTCCACTTGATTGGCAGTTTTCATGTCTGCACTGATGATTACTCCTAAATCTCGTTCTGCTGAAGTCCTAGTTAAAGTTTCTCCGTTCAAGAAGTACGTCCTGCATGGATTTCCGCTTCCGAGGTGCATGACCTTACATTTCTTAGCATTGAAGCCTAGCTGCCAGGTTGAGGACCAACTTTCCAATGTAAGCAGGTCCTGCGCCATATAATTCTGTAAACTGCATTCACTTACTATATTACATAGTTTGGCGTCATCGCCGAATAGTGTTATTTTACCTTGAAGCCCTTGAGTCAGATCCCCTATGAATATGTTGAAAAGGAGTGGACCCAGGACCGAGCCCTGCGGCACTCCACTGGTCACCTCCGATGTTTTAGAGAGGGTACCATTAACCACCACCCTCTGAAGTCTGCCACTCAGCCAATCATTGACCCATGCAGTTAGTGTCTCTCCTAACCCCATCGATTCCATCTTGCTTAGCAGCCTGCGGTGTGGGACACTGTCAAAAGCTTTCCTGAAGTCCAGGTACACGACGTCCAAAGACTCTCCCAAGTCCAACTTTCTTGTTACCCAGTCAAAGAAGCGGATGAGATTGGATTGGCAGGACCTACCCTTGGTGAATCCATGCTGACTGGGATCCCGAAGATTCCCTTCATTCAAGATCGTGTCCAATTTGCTTTTAATTAGTGTTTCCATGAGGCTCAGGGCCATGGCTGGAGGACATCCGCGCAAGCGCAGACGTCGAAGTGATTACCAAAAGTCTATATATAAACTCACTATGCTACGTAGTGAGTTTATATATATATAATATAGACTTTTGGTCAATGATTTTATCCGATTTATACAGGCTCATGTTTATTCTTTTTGCAGTTTAATTTGATACCTTGTCAACCTTGAACCCCCCGATGAAGGTGTGTTAACCGAAACACGGACCGTGTCGGGTCCCTTGGTTTGTAAAACGGTGGTAACATTAAGCGCATGAAATAACTAAAATAATAAACCTAGCCTGCATCTTGTACGCTTGACTGCAGTTTTTCTTTTGTTCTTTGTGCTGGACCTTCTTCACAGCAGATTGTGTTGGATTTTCTTGTTGTTTTTCGTACAACAAGAACAAGTCAAACATATGCAATAGACAATCACAGCAGCAAAAAAAATCAGATTACAATACAAAGTATGGCATAGTCAATATCATTACAGACCACTCTGGCACAAGTTCATTACCGCCTGAATGGCGTGTGCACAGAGCTTGGGAGAGCTCAGTGATTATTTTGTTATCAGCAGCCTTCAGATCACTAACAGCGCTGAACATCCAAATGTAATTTAACTGGCGTAGTTGGCATTAAAAAGAAACACCGACTACAGCGGCTGAATATCAGGATTTAGTTCTGGATGGGTGGAGAACTAAATCAGGAAGTTCAGGTTAGGAATGTTTAGCAGGCTCTGTGGTTGCACTTCTGAAGGCTGATTTAAGAAGGGACATGTGCTGCGATTTGTTTTCCTTTCAGTTGTGTTTTGAATCCTCTGTTTAGGAAGAACTCACTGTGGAGGTAATTTTATAACAACGCACTTATGTGGGAATAGGGTTACCCTATAGGATTTACCCGAACATGTTCTCTTTTTACCAGGCGTCCGGATGGCTTTTCTTGTTGAAATCTTTATTGATTTTCAAACTTTGATAATGCAATACAATTGGTAAATCATAAATACTGCATGGAACGCACTAACAACTATACAATTATTACATTAAACAATCATTTACTCCCATCCTCCTCTTAATTATTAATACAATAACTGTTATTGGTTATTCCTTCTCTAAAATTCATAAATACTCGAAGACAATATATCTTCACCGTTACTGCACCACAAACATGGAATTCTCTCCCACTATATTTAAGGGTAGAGAAAAATCTTGAAAAATTCAAAAGCCAACTTAAGAGCTTTCTTTTTAAAGACGCTTTCAATACTTAATTGAAATGCTAATTGCTCTTTATTACTTCCATTCATTCCAGTCACTTGAAGATTTCTTTTATAAATTTATTTCGTTTTTCCCCATCCTTTTGTAATTTACCCTCAATGTTCTCTCCTTTCCTATTATAAATTGTATTTCTTTCCCCTCTATCCTAGTGTTTCCTGTAGTAATTTGTCTAGTATTTTAATGATTTTTATGTTTTTATTTATATTATTGTTATGGTTTTATCCTGTATTTTTCTGTATATGTAAATCGCTTAGTAATTATGATAGGCGATCAATCAAATATTGAATAAACTTGAAACTTGAATAATACATATGATGTTATTTCAATATTATAATTAAATATTTTAACTCCTCAACGTACATTTCCCTCCCCCCCCTCCCACCCTCCCTGGATGTGTAAAGAAATCTAATGAAAAGGGAAGAAACATGACCCTTACTGTAATGCAACAAAAGTAGTCAATGGACTCCATACATCATTAAAGGACTTACTAGTCCCCAAACGTTCCGCCATCATTCTTTCATACTTTTACATGGTACACACATTTACTCACCAAAAAGTGTAATTAATCCTGTCATGGTTCTTCCAATTATATGTGATCAATTGAACAGTTATTCCGTCATGATCAGCACTTTGTCCAGGTTTTGAAAACTATTGAATTTGGGGCCATGACTGGAGGGCATTTGCGCATGCGTGGTGGATGCAACACGATGACATCATGCACATATGTGTAATGTCATCACATTGCATCCACACATGCACAGATGCCCTCCAGATGAAGAGACGGGGTTTGTGTGGAGCCGGGGTAGGCCTGTGGGGGGAATGGGCAGGGCCACACAGCCTCTTTTTTAAAAAAAAACAAACAAAATCTTGTAACCCATGTGGAAGGCCAAGACAACCCCTATTTTAGAGCTATTTTAGAAAGCTAACACAGGCACCTATGTGCATCAAACAAGCAGGAATAGCGGATAAAAGCAATAATGCAAACTTTCACTTGCTCCATAGTTGTAGTAAATTTCCACATCAAGTATGTTGCGACTGTCCATGCTCCATCCGACTCCTTTCCCAGCTACGCCTCATCTCAGATTGTGTAAAAGAAGTTGCAAACATTTGCAGCACCCAGAGCCAGATTAAAGCAGAAGCAAACTAGACGCACATCTAAGGCCCAAAACTTCAGGAAGGCCCTGTCAGATGTGCTCAGCACCTGGAACACTGGAGTTGCCAACTGTCTTAGATTTTTTTCAGGGTTCAACAGATTTGTGAGTTAACTACCTAACAGAAGATTCTATTCTCTATGGGTCCAATATTCAAAAGAGTTTAGCCAGGCAGGAGAACTCCTGCCTACCTAAACCCAACCGAGCTGGCCATCCACCTATATTCAACCACAGAATATTGCCGGTGACTGTAGCAGCCTTGTCTGGTTAGTGCCAGAGTGGTTCTGGCGCATAGCTGACATTTAACTAATTACCGGTGACATACTGAATATCAATCAGTGCCCAGTTAACTTCCAGATGACTACACTTGTGTATTAAATGCCAGAGCGCAGACGCAGCTTGGCACTGAATATTAAGGCTTAATTCAGCCCATGGCTTTCAGTGGTTTAGAAACCAGTGGCCACCATAGGCTGAAAATCAGACTCTTAATTTAAAGCCTGCCTTATCCCAGAACAGTCCGTGGTGGTTTATATTTAAAGAATCCAGCATAGTTCACTGGAAATTTACATTAATAAATCCACAGAAATGAAACGCACCAATCAAATAAAAAAATTAAAAACCCTCTTGGTCAGTGGTGTACTAAGGGGGCGGACCGCCCTGAGTGCCGTCTTGGTGGGGATGCCGGTACTTCTCCTCCCCCACACCATGCTCGCGCCCTCTCTTCCCCCCAAACCGCTTTAATCTTTGTCAGCGTGGGGCCAGGAAGTGATGTCGGAGAGAAAGCCAAGGCTGGTACAAGCAGCAGACTAGAGAAGCTGCTCGCACTGGCAAAGATTTAAAGATGTAGATGTGGGGGGAAGGAGTGAGGGGGCAGAAAGGAGGGCGGGAGGGGGTGCGCCTCCTACTCTCACTACGCCACTGCTCAGTTAGGGGCCCTTTTACTAAACTGCAAGAATTATTTATACATAGTCTGGGTTTCGGCATTGAATATCTGATATGTACTGAGCTGGCTAATATAGCCTGCAAAATCAATAGTCAGTTCTTAACTCAGGGGTAGGCAACTCCAGTCCTCGTGGGCCGGAATCCAGTTGGGTTTTCAGGATTTCCCCAATGAATATGCATGAGATCTATTTGCATGCCCTGCTTTCAATGCATATTCATTGGGGAAATCCTGAAAACCCAACTGGATTCCGGCCCTCGAGGACCGGAGTTGCCCACCCCTGGTTTAACTGCATAAGCCAAACTGCTTAAAACAGTGGTTCCCAACTCTGTCCTGGAGGACCACCAGGTCAATCGGGTTTTCAAGCTAGCCCTAATGAATATGCATGAGAGAGATTTGCATATAATGAAAGTGACAGGCATGCAAATCTGCTCCATGCATATTCATTAGGGCTATCCTGAAAACCCGATTGGCCTGGTGGTCCTCCAGTACAGGGTTGGGAACCACTGACATAAAAGATAGGAATTTCAGTCAATCCTTGGTCTTCAAATTATCTGAACTATGGAACGAGCTTCCACTTATCCTAAGGGGTCCTGGTCCTTTTCAACTTTTTCGTAAATCATTAAAAACTATTTTATTTGCTAATCACTTCGGAAATCAACCATACTAATATTTTCTGTCTGTTATTTCCTTTTTCTTTGTATTTTTTTTTTTTTTTTAGTTTCTGTTAGCCAAGTCGAGCTTCACTTTGGTTGAAGACCCGGTATACAAAGCTAAGTTTTAGTTTAGTTTAGACTGCTATTTATGCAGATCTATTTAAGCAGTTTACTACTACTATTTATTATTTATAAAGCGCTACCAGATGCATGTAGCATATGACAAAAATACAAAAGACTGTCCCTGCTCGAAAGAGCTTACAATCTAATTTAGATGGGCATAGGACAAAGGTTTATACTTAGGTGAGAATATAAGGACTAGAGATAGGGGAGTAAAGAGGGAATGGCAACAGATATGGGTGCTTTACCAGTTGTTGAGGGTAGGGCATAAATGCAGTTTCAAACGTGTGCTTTTAGCCTGGATTTGAACATCATGAGTGACAAGCCCCTAGAAAGCCCTATGAAAAAGAGCAAGAGCTTTATATTGAGTGCAACATTTACTTGGGGAGTGTGTGGTGCAGTTTTTAGAGCCATAGCCTCAACACCCTGAGGTTGTGGGTTCCAATCCACACTGCTCCTTGTGACCCTGGGCAATTCACTTACTCCCACTTAATTGAGTACCTGAATATAAACCATTTAGGTTATAAGTGGTATATAAATATTTAAATAAATAAATAATTGCAAATAATTTCCCTGCTGTAGCAATGTCAGCAATAAAGGGCAAGGAGAAAACCAGAACAAAAACAAGGAGTCAAGTACAAAAAAAAAAGTCCAATCAAACTTTATTAGTAACAGTAATGACCAAGTCGAGGACAGTTCTTTACCCCTCCATTACTGTTGCTAATAAAGCTCGATTGGTCCTTTTCTACTTGATTCCATATTTTTGTTTAATCTGGCCCTTCTGGACCATCTGCCTGCTTATTTCTTGGAACCTTTGCAGTCGGAGGAATAGCTACCATAGATCAAGCCCAGCAAAATGCTTAGCATCGCCCAAAGGGGCATCTGAAGTTGGACCCCTATGTAACAGTGTGGGTCTGGCCTCCTCCAACTTCCCCCCACCTACTACCGATCTACCACACACTGCCACAGTCACAGCAAAGGCAGTGGGGCCTTTCCTCTGCCGCATCCTGCTTCTATGATGCAACTTCCTGGAGGTGGGATGGGGCAGAGGAAAGACCCTGCCACCCAAAGAGGCAGTTTCAGCACTGCCTCTGCCGTGACCATGTGTGGCAGACTGGTGGCAGGCAGGGGAAGCTGGAGTAGACCGGACTCACACATGCATGTGGCAAGGAGGTAAGGGAGAGAATGCCAAGTTTGGAGGGAAGGGTGGCCACGTAAAGATGACAATGTCTAGGGAGGGCAGAGGGGGAAAGATGCCAGATCCAGGAGGGTGTGTGCCAGAACCTAGGGTGAGGTCTAATCTAATCTAATCTAATCCTTAGGTTTGTATACCGCATCTTCTCCACGTTCGTAGAGTTCGGCACGGTTTACAGGAGATGAGATACGAAGGAACTACAATAAAGGGTTAGAGGACGAAGTATGAAGAATATTTAGAGGACTTGGGATAACAAAGTTGGAGAGAGGCTTACATTTTTGAGAAAAACCAGGTCCATTTTGGTTTTCCTGCCTAGGGACCACTGAAACTTAGCTACACCACCATTCGTAGCAATGCGAGTTACAGGCCTACACAACTCACTAGAACAGGATCAAGGTACTGAAGTTTAACAAATCCCCTGAGAATTTACTTTTGGGAAAATGGTCTTGGTAAATACAGGCTGTTTTAACAAATTTCGACTAAATCTATCCACAGATCATGACTTATCGGTAAGTGCAAACATAACGTGACCATTTATTTTTTTCATCAAAACGGGATATCTATTAATATTCAGTCCCGCCCCCAACCCCGCTTTAGCCACACACCCAATCCCGCTCTAGCCCCGCCCAGCTCTGTCCCCAATTTCTTCCATTCATTTTTCATGCACACATAATATCTTATTAATTCATAATGGTAACCATAAAATTTTTTTAAAACCACAAAGCATACTATACGCAGAGAAAATGTTAATTATAATTTATATTTGGGGGGTTTTCAAAGATGTCAAGGCAGATGACTTTAAAATATGCAATGTCACCTCAGTAACTAAAGAAAAATAGACAAATATAGTACAGATATAAATTCTCAAAACAGACACATTTTGATAACTAAATTGAAAATAAAATCATTTTCCCAACCTTTGCTGTCTGGTGATTTCATGAGTCTCTTGTTGCGTTTCCTTCTGACTGTGCATCCTTTCTTTCATTTCTTTCTTTCTGCACTCAGGCCCAACAGTTATCCCTTTATTTTCCCTCCCTCCTTCCTTCCTATGTCCTCAGTGCCTCCTTCCTATGTCCTTAGTGCCCCTTCCTATATCCTTAGTGTCCTCGGTGCTTCCTTCCTATGTCCCCCTCACTGCCTTCCAGCCTTTGTCTCCACCCCTTCCCCTATGCTCTTGCATCTCTCTCTTCTCCTTTCCTTCCTTCCCATTCCACCCCATGGTATGGCATCTCTATCTCCTTCACATCTCTCTCCTCTCTTTCCATCTCCCCCTCCCACTCCATTATCTGGCATCTCTTCTTCCTTTCTCTCCTTCCTTCCTCCTGGTCTGGCATCTGTCTCCTCCCCCTCCCTCCATATACCCTTACATCTTTCCCCCCCATCCATGGTCTGGTAGCTCCTTTCCTTTCCCTCCCTCCCATCGTCTTGGCATCTCTTTCCTCTCCTCTCCCTTCCCTGGTCTTCCTTCTCCCCTCTCTCTCCCCAATTGGGTGCAGCAGCAGCACTTCTCTTCCCCTATCCCCTCCCCAATTGGGTGCAGTAGCAGCTTTTCTCTTCCCCTCTCCCCCCCCCTTGGGTGCAGGAGCAGCAGTTTTTCTCTTCCCCCTCGGGTGCAGCAGCTTCCCCCCTCCCCCCCTTGGGTGCAGCAGCATGATTTCTGTTCCCATCCCTCCCAACGGCAGAGTCGCAAGCTTCCCTCCATCGCTGACCTATCTTCCATAGGTCAGCGACAGAGGGAAGCTTATAACTTGCTGCTCTTCCTTGCTTTGGGGCTTCCTCGTTGCCGGGTCCTGCCTTCGCTGAAACAGAAAGTAGGCAGGAGTCGGACCCGGCAGCGAGGAAGCCCCAAAGCAAGTTGTAAACTTTCCTCCGTGTCTCCCTTCCCTCCGTGGCTGCCTGTAGTGAACTCCTGCTCCGAGGCTCGAATGTGTGAGTGCCGGCTTCCCTTCCCTTCTCCTCCCCCCCCAGGACGTAACTTCCGGTTTCGGAGGGAAGAGAAGGGAAGTCGGCACCTACACGTTAGAGCCCCAGAGCATTGGTTCAGTTTGAATTCTGGAGTCAGCACGGGAAGGAACATCAACAGTAGCAGCAGGATTAGGGCACGGAGAACACTGCGGGGGTTTGGCGCTGGACCGACCGTCCCCTTGTCCCCGCGCACAGCTTCGGGACGCTGTTCCTGAATACAGAACATTTCGGCGTCCCAAAGCGGTGGCTCAGGACAACGGGATGGTCGGCCCAATAACAGGACTGTCCCGTTGAAAACGGGACGTTTGGTCACCTTGCCAGCAATGATGACAGCGGCTTTGCACAGATGAACTTCCTCTAAAAAAGGACTGCTAATTTAAACAGACACTATAAAAATTCAGAGCCTCCTTAAAAAATGCACACCTGTCCTCCTTCAAGCCTTTAATTTTTGCTTTACTAATTTAGCTTTTGTATTTAAAAAAAACCCAAAAAACTAAGACAGAAAGAAAGCTCTTTTCTTAACACTTGTTATAGAAAAGTTAAAACCTCCATTAAAATACAGGCTGGAGGTCACTGAAGAGTACAAGAAAGGGAGGCAGGCGAGTACTAGCAGGAAGTGATAATTGTATTATAAAAGTCTGTGCTATACAGGCAAAATTACTGAGCTCCTGTGGGTACTGAACACCCTGAAGGCAGAACCCTTCTCTTAACTAGAATTATCTTGCACACCTAATGAGACCAGCCTAATGCAAAATGAGGAGAGAGGCTGACTGAAGGGCTCCTGCCACCATCTGAGCCAGCCTTGTGTTTCAATACAGATTACAGATATTATTAAACCGTAATCAATACTTCTGTTTTTGTAAAGGTGTTACAATATAGAGTTAAAGTTTTCTGAATTGGTTCTCAATACAGCCCTCTTAAACCATATAATCAATCCTCTTTCTTTCTGCCTATAATATATAATCAATCTACCTGCTTATACATACCTATTTGTACATACCTATATAAAATATATTGTATATTTATTCATGTGTATGGATAAGTTTGAATTCTTCCTTTTTATCTTTAAAACTTTCATTTTGAGGAAAATTAGAAGTCAAATTACTAGGCCCAGGAATATAACTGGGATTCTATTCATGTAATTATCAATATAATATACAGTATATATTCTAAAAGATGTTTCTCCTCTTTCCAACCACTAGTACTATATCATCACATACTTTTTTTTTTAAACATATCCCTTCCCCCACCCCCGCATTCCTTACACATTTGCTTTCTCACCTCCTGCTCCCAACTCCACACCTGAAGCACCTCACAGAAGGAACAGTGACCTTCAAGAAATCCTAGCATGGTGGAAAAAGGTGTGAGTGAGCACAGCATGAGGGCCAAATATTTTTCAAGGCTAGATCCGGTGTTAAAAGCTCTACAAACACAGATGAACAAGATGTCAAGATGGGGGAGTGTTGTACTTGTATAATGTTTATATGATTTTTTTTTCTTCCTGATACTGCTTTGACCTTAGAAATGTGGTGGAGAGGAAGGCTGAATTTGATCTCATTTCAGCAGCAAGAAAGGATGGAAGAATGAACCATCTAGTTGCTATTCCTTTAGAAGAGAACAGTTCGGAGTTAGAATGCAGTTAAGGTGAGGGATTCAAGATAGCGTCGAGGACGGACGCTTGATCGGGAGTCAATGACTTTTTTTCGTTTACTTACCGCAGTAAAGACTGACCTGTAATGGGGAAAAGGAAGGGGACAGTTCGCCCTAACCCTCCGGCATCTGTTGCCCCGCAGATGATAAGTCAGCAGACGATTTTGGCTGCCTTTGCCCGCTCAGGTGTGGAGACACACGCTACTTCGGAGGCGAGCCCAGAGCTGTCGGGAGACCTCGGCGTTGGAGTACTCCGGACGATTCTGAGTCCGGAGCAAAGGTCAACTCCTCCCCAGCCCAGAAGTTTGGTGGTACAGGGAGCTGCAGGAGCCCAGCAGCCCGGTGAGAGGAGTCTAGATTCCAGCAGAGGAGGGAAGCCAACACTGGAAACTCAGGAGGAAGGTGCTGGCTTGGAAGTCCAATTAACCCCCCACCACCAGTGAAGTATAGGTGAGAGGAACAACATAGGCTTTGGGGAATTGAAAAAACCTGTAAAGATTGATATGGAGGCACTGTGGCAGACCATATCTATAATGGACGCCAACCTAAAAGTGAGTCTTTCAACAATTAAAAATGACTTTGGAACTATCTATTCCAAAGTGGAACAGCAAGGTTTACATCTATCTAAATTAACTGAAAAATTGGAGAAACAGGAAGAAAATATGAATGAAGTAAAGACTGTCCAGTTGGAATTGGTGAAGGAAAAATCATTTATTTCACGCAAATTGGAGAATTTTGAAAATTCACTTAGAAAAAATAATTTGAGACTTTTGAATTTTCCCAAATGTTTAGTCATATCCCCAGTGGAGATGGCGAGAAAATATTTTCGTGAAGTCCTAGCCATTCCTGTGGAAATTTTACCTCCAATTGTTAGGGCTTATTACTTGGATATAAAGAGACCTCAAGGGGAGTCGACCCCTAAGGAAACTTCTAAGGACAATGTAGATTTGTCTTTAATTTTGGAGAGTTCTCTTGAGGTGGTTACAGATAGAACTATTCTTTTGCTGACTCTAGCTCTGGAAAGTGATAGGGAATATGTTTTATGTTTATATTTCCGCCATTTAAATGATAAATTTTTGGGCTCAAATGTTAGGATTTTTCCAGATCTATCACAAAAAAAGTCAGAGGCGTAGGAAGGAGATTTTGGCCTTGCGGCCCAGAACCCTAGCCCTCGGAGCTACTTTTTTGTTAAAGTTTCCAGCTAAATGTTTTATTTCCTATCAAAATTAAAATTTTCTTTTTTTTTTTTTGAGCCTAAACAATTAATAGATTTTTTAGGACCAAAGGAAGGGTCAGTTTAGTCCATTGATTTATGACCTGACCATCGGCTGTAGCGTGGATAACCAGGGTTGTTACTTTATTTAGGATAATTTTCTTATTACAGTGGAATGTATTATTATTATTATTTTTTATTTCCATGTCTTGAATCCATTATTTGTGGACTAAATAATTGTTTTGTATTTCTTATACATTTATGTGTATGCATGGAGTTCCTTTCTACCCTAACTTTTGTTAACCGTGTCGAGCTTTACGAATGTAGAGATGATGCGGTATACAAACCTAAGGTTTAGATTAGATTAGATTAGATTATTTCCTATCTGCGCATATTCTGATCCTTTGTCAAGATTGTTATGCTTGATGAAAATGTAAAACTATATACATAAATAATTAAAAAAAAAAAAAAAAGAATGCAGTTAAAGTTGGGCAGAGGGGGAGATTTAATTTCTAGATTTATTGAGGGTAATAGGTGCCTAGGCTAAGTGGGCAGGAAGGTGCCTATTTTTGGCGCTGTTCTATAAAGACATGTGGAGGAGCATTTTCAACATGACATCCCAACACGCACAAAAATCCAGCCGTGAACATGACTATTTTCAAAACAGAAAAATATCTGAAAATGGCTATTTCTTAGATGTGCTTGTCCTCAGTGTGTCTTTCTTTTTGAATCAGTTTTGGAAAAAAAAAAAAAAAAAGTTCAAAAGAAAAATGCATGAAACAAACCATTGGGATGGAGGAGGGGGGCCAGCATTCTCATTAAGCCCTTTGCTACCCGATTTTCCTCCGACCTAATTCACTAACCTCTGTGCTGATCCGATTCCGATCTGCACATGCAAATGAGGGGAAGGGCATCCATAAGTAAAAAGGACGTGATTCACCAAAAAAATTAAAGAACACCAACTGGGCTGCCCGATCAAAAAATAAGTGACTGCTGAGGACCAGTCACTCAGGTCCTTTCTGACTGCCCTGCTCTCTGCCGCCATGCTTTCTGCCCCGACTCGCCTGCTCTTCCCCGCAGTGCGAGCCTGTGGTTTTAACCTACGGGTTAAAACCACAGACTCGCAAAGTAAAAACAAACAAACAGTATAGTAAAAGATTTTTTAAAAAGTTAAAAAGCAGGAAGGAAGGGCCAGCGCATGCGCAGACCATTTACAGTCAAGGAAGATGTTCTGCGCATGCTCAAGGATCGCTCTCCAGCGATCTGTGCGGTTGATGGGGGGCGTGCCAATGCTTGCACCCATTTGCATGACATTGCGCTGAGAATTCATTGGCCTGCCATGGATCGGGTAGGTAAGTGAATCTAGCCCTCAGTAGACTGGTCACACAAACATCCCAGCAGAGCAGTGGGGCACCCTAGGGGGCACTGCAGTGAACTTCATATAAAAAAGCCGAAGTGCACATCTCACCATAACCCCCTTATAATGCATGGAGAGCCCCCCCCCCCAATTCACTCAAAATCTACTGGCCCCAACTGTACACCACATCAATAGGCCTTATGCTTGCTTATATGTAGGTGGGATCTGGATGGGCTTTAGAAGGCACAAAAAAATTAACCATAAGTGTAATATTTGGAGTGGGATACAAAGTCCACTGCATTGCCCACTAGGCTACTCCAGAAACATACTTGCTGCTCTACTAGGACTGGCAGGTATGTACTGTTTCATTTGCATCTTTGGGGGGTAAAAGGGGTTCAGTGACCACTGGGGCAGTGTGGGGGTGGGTCATGCCTCCAATATACCTAAAATAACATTCCAAGAGTGAAAATGGTTAATAAGATTACTCTTGTTAAGAAAGAAGTGGAACTCTAAAGAGGGGAGCAGAAATTCTTCAATAGAAAGCTGCACGAGAAAGGGGGCAACGGGAATCCTGCAGAGTCTGCACGGATCCCTTCCAGGCTCGCGGGGAGGGGAGTAGTTAGTATGGGGCTCTCGTGGATGCACTACCTTCCTCCGGATCCAGCCGCCCTCACTATAATCAGGCCACTGGCAGTGTTCCTACATGTGGCTGGCGACTAACCCAGAAGTCTTCCCTCTGACGCGTTAGTTGACCGCATGTAGGAAGGAATACTGCTGGCAGCCTGAAGAAAGCAAATGCGGCTGGACCCGGAGGCAGGTAGTATACCCATGGAAGCGGGGTGGGAAAGGAGGCAAAAAGATGCTGCATGGGCTGAAGGAGTATGGGAAGCATAGACGTCAGCACAGGGGGGGGGGGCATGGCCCCCCAAAGAGTAATGATCAGAGGTCAGAAATGGTTTTCCCGATTTCCCCACCTACCTCATCCCCATCCACTGTAATTTAAAATCTTTGGGCAGCCGGCAGCGGCAATGAGGTGAACCTGCTGCTCTCAGCCTGCCATGGAGCCCTTCATTCTGCAACATCCTGCCTTTGCGGGAACAGGAAGTCACTGCAGAGTGAAGACTTTCGGGGCAGGCTCAGGGCAGCTGGCTTTCCTTGCAGCCTCTGTTGACTGCCCAAAGATATAAAATTACAGCGGCTGGGGAGGACGTAGGTGGGGAGTCGGGAGCTGGAGAAAGAGGTCATGCCACAGGATCCCACGGAGGGGGGGGGGCATATGCTGTACAAGATGGGTATGTGGGGGAGGTTGGGAAGGCATGGAAGGACAGGTGCTATATTGAGGAGGAGGTTGGGAATGACAGATGCTGTACGGGCTGGGGGTTTAGGAAGGGAGTGAAAGAGAGATGCACGTGAGGGGTGGTGGGAAGGGAGGGAAATAGAAATGCTGCCAGTGGGGGAGGAAAGAGAAAAGGAGAAATGTTGGACTTAGGTGAATGGAGTGGGAGGAAAAGAGAGATGGTGTACATAGGAAAAGGAAGAAAGAGGGAGAATTGTTGGACATGATAGTGTTGGACAGAAGGGATAAATACTGGATGTTTTGGTGGAGAGGGAAGGGTGGAAAGGGATGCAAGAGAGGAATGTTGAAAATGGTGTTGGAGGGAAGGGAGGAAGAGATGTAGAATGGTGTTGGAGAGGGTTGATAGAAGGAGAAATGTTTGGCATGGATAAGGTGACTATATGTCCCGTTATTGGACCGACCGTCCCGTTGTCCCAAGCCACAGCTTCGGGACGCCGAAATGTCCCGTTTTCAGGGACAGCGTCCTGAAGCTGTCCGCGGGGACAAGGGGGATGGTTGGTCCAGCGCCAAACCCCTGCCGTGTTCTCCGCGCCCTAATCCTGCTGCTGCCGCCGATGTTCCTTCCCAGGCTGACTCCAGAATTCAAATTGAACCCACACTCTGGGGCTCTAACGTGTGCGTGCCGGCTTCCCTTCTCTTCCCTCCGAAACCGGAAGTTACGTCCCGGGGGAGGAGAAGAGAAGGGAAGCCGACACGCACACATTCGAGTCTCGGAGCAGGAATTCACTATGGGCAGCGACGGAGGGAAGCTAAGGGAGACACGGAGGAAAGCTTACAACTTGCTTCGGGCCTTCCTCGCTGCTGGGTCTGACTCCTGCCTACTTTCTGTTTCTGCGAAAGCAGGACCAAGCAACGAGGAAGGCCCGAAGCAAGGAAGAGCAGCAAGTTATAAGCTTCCCTCTGTCGCTGACCTATGGAAGATAGGTCAGCAATGAAGGGAAGCTTGTGACTGCCAATGGGAGGATGAGAAGAGAAAAGCTGCTGCTGCTCCACCCAAGGGGGGAGGGGGGAATAGAAAGGCTGCTGCTGCACCCAAGGGGGGAGGAGGGGGAATAGAAAAGCTGCTGCTGCTGCACCCAACGGGGAAAGGGAGGAAGAGGAAAGCTGCTGCACACAAGGGGGGAGGGGGGAAGAGAAAAGCTGCTGCTGCTGCACCCAAGGGGGCGGGAGAGGGGAAGAGAAAAGCTGCTACTGCACCCAATTGGGAAGGGGATAGGGGAAGAGAAGTGCTGCTGCTGCACCTAATTGGGGAGGGAATAGGGAAAGAGAAGTGCTGCTGCTGCACCCAATTGGGGAGAGAGAGGAGAAAAGGAAGACTAGGGAAGGGATAGGAGAGGAAAGTGATGCCAAGACCATGGGAGGGAGGGAAAGAACATAAGAACATAAGAACATAAGTAGTGCCTCTGCCGGGTCAGACCAGAGGTCCATCCCGCCCAGCAGTCCGCCCCCGCGGCGGCCCAACAGATCATGACCTGCCTTAATCACCAGAAGGGGCCCCCTTGCCCCCTAGGTTTCTCATCGAAGTCATATCTTCCCATCAATGTCCTAACCCTCCGGCCTTGCACCTGCACGACCTGGTGAGCTGTCTATACTTATGCAACACCCCAGCACCTCCCTCAGTACCCCACGATCCCCTTTTCCCTCAGGAATCTGTCCAATCCCTGTTTGAATCCCTGTACTGTACTCTGCCGGAAAGGAGCTACCAGACCATGGGGGGGAGATGTCAGGGTATATGGGGAGGGGGAGGAGACAGATGCCAGACCAGGAGAAAGGAAAGAGAGAAAGGAAGAAGAGATGCCAGTTAATGGAGTGGGAGGGGGAGATGGAAGGAGAGAAGAGAGATGGGAAGGAGATAGAGATGCCAAACCATGGGGTGGAGTGGGAAGGAAGGAAGGGAGAAGAGAGAGATGCAAGAGCATAGGGGAGGGGGTGGAGACAAAGGCTGGAAGGCAGTGAGGGGTCATAGGAAGGAGGCACCAAGGACACTAAGGATATAGGAAGGGGCATTGAAGACATAAGAAGGAGGTACTGGGGGCACTAAGGACATAGCAAGGGGCACTAAGGACTTAGGAAAGAGGCACTGAGGACATAGGAAGGAAGGAAGGAGGGAATAGAAAGGGACAATTGTTGGGTCTGAGTGCAGAAAGAAAGAAATGAAAGAAAGGATGCACAGTCAGAAGGAAACACAACCAGAGACTCATGAAATCACCAGACAGCAAAGGTAGGTTATTTAATGAATTATTTTTTGAGATATGCACTATGCAGTCATGCGGTTTCATTTATTTAAGATTTATTTATGGCATTAAAGTTACTTTCTTTAAATGTTAATGGGCTAAACAGTTCCATAAAAAGGAAAAAGCCTCTTAATTTCTTAAAACAACAGGAATCAGATATATATTTTTTTTACAAGAAACGCACTTGTTGGCTATAGAATCAGCAAAAATGGAGGATGGTTGGGTTAAACACTGTGTTTTTGCTCCTGCTGTTGGGAAGAAGGTGGGGGTGGCTATCCTGGTACATAAAAAATGTCCATTTACAATTGGAAGGGTCAATGCTGATCCTTTGGTAAGATGGATTCAAGTTGACTTGAGCTCTGAAAAAGTTATTCTGAAGCTTCTTAATGTTTATGCGCCTAATTCAAACGAAGCAGAATTTTTTAGGGCTCTTCAACAGCTGATCTTACCACTGGTCACTTCTAATTTAATAGTGGCAGGGGATTTCAATGCTGTTATGGATCCGTTGTTGGATAAACAACCAAGGAAACTTATGAAACCTATGGGGTTGGATAATTTGGTACATTCTTGTGGATTGAAGGATATTTGGAGGCTCCTCCATTATAATGCTCAGGAGTTTTCATTTTGTTCTCATGTGCACAATTCTTTTTCGAGAATAGACTATATTTTTTATTTCAGATTTAATGATTAGACATGTGA
Organism: Geotrypetes seraphini; assembly: GCF_902459505.1. NCBI lineage: Eukaryota > Metazoa > Chordata > Amphibia > Gymnophiona > Dermophiidae > Geotrypetes > Geotrypetes seraphini. Next base: position 214,077,865 of record NC_047086.1, read on the forward strand.
CAAAATCTGGTATAGAACCAATTATCTTATCAGATCATGCTGGGGTTTGGATTGAATTTAGAATGAATGAACTTGAGCATAGTATGTGGAGATTTGATAATACACTGCTGGCTGATTCAAGCTTTTTAGAAGAATTTCAACTGAAAATGAATGAATATTTTCAATTTAATACTTTGGATGAAATCTCTGTAGATACCTTATGGGATGCATTTAAAGCCACTATGAGAAGACAAATTATTTCATATTCAGCATATATTAAGAAGAAAACTTAAAATGGAATTCTTTGAATTGGAAAAAAAAAAAGATTTAGAGTTAAAATTGGCCTTGTGTTGGAAGCAAACTACTTTGCAAACGCTTTTGAAGGCTAAGGGGGGTAATAATAATAAAAAAAAACCAACGTCTAAAAAGTGTCCTAAATGGCTACTTGGACGATCAAAAAGCCTGATCGTCCAAGTACCCATAACCAAAGCTGGTTTTTAGACGTATCTAAAAACAGCTTAGGCCTTTCCCCTGCCTCTAAACACACAGAGAGAAAAGAGGTGTGTTTAGAGGAGGGGAAAGGGCGGGAGGTGGGCCGATCTACACCTAGGCGTACAACACCTATAACCAAAACAGTTTAGTCGGCACTTAGACCTGTTTGACTTAGACGAAAGAAAACCAGGTCTAAGTGCCGAAAAAGGGGCCGCTGAGCTGATGGCCGCTGGCGCCATCAGTTCAGCGGCCCGGCAACCTAACCATCGCGGGAGCCTTAGGCCCCTTCTGGGGACGGGCCTTTGGGATGGCTGGGCCAATTCGGCCTCATTCTGCTGGTGGCTGCCTGTCGGACAGGCGGGTTTGGGCACCCGTCTGTCCGGCCAACTTCAAACCAGGTACGGGGAAGGGGGGTGGGGGTGGGGGAGTCTGGGGGGTTGGTGGGGGGTCACGGGTCGGCCGGGGGGGCGGTTGGGGGTTCTGGGGGGGTGGACATTGGGGGGAGGGGGCAGGAGGGCATGGAACCCCTCCTGCCTGTAATGTAGTGGGGGGTGGGGGTACGGGGGTCGCCTGGGCCAGAAGGGCTTGGGCTCCCTCTTGCCCCGATCGAGTCGGGGGGCGGTCACGGTTGCAGCAGGGCAAGAGGGCTTGGGCTCCCTCTTGCCCTGATATGTCGGGGGTGCTGCGGTTGGCTGGGGCAAGAGGGCTTGAGCTCCCTCTTGCCCCGATGTCGGGAGAGGGGGGTCGCGGTTTGCCATGGCAGGAGGGCTTGGGCACCCTCCTGCCTGGATGGTTGTGGGGAGGGGGGATTCTGTAACTGGTGTTGTTTTTGACAGACACTGGTTACAGAATCCAGCTTTTAGGCGAAGGACTGGCCCCTCCTTCGCCTAAAAGCCCTTCTGTTGGACGTTTGTGGCTTAGACGTTGTTTTGTTTCATTATGGCTAAAATGTGTAGACGTGGTGTGGGTGTACCTTTTAGACGTAGTGGAGATTGGGCGTTTAGGCAGAGGAAGGCCATAATCAAAACATGGACGTTTGTTTTGGTTATGGACACTTTCCCTGCTTCTGGGTTGAACGTTTAGGGACTTAGGCCAAAAGGGGACTTAGACGCTTTTTTTGATTATGCCCCTCCACATATAGGTATAATGAGATTTCTTCACAAATAGCCAGAAAGGATTTGTTATCACAGCAGGCTCTGTATTATGGAAACTCAAATAAAGCGGGAAGATTATTGGCTAACTATCTAAAAGCGAAAAAAAGAAAAGTAAAGATTGTTGCCATTGTAGATGAGAAAGGGGAAACCTAATCCCAGATTGGAAACATTTTAAAAACAATTTTTGGACTATTATAAGGCCTTATATTCTTCTGAGCGTTATTCTGATAAAGAAGTAGAGGGTTTGGAATTCTTAAAGCTAATAAAGGGACCAAAAATTCCTGAGCATATAAGGAGAACTCTTGAGACACCTATTTTGTTGAAAGACCTTCAAACAGCATTGAAATCCCTTAGAGTTGGATCCACTCCAGGTAGTGATAGTTTCACTGTAGAGTTTTATAAATAATTTCAAAGTACCCTATTACCATATCTGTTAAATTTATATCAGGCTCAACTGACTAAAGGTTGCATTACAGCTACTATGTTAGAATCTCTAACTATAGTTTTACCAAAGCCAAACAAAGATCATACGTTGGTTTCAAATTACAGGCCTATTTCTTTGATTAATGTTGATGGGAAATTATTGGCCAAATTATTGGCTTTGAGATTGGCAAAGGCTATCCCACATATTGTAGGTTTGCATCAAACAGGTTTCGTTGCTCAGAGACATTCATCAAACAATACTAGACTGGCTTTTCACATGCTAAATTTAGCGAAAGCCATGGAAGATCTGGCTTTCTCTGTGTCATTGGATGCAGAGAAGGCCTTTGATCGTGTTGACTGGACCTTCATGTATCAAGCAATGAATTGGTTTGTATTGGTTCCGGATTTATACAAATGATTCATACCTTGTATAGTTCCCCTTCTGCCAGATTATATATTAGTAATAATATTTCAAAACGTTTTCGTCTGGAGAGGGGAGTTAGATAAGGATGTCCACTATCCCCTCTTCTTTTTAACATTGTCTTGGAACCTTTGCTGTTGGCTATTCAACAGGCAGAGGGGATACAGGGTATTCCTTATGCAGGTCAGGAATATAAAGTTTCTGCGTATGCAGATAATATTTTGCTTCATTTGAGGAATCCTGAATCCACCATTCCACATTTATTGGATTTAATTGATAAATTTGGTAAATTTTCTGGCTATAAGATAAATTGGAATAAATCAGAAATTCTTCCACTAAATGTACATTGCCTAAAAGGACTTTTTGATTCATTTCCTTTTATATGGAAGGATGAAGGCATAAAATACTTAAGTATTTGGATACACAAAACTGTGGAAGAAACGATGAAAATAAATGAAAAATTGTTACTGGCAAAGGTTACAGAGATGTGTGAGCATTGGAATCCTTTACATTTGTCTTAGTGGGGGAGAGTTCAAATAGTTAAAATGATGATTTTGCCTGTGGTTTGTTACCAAATGAGTATGATGCCAGTGTTTTTTCAGGGGTCCTTTTATAAGAAATTAGTATACTCACTAAATTTGTTTGGCTGGGGAAAAATGCTAGAATTGCTTTAGTATCTTTACAAAAACCAATCGCAGCGGGTGGGGTAAATTTTCCAAATTTTTATAGGTATCATCAAGCCTATATTATGCTTCAGGGAATGTACTGGATCCTTCCAGAGCTCATGGAGCATCTTCCAGACTGGTTGTATTTAGAATGGCAATTGATGTCCCCATTGAGATTGCCTCACGTATTGAGTATTAAGTTACCAAACTATGTTAAGGACAACATTATTTTTTTAGATACATGGAAAACTATAAAATATATTAATAATTTGTCTTATATTCAAATAGAGAAATCCACATGTCAGTCATTATGGGTAAACTCCAAGATACAAATTGGCGGGACGAAGATTGCCTGGAAGCATTGGATGCAAGCAGACATACGTACTTTAAATCAGGACATTACCGAGAGAATTACATTACAACGATTTAAGTAAATTACATGTTGTTGTGGTATAGAAATACAAGTATAAGATATCTGGATTTATCGATAGAATAACTTGACAGGGTTCAAGTAGTTACAAGGTTCAGTGGGGAAAACAATATAGGCAACTGAAGAAAGATACCTAACTTTGAAGGAATCAGTTAAGTGGATATCTAAGGGAGATGCTTATTTAGGAGAAGGTTAAGTGGATACCTAAGGGAGATGCTTATTTAGGAGTTTGGATATTTTTGGTAAATGAGGTTCAAGGGGATGACTAGTGTGTTATTTGCTGGGGAGAGTGCATGTGCGATTGGGGAGGGGAATATTAAGTAAGGACGTGTTTTTTTAAAAGAAATGTTTCAATTTCTTTCCGAAACACTTTGATGTCTGTTGTTTTGATCATCAGTTTGGTGATGGTGGGGTCAATTTTAGCAACTCAGGCAGTGGTATTTCTATACCACAACATGTAATTTACTTAAATCGTTGTAATGTAATTCTCTCGGTAATGTCCTGATCTCTTTTAACTGTAATCCGCTTAGAACCGCAAGGCACAGGCGGAATAGAAATCACAAATGTAATGTAATGTACTTTAGATGATGTTATATCTCATGGAAAATTGCTTGAGTTTTCACAATTGCAACAGTCCTTTGGTACCTCTAAGACTCAAATTTATAAATGGTTACAATTGAAGCAAGCCATTCAGAAAGGGTTCCCTGAATGGAGAAACTTCAAAAATTACTTTAGTTTGCAGATCCACGCTTTCAGACAGATTCCTTAGGGCATCAGGCCTCCCGGTGGTATAAATTGATATCTGACTTATTGAATAAAAAACCAAAGACGAGTCTAAAGGACATTTGGAGCATTGAGATTAAACAGCATATTTCTGTAGCTCAATGGCCACGAATTTGGACTTGGAAGATGAAATGTTTGCATCTATGAGACAAACTTGTTTTTTTCTGTTACATAGAAGCTTTTGGACCCCTGTTCATTTACAAAAAATAGATAGTTCTAGTTCTAATAGATGCTGGCATTGTCATACAGACATTGGGACATTGGATCATCTGCTGTTTTTTGGTCCTCTGATACTCAGATTCTTGAAATCGATATGGGGACAGATCAATGAAATTCTTGATTCAACATTTCCGCTGACATATGAAATGATCATATGCGGTACCTTATTGCATGTTAAGCCCCCATTAGATCATTATAAAAGCCGGCTTTTATTGATAATGACAGGGATAGCCATCCAAATGATAACGAGAAATTGGAAGAGCTCTGACAGTCTCAGCTTCCGTTTCTGCTGGGCAAATTTATGCTCTATGTATAAATGTGAAAAGATGAATGCAGAATTATTAGGGAATAAGGTATTTAAATTAATGTGGGGCCCGTTAGCAGCTTTTGTTGCATCTATTTAAGTTATATCTCTTTTCAAGTTAAGTTAGGTTTGGTTCCATACACATCCGGGGAGGCAGGGGGGTATTTCATAGCAATGTACTGGAATATGTCTATATTTCGGGTTTGTAGAGGGTTGGGGGGATAATGATAATCTTTTAAAATTTGTTGTTAAAAGGTGTGTTTTTATTGTTGATATCTTTCAAATGTATATATTTGTATTGCACTGTTCATATTAGAAAATAATAAAAAAATTTACAAAAAAAAAAAGGTAGGAAAAATGATTTTATTTTCAATTTAGTGATCAAAATGTGTCAGTTTTGAGAATTTATATCTGCTGTCTATATTTTGCATTATATTTGTCTATTTTTCTATAGTTACTGAGGTGACATTGCATATTTTAAAGTCATCTGCCTTGACATCTTTGAAAACACCCCAAATATAAATGATAATTAACATTTTCTCTGCGTATAGTATGCTTTGTGGTTTTAAAAAAAATTTTATGGTTACCATTATGAATTAATAAGATATTAAGTGTACATGAAAAATGAATGGAAGAAATTGGGGTGGGGCTAGGGCGGGATTACAAATTGTATTTCATCCCTTCTTACCTTGTGTTTAACAATGTTAATTTTTAGCACATTAAGCTTATTTATTAATTGTATTGACTGTTTTGTTACCCAACATATGTAGTTTTTAAAATGTACACCGCTTAGAAACTTGGTTTAAGCGGTTAATCAAGCCATCTAATAAACTTGAAACTTGAAACTTGGGATTGAGGGTATGGCTAGGGTGGGCTTGGGGTGGGACTGAATATTAATAGATGTCCCGTTTTGATGAAAAAAATAAATGGTCACGTTAGGCATGGACTTTAGCTGACATGGCTTCTCAACTGGAGTATTTATATTTTATGTTTACATTAGAAGCTCTGGCAGAGACTCATTTACAAAGTATGTATTCTTCCCAATTAATATTTCCAAATTAATAACGTGTCTTTGCTTATTTGTAAATTGGTCTCTACCCGAGCCTCTAATTCAGTAGCATAATTAAATGAAATAAGTACTTCTGAAGTTTATGGGGAGAGGTGGGGCCGAAGCCGATTGCAGCAGGGATGGGCAGAGACAGATTCGATTGCAGTGGGGACAAGCGGGGTTGGATTTGATTCCAGTGGGGTCGGGTTTGATTTCTGCCCCCGCTCAACTCTCTAGTCTGCATAAGAACATAAGAACATAAGAAATGGCTTCGCTGGATCAGACCCTAAGTCCATCCAGTCCGGCGACCCGCACCCGTGGAGGCCAAGCCAGGTGTTCCCTGCTGAGAAACCTTGTTTACTCGTATCCCCCAATGTGATTTGCAAGAAGGTGTGCATTCAACTTGCCCTTGAATCCCAGAATGTTGGTCTCCATCACAACCTCTTCAGGGAGAGCGTTCCAAGTGTCCACCACTCGTTGTGCGAAACAGAATTTCCTAATATTTGTCCTAGGCCTGGTGCCCCTCAGTTTCAGTCCATGACCTCTTATCCGAGTCACATTTGACAATGTGAATAACGATGTTTCTTGCTCTATTTTGTCAAATCCTTTTAGTATTTTAAAAGTCTCTATCATGTCTCCTCGCAGTCTTCTCTTCTCGAGGGTGAACAATCCCAGTTTTCCAAGGCGTTCTTTGTAGCTCAAATTCTTGATACCTTTAACTAGCTTCGTGGCTCGCCTTTGCACCCTCTCCAGTAGGGTTATATCCTTCTTTAGGTAGGGAGACCAGTGTTGGACACAGTACTCCAAGTGTGGTCTGACCTTTGCTCTGTAAAGCGGCATTATGATGTCCGCCGATCTACTCGAGATTCCCTTCTTTATCATGCCCAACATCCTGTTTGCTTTCTTTGCTGCAGTTGCGCATTGAGCCGACGGCTTCAGGGTCCTGTCTATCAGTACCCCCAGGTCCCTTTCTTGTTCGGTCTTGCCCAGTGTCACACCTAACATTTTATATTCATGTTCCTTGTTTTTCTTACCCAGGTGCATCACTTTGCATTTTTCTATGTTAAACTTCATCTGCCACTTTTCTGCCCATTTCTCTAGCTGGTTCAAATCTCTCTGAAGTTCTTCTCTGTCCTTTTGTGACCCAACTACCCGACATAGTTTTGTGTCGTCTGCAAACTTGATTCAATTACTTGTTGTTTCATCTTCTAGGTCGTTTATGAAGATATTGAACAAGATGGGCCCAAGAACCGATCCCTGGGATACACCGCTCGTCACCTCTTCCAAGTCCGAGAACTTCCCATTTATGCCCACCCTCTGCAATCTGTTTTCCAACCATTTGCCTATCCATCTTAGTATATCTCCTTCTATTCCATGGCTTTGTAGTTTCTTCAGAAGCCTTGCGTGGGGAACCTTGTCGAATGCTTTCTGGAAGTCCAAGTATATTATATCCACCGGTTCACCACTATCAATTTGTTTGTTCACCTCCTCAAAAAATTGAAATAAATTAGTCAAACATGACTTCCCTTTCCTAAAGCCGTGTTGGCTAGCTCTCATCAGGTCGTGATTTTCCAGGTGTTGCTCTATGCTATCCTTTATTAGTGCTTCAACCATCTTCCCAGGAACCGACGTAAGACTCACAGGTCTATAGTTGCCCGGTTCTCCTCTCGATCCTTTTTTGAAGATTAGGATGACATTCGCTATCCTACAGTCGTCTGGTATTTGCCCGGTTTTAATTGACAAGTTAGCTAGGGATTGTAATAGTTCTCTGATTTCTATCTTAAGCTCCTTTAGCACTCTCGGGTGAATTCCATCTGGTCCAGGGGATTTATCACTTCTCAGTTTGTCGATCTGATAATATATCATGTTCAAATCCACATTTACTGTGGTGAGGCTATCCTCAATTTTTCCCTTGAATGCTCTCTGTTTCTGGCATTGATGCAGTGTCTTCCTTGGTAAAGACAGACGCAAAGAATGAGTTTAGCCTATCCACTATCTGTTTGTCTTCCTTGATGCACCCTTTTCTTCCTTGGTCGTTGAGAGAGCCCACTGCCTCCTTAGCTGGTTTTTTCCCTTTTATGTATCTAAAAAAGGGCTTGAAGTTTTTGGCTTCTTGGCTATCTTTTCCTCGTAGGCTTTTTTGGCATCTCTTACTGCAAACTCAGTCTCTTTAGTTCCTCCTTGTTTCATACTAATTGCCGTGCCTCAGCTTTTTTTTTTTTTTTTTTGTTAACAGCTGAATACCTTGCCTTTACTTCTGTGCGCTTTAGTCCAATCAGAATCCCGCAAGCAATAACTGCCATACTCACACAGGCAAAGTGGGCAGCCTACATGAAAATTGTGACCTAGAGCAGGGGCTGTGGGAGATGCAAAGCCAAGTGCAGAGACTTGTTGAGGGACCTCATTTGCATAAGGGGGGGAGGGAGGAAAGGAGAGAGAGATATGAAAGGGAAGATAAGACATGGAAAAGTAGATTTTGCGAAGAAAGCAGGACCGGCAGGGAAAAATGCTTCAGTACCTGAATAAATTCATATAAACCGTTCTGAGCCTCCCTGGAAGAACAGTATAGAAAATGAATGAATAAATCAGTAGGGGCCCAATAAGAGCTGTGTGTATTAAAAAAAAAAAAAATAGTCATTCATTAGTGGGACTGGCCTGGACCCAGAGCGTCCCCCAAGTTAGGCCAGCGAAGAGAAGGTAAATATTTTTAGGCTGGAGGAAGCTGGCTCAGGGACCTGTTCTTCTTTTCTTATTAGCTATGAATTAAGGGGCTTGTTCTGCCACTATATCTCAGGGCAGGCGAATCCATTTCCAGGGCTGCTGAGTGTCACAGTCCCAGACCCGCTTGTTAAACAGTGGTAACGCTGTCAAGTTTTGATGTATGGCCTATCTGCAAGTGTTCCTTCTCTTGAGCCTGTACAGTAAATCACCCAGGTTCAGTCTTCCATCTCTGTCGTTGTTCCTTTCCTCTAAATACACACTCGCTTTCTCGTACATACACACATACAAAAAGGGCTGAATTAACACCGCTCTGAAACTTGTAAGCACTGGCAGTATCAGTCTGCGAGCAGTACCTATTTGTGCATCCCTCAAAATCATTCATAACTTCATTACTTTAAAAAAAAAAAAAAAAAAGCATTCCAACATTTAAATCTTTGGCTCACTCACTTCATGCCAAGCTTGGTAAAAAAAAAAAAAAAAAAGGGGGGGGGGAGGCAGGGCAATGCCACTCTGGGTGTTTTCAGGGCTGCAATTAGACAATTTAATTAGCAAGAGGGGAAGGGAGCTTCCAGGGAATATGGCAATTTAGAGGACTTGAAATTTGTGCTTCTGGAGGCTCCAGTTTTACAACGAGGAAGAAACATGCCAGCACTATTGTGGAAAAAGGAACAGCAATGGATTTTCCATTGGCAGAAAACTATTCCATTGGGTCTTAATCGTGAAGCTGAATGGTGGGCATTTTTTTTGCACCATTAAGGTTTTTAAATCTCCCAGATCTTTGTCGATTCGTTGAGGTCATTTCTGGTTTCTTCAATGGTGTAAAAAGGAGCGAACCATTTAATAGCAGTTCATAGAAGACGGATTGAATAGCTTAAGAGTGAGGTAACCTCCAGCGTCACCAAAACATGTTCATTCCACAGAGATTTTGGATCATGAGATAAGTGTTGTTTATGCGCTGTTTGTGTTTTTCACAGACTTCCAACATAAAGAGAGACTTCCAGCACTTGGGCTTTCTGAAGCAGCTCCGGCAAAACATGTCAGAACCCAGAAAGGATGGTGGAGGAGATAAGTGAATATAATCCAGGACATGTTTAAATAAGTTGATTGGGGCAATGTCAGTCAGTGGTGTTGTAAGGGTGAATGGTGCCTGGGGTGATGGTGCTCCGCCCCACATGTGCCCCCTTCCCTTTCCCCGCACCTTTTTAACTTCTCCGGCGGGCGCTTTAGCGTCACTTCCTAGGCGCGGATCCCAGAAGTGCATCGGAGAGAGCGCCATGGGGAAGTAAAAAAAAAAAAAAATATGGGGAAAGATAAGGGACATGCGTGTATACAGCAAGGAGGGGAGGGGTAGAGGAGGGGTGCCGCGTCATTAGGAAGACCATGACTGGGGTGCAACGCCTCCCCCTCCCCTCTCCTACTACACCACTGATCTCAGCCAAGTGCAATGATTGAGAGAAATAATACAGACGCATGATTTTGTGCTTGACTCGGTTTTTGGTCTGATGGTTAGCAGTCTTCAAATAATAATAATAACAACTTTGGGCTAGATTCACTAAGGGCACGGATCGGTGAGGGATCCGATCCATGTCTGGGGGGGCTGATTCACGAGGGCGCTCAGAATCACGCCCCCAACTGCCTGCCCAGATCACTCTATAGCGATCCCAATGCATGTGCAGACCATCTGTAGATGGTCTGCGCATGCGCTAGTCCCCCAAGCCCGGCAGAGATTTTTTTTTTAACTGTTTTTAACTTTTTTTGCGAGCCCATGGTTTTAACCCGCTTTAAGCTCACGGGTTAAAACCATGGGCTTGCACTGCAGGGAATGGCATGAGAGTCATTGTGAAAGCAGGGCGGCAGAAGAGATTTGGAGTGAGAGCAGGAGATTCATTCGGGGCAGGCAGGAGAGAGCAGGAGATTCATTTGGGGCAGGCAGGAGATCGGGGCTGAGAGCAGAAAGCAGGGTGGCAGAAGGCAGAAGGCAGGGCAGTCAGAGAGGACCTCAGCGATCGGTCCTCAGCAGTCGCTTATTTTTGGATCGGTCAGCCCAGTCGGTGTCCCTCATTTTGTTTAGTGAATCGCTGCCTGCTTATATTTGAATGTCGTTCCCCTCATTTGCATGTGCGGATTGGAGGATGATCGGAACTGAGGTTAGTGAATCGGGTCGGAGGGAAATCAGGTCATAAAGGGGTAGCTAAGTGGTCGGAAATTGATCAGTGGGCTTAGTGAGTCTAGCCCTTTATTCTTTTATACCGCCATCACCAGCAGTTCTAGGCGGTTTACATGAAAGAGAAACTGGACAATCAATGAGAAATACAGTAGCACAATGGAAACACTAGTTACAATCATAAAATATCCCAATTCAGATAATAAATTTATCAAATAAATTAACTAATTTACGAAAAGAACAATATGACAGGGCTTGGTGAATATATTCACCCAACCAAGATTGCAGTTTACCTGCTTGAAACGTCAATGTCCTGTCTACAAAGGTCTTATATCGACAAGCTTTTACCTTAGGATAGGTAAATAAGTGAGAACTTCTAGTTTCCCTCAAGGCCTGTGTAATTCAAAGTGGAGGGAAAGGTAAATTGGAGACAATCCTGATACTAATTTAAAGCAAGTGCAGTATTAACGTACAGTAAAAACAGGACATGCCAGATTTTTTGTATGGTTTTACATATGTATGAATACATACATGGGGGCCAGTTTTATAACAGGACAGCTATATGAGTAGTCAACAGGCTGTATAAAATAACTTTATCCAGTGACCACCAGGATTGCACAAATGCCCTCGCACAATTTCTACATGTTCTGAATGTGTACAAGTGGACTCCAGTTTCTGACGCAGATCCGTACTACCACTACTATTAATTATTTCTATAGCGCTACCAGACGCACACAGTGCTGCACAGAGTCACAAAGAGTGAGAGCCATGTTAGTCCGCTTCCAAGGTTAATAAATAAAAGACGTGTTTATGAATATTTTATAAAATAAGCATGTACGTTGCTGCTCTGCTCCTGCTCTGTTAAAATGTTGCCCCTGCATGTGTATGTGGCGTCTTGTCGGCACAAGCATTTGTGTATGCATATTCAGTCATTCAGTTTTATAAGAATCCGTTACCATTTTGTAAAACGTGCTGTTCATGTGAAAAGTGCTTTGCAAAAATTACCCCTATGAGGCAGCCAACAGGTGGAACTGACGGCTTTACTCTAGAACAGGAGTTCTTTGGGTGCGTGAACCTCTAGGGGGTTCATGGATGGGTTTCAGGGGGTCCGTGAGGGTCAGATAAAAATTGACATTTATATACACTATACAGCCCAGTACACTCCTCCCTCAATATTCTCGGGGGTTAGGGGCAGAGCCGGCCCACGAATATTGAAAATTCACGAATAACTTTTGAGCCGGCTCTGACCCACCCCCTGCCTCCCTCCCACCTTCCCCCTGGCATCTCGGACCTTACATGGTGGACTAGCGGTCTTTCAGGGCAGGAGCGATCTTCCTACGTTCCTGCCCTGTGCAGATCACTCATCCAAAATGGCTGCCGTGAGTTTCCGTAGTCTCTTGAGACTACGATGGGAACTCACAGCAGCCATTTTGGATGAGTGATCTGCATGGGGCAGGAGCGTAGGAAGATCGCTTATGCCCCCGAAAGTCCGCTAGACCACCAGTTAAGGTCCAGGGAGGTCCGGGAGACGGGAGGGAGGTGGGAGTGATTCTGGTTTTAGGAAATTGCGAATAATCAAAATTGCGAGTCCTAAAACCGCGAATCGGAAGGCGGAAGTGTATTGTTGATTTTACTCGCACGTAACGAGAGAGCAGGTGTAGTAGTAGTAGTAGATCACCAGTTAAGGTCCGGGAGACGGGAGGGAGGTGGGTGTGATTCTGGTTTTAGGAAATTACGAATAATCAAAATTGCGAGTCCTAAAACCACGAATCAGGAGGGGGAAGTGTATTGTTGATTTTTCTCGCACGTAATGAGAGAGCAGGTATAGTAGTAGTAGATCTGCTTTAATTTGCACAAGAGGATTGTATTTCATAATTATGAGTGGCCATCAATGGCGTAGTAAGGGGGATAAGGGGGGGTGGTCCACCCCAGGTGCGGTGTTCCTAAGGGTGCATCACCCCTCCTCCGCTCCTCTCATTGCTGCATGCATGCGCGCACTCCTTTTTATTTTTTTTACTTCCCCGGCGCAAGGCTGCTGCCCACATCAGCATGAGTGCGCTCTCTGATGTTACTTCCGGGACCCACGCCTAGGAAGTAACATCAAAGGGTGAGCCGACACCAATGTGGGCATGCTGCTAACACCGGAAAAGTTAAAAAGGAAAGAGGGTGGGTTAGGGGTGCCACCGCCCCGGGGTGCCGCTCACTCTTACTACACCACTGGTTTTGCATAAAAAAGGAGTGTTTTTTCAGATTGTTTACTTTATTTATTAAAAAATTTATATACCGCATATAACTATGCAGTTTCCATGTCACATACATAAAATATTGTTTCCCTACGATTTCCACATATAACGTAGACATATCTGGACAACATCATAGACATCCTTCCAATATAAAATATAAAAAAATAAAGACAAAACCACGGTGACGGGATAATCGCACGCTAGACACCACCACGCCGACAATCCAGCGCTGACAATTCAGCACAAGAAAGAAGCGCGCCGCCGAAAAACATTATTTATAAAGAGCTACAATGGGGGATGTGGGGGGGAACCCCCCACTTTAATGCATAGTGTTCGCGCTGCCGTTGGGGGGGCTGTGGGGGTTGCAACCCCCCACATTATAGAGAAAATCTGAAAAAAATCAGAAAATGTTCCGTTTTCTCTACAATGTGAGGGGTTGCACCCCCCCACACCCCTCACAACGGCAGCGCGATCACTATGCATTAAAGTGAGGGGGGTTTCCCCCACATCCTACGGCGCGCTTCTTTCTTGCGCTGAATTGTCAGCACTGGATTGTTGGCGCGCTGGTGTCTTCCGACCATGAACCACCGACAAGGAGAGGGCAGCGGGAGAGGCAGGGGAGCAGCCGGAGCACCGCGAGTACAGAAAATCACTCGCGGTACGTTCCGACCGCCTCTTCCTGCACTAAATCAGGCCTTATCCAATCAGGAACTGCTTTGACACGCAGCTCCTGATTGGATAAGGCCCGACTTAGTGCAGGAAGAGGTGGTTGGAGCATACCGCGAGTGATTTCCTGCATTCACGGCGCTCCGGCTGTTCTCCTGCTGCCCTCTCCCGCTGCCCTCTTCAGGCTCCCCCATGAAAAACCGTATTCATGGTTTTTTGAGATTTGCGGGGGTTCCTGGAATGGAACCCCCGCGAATATCGGGGGAGTGCTGTACCATCAATTCAGAAATACAACATACTTTAAATCATACATTACTGACAGGGAAATCTAAAAAAGATATTATCAGAGGAATAAGAATTAGCATAGGAAGGCATTGGCAAATAATTGTGTTTTCAGCATTTTCTTAAAGTTTAATAATATTTTGTGTATATCATATATGTATGAAATGATCAAATCTCAATAAATAAAGTACATTATAATCATTGCATACAAAGTTGTGTTTATGTGACTATTTCTGGGGAAAGGGGTCCATAGCTTTCATCAGATTCTTAAAGGGGTCCATGACTCAAAAAAGGTTAAGAATTGCTGTGCTAGAGGATTCCAAAATGTGTTAGAAGAACCTTAGTTGTAGCTAGTGGTGGGTTCAAAAATACGGAATGGGTGGGACTAAAGTCTCCTTGTCTCTCCCACCTAGGGTTACCATATGGCTCCAGAAAAAGGAGGAAGGATAGAGACATCGGGGTTTTACTTCCACTGAAAGCAATGGAAGTAAGGAGAACGGATAGAGGCATCTGGGTTTTACTTCCATTCAAAGCAATCTGTCGGGAAAGAGTAAAACACAGACCTCACGGATCTAAACCCTCACGTCCATAAAAATCTGAGGTTTGTAGTTAGTTTCTGGCTCTGACAGACCTCGGTGACAATTTAGTGTGACGGATCCGTCTCAGCATAGGGAGGGAAAAGTATTAGGATCCGTCAGTGCTACAATGTCACCGAGATCTGTCAGAGCCAGAGACTAGTGCTAGTGCTGGAGCGGCTCTAAAACGAATCCTTTAAACTGGTTTCCTGCAGCCCCAGTAAATCGGCTCTGAGAGACCTCGATGACATTGTAGCGCTGACGGATCCTAATACTTTTCCCTCCCTATGCTGAGACGGATCCGTCAGCGCTAAATTGTCACCGAGGTCTGACAGAGCCAGAAACTAACTACAAGCGGCACGGACCTCAGATTTTTAAGGACGTGCAGGTTTAGATCCGCGAGGTCCATCAGGTCCGTGAGGTCCGCGTTTTACCCCTTCCCTAATCTGTCAGATGGTAACCCTACTCCCACCCCCAGCTGCTGAAATGCTAAAGCACAGTACACTAGTGTGACCGAGCTCCACACAGGAGCGGTACACAGTGAAGCTTATAGGTTATGAATTTGTGCATCAGCACTCAAACTGACATTTGTTTTCCAGGCTGTTCTTCTGTTTGTTTATGTACTGATTTATTCCCAGCTTACTGCATGCTGATTTTCTGCCATGGCAGCACTTTCTGTTAATAATTTGCAGGTAGTGTGTGTTTTGGCATTTTTCCCTGCCTGCAGGCTTGTGCGACCCTTTCAAATGTATTTTAAAAGATAGAGATAGAAGGGGTTAATTTCTATACTAAATTTTGAAAAAACAAACAAGCCTGGCTTTTGCTACCATATGTCCGGGGAAATCCAGATATGTCCTCTTTTTAGAGGACTGTCTGGGTGTCCGGGTGTTTTTTTAAGTTAAGCAAATTTATATTTGTCTGTCTGGGTTTTAAAAAAGTGAGTTGCCCGCAAACCTGCCCAACCACTTTGGGCTCAGCATAAATTATGCATCCAGCTTCTCCCCCTTTCCAAAATCTGGCTTGTCTTCGGTCTTCTCTCCTCCTGGCTGCCCTGCACTTCCTCTCTAGTCCCTCCTCTCTCTGAGGTCTTCCAAGGCTCGGATTGGATGCTGGCAGCATCAGTAATTAAGATACCCATTGCTGGCCAACTGCTCCTGAACTCTTCTTTTGGCCGCGTCCCACATCCTGTGATGCAATTTCTTGTTCCCGCTTAGGTGGGACTTAACAGAGAGGGGAGTTCAGTAGCTGGCAGGCAGCGGGTGTCTAAATCACTGATACTGCTGGCAATGTGTCACAGAAGTCAAAGACCACGGGGAAGGGGGGGAACTAGAGGGAAATACTGGAGTCCCTAACCGCATGACAGACAAAGATGCTGCTCAGAGGGGAGGAAGAAAGGAAGGAAACAGAGATGGCAGGGAGATCAGAGAAGATGGTAGGGAGAAGGATGGACTGGAGAGATTATACAAAGGAATAAAGGAGAGGGGGAGGCATTAGAGACATGAGAGAGACAGAGATTGATGCTGGGAAGGGGGTCAGCAAAGAAATATGGAGAGAGGAAAAAAGAGAGATGCTGGACCTGGTGTGGGAGAGATAAGCACATAAGAATTGACGCTGCTGGGTCAAACCAGTGCTCCATCGTGCCCAGCAGTCTGCTCATGCGGCAGCCCTTAGGTCAAAGACCAGTGCCCTATTTGAGTCTAGCCTTACTTGCGTATGTTCTGTTCCAGAAGGAACTTATCCAACCTTGTCTTGAATCCCTGAAGGGTGCTTTCCCCTATAACAGCCTCCGGAAGAGCGTTCCAGATTTCTACCACTCTCTAGGTGAAGAAGAACTTCCTTACGTTTGTACGGAATCTTTTCTCTTTTAACTTTAGCCAGTGCCCTCTCATTCTCTTCACCTTGGAGAGGTTGAACAGTCTCTCTTTCTCTACTAAGTCAATTCCCTTCAGTATCTTGAACGTTTCGATCATGTCCCTCTCAGACTTCTCTTCTTAAGGGAGATGAGGCCCAGTTTCTCTAGCCTTTCGTTGTACGGCAACTCCTCCAGTCCCTTAACCACTTTTGTCGCTCTTCTCTGGACCCTTTCCAGTAGTACTTTAGGTGGGCGCGTACCATGGCCCGGTATAACTGCATGATAACCTTTTCAGATCTGTTTGTGATCTCCCTTCCTAATCATTCCTAGCATTCTGTTTGCCCTTTTCGCCACCACCGCGCATTGCGTGGACGGTTTCATCGACTTGTCTACAAGTACTCCCAAGTCTCTTTCCTGGGGTCTCTCTCCGAGTATAGCTCCGGACATCCTGTATTCATGCATATGATTTTTGTTACCAACATGAATCACCTTGCACTTATCCACGTTGAACCTCATTTGCCATTTTGCGGCCCATTCCTCGAGCGTATTTATGTCTCTTTGTAGGTCTTCTCAATCCTTCTGTGTCCTCACTACTCTGAATAACTTTGTATCATCCGCAAATTTAATCACCTCACTCATCGTGCCAATTTCTAGGTTGTTTATAAATATGTTGAAGAGCAGAAGTCCGAGCACCGAACCCTGTGGCAGTCCACTCGTGACACTTTTCTAGTCAGAGTATTGTTCATTCACCCCCACTCTCAGTTTCCTATCCGCCAACCAGTTTTTAATCCACATAAGTATATCACCCTCGATTCCATGGCTCGCAATTTTTCGAAGTAGCCGTTCATGCGGAACCTTATCAAACACCTTCTGAAAATCTTGATATACGATGTTGACCGGGTCACCCATGTCTATCTGCCCATTTACTCCTTCGAAGAAGTGCAGAAAGTTTGTCGAGCAAGATCTTCCTTTGCTGAAGCCGTGCTGGCTGGTCCTCATCAGTTTGTGTCCGATGCACCTCTACCATCTTTCCCAGTACCGAAGTCAAACTCATTGGTCTGTAGTTTCCTGGATCTCCCTTCAAACCTTTCTTGAAGATCAACTTGACATCCTCCACTTTCCACTCTTCCAGAATCTTTCCTGATTGATCGACAGATTGACTATAAGTTGGAGCAGTTCAGCTATAATCCCTTTCAGTTCCTTGATTACCCTCGGGTGGATGCCGTCCGATCCTGGGGATTTATCATTTTTAAGCCTATCAATCTTTCTGCATACCTCTTCTAGACTGACCGTCATCCCTGTCAGTTTCCTGTCTTCATTTCCTGGTGTATAGCCTGTCGGCTTCCAGTATATTGGATATATCCTCTTTGGTAAATACAGACGCAAAAAATGTGTTCAATTTGTCAGCAATGGCTTTGTCCTCCTTTAGTACTCCCTTTATTCCCTGGTCATCTAACGGCCCCACCGCTTCCTTCGCAGGTTGTTTCCCCTTAATATATCAAAAGAACGGCTTAAAGTTATTGGCCTCCTTGGCTATTTTTTCTTCGTAGTCTCTTTTGGCCCCTCTTACCGCCTTATGGCACTTGGTTTGATGTTTGAATGAATCATAAAAAGGAGAGAGGGGTACAGGCTGGGAGAGGGGTAGGGGGAGAGGGCTGACAATGGATGGAAGGGACAGATCCTGCATGAAAGGGAGTGAAGATGAGGAAAGCAGAAAACAGAGACGACAAAGGAAAATAAAAAAAAATAAATTTTACAACTTTTTTTTGTATTGTATCGTATAGTATTGTATTGTGGGCAGGGATGGGGGTAGAGTGGTCGGAGATGGGGGCGGAGTGGTTGGGGTCATGTGGCCTCTTTTTTTTTTTGTCTTCACAAATACAGTAACCCTAGCTTTTAGGCATAACCAACAAAGAAGGGGGGGAATGTTCAGTGTGTACTACAATATTGTGTTTTGAGGAGGGAATTTCCTTGTAAGCTATAAAGCCCCAGTGTTAATAACTGTCCCAATGAAATGTCAGTAGAAAGTGTTATTATAGATAGGTGATGGTTTGTAAGTAGCCCACAGACCTAGAATATCTCCCTACACCATACGCTTATGGACACTTCTACCGCAATCTGCACAGGCAAAACTTGGCTGGAAAATGACCTATGCATTATTTCCTGAGCTGCCACTCTCCTTCCTCCCTTCCCCAATCCAGCTAAACATGTTTCTGCTATGAAAGCCTGCAAGTATTTTTCACTGAGCAGAGGAGGGTAGTTTTTAGCCAGGCCTAACATTGCTCAGTGGCCCTCCAGATGCAGCTCTGAACTTGAAGAGAAGAGGTTTGGATGCGGGCTAGGGCTGGGGTGGAACAGGGTGTGGCTTGGGCGGAATGGGGCAGGGCTGGGGTAGAACTGGGTGGGGCTGGGGGGACCACGTGTCCAGATTTTAAGAACACAAGACTTGCCGCTGCTAGATCATAGCAGTGGTCCATCGTGCCCAGCAGTCCGCTCACGCGGCAGCTCTCTGGTCAAAGACCAGCGCCCTAACTGAGACTAGCCCTACCTGCGTACGTTCCGGTTCAGCAGGAACTTGTCCAACTTTGTCTAACTTTTTTTTTAGCGTTACAAAATCTGGTAACCCTATTTATACCTAGAAAGGAGATCATAGATTGAGTACATGTGCAGCACCATTTTAGATACATCATAGAAGTAGGAAATGGGATGTACGGACCAGTGTATCTCATTTTTCACTTGAATTTTAGAACACAATCTGCTGGCATACTATTCTAAAATATAGGGAAATTGATGTTTATGGGCAGGTTGCATGCAGCACAAACAGCCATTTATTTATTTAATTCGTTTTAGATTCCGTTCTACCCAACAAGCTCAGAACGGGTTACAGGTTGACATACATAAAAGATGGTCAAACTGGTTACAATCTGATGTATAGTCAAACCTCGGTTTGCGAGTAACGCGGTTTGCGAGTGTTTTACAAGACGAGCAAAACATTCCCGCAAATCGTGCCTTGATTTGCGAGTGCCCCTCCCCCGCGATCCAGCATCCCCCCCGCTCGTGTCGCCCCCCCCCCCCCCCCCCGCGATCCGACTTCCCCCGCCGAGTGCCCAAATACCAAACACCATCCCTTACCCCGATTTGGCACTGGCACCAGCACCAACGCAAAGGACATGCTGGTGCCGGTGCCCGAAGATCCTCTCTCTTGGCTGGGCTGGGCCTTCAGCATCTGCGCATGCTCAAGGCCTTCTGATAAGTTTTTACCGATTTCCTAAAGTTCAGAAGCCCTTCGATGGATCTGATCTGTAGGGGCAGTTAATTCCAGTAGCTTGGTAAGAATTTAAGGGAAAAAAAACTATATTGGGGCTGACCTTCAGACCACAGAAAGCAGGCCAGCTAAATCCCATGGTTGGTGCTGGCCATGGATATTCAATGCTGGGCCGTTTGTGATGACCGGCATTGACTGAAGATTTTTTGGCTGCTAAAATGTTAACTGGCTAAGCCAATGTTCAGCACAGGTTGGTTACCGGTAACTTTATAGTGGCCAAAGATGGAACTGATATTTATGCGGTCCAATTTGGCTGCTAAACTTAGCTGTTCGGAGCCAAAAATTGCTGGTTGTCGCATAATAAAGCCTGTTAACTTTTAGCCACTAACCATGGTGCTCCTTGTAACCCTGGGTAAGTCACTTAATCCTCCGCCATTGTCCCAGGTACTTTAGTTAGTTAGCCTGCTGGGACAGACAGGGAAAAATGCTCGAGTACCTGAATAAATTCAAGTAAACCGTTCTGAGCTCCTCTGGGAGAATGGTATAGAAAACTGAATAAATAAATTAAAATATTCAGCAAAGATAACCGATTATCTCATGCTGAAAATTCCCATTTAATCAGTTAAGGAAAAATTATGTTCTTACCTGTTAATTTTCTTTCCTTTAGAAGCAGCAGATGAATCCAGAGACAAGTGGGATAGCTCACATCGACCAGCAGGTGGAGATAGAGAAACTGATTAACAGGTGGTCTTATAGACTGGTATTCCTCCTGTCCATTCAGTTTGCTCTATCTCCCAGCAGGGGTTTGGAGCTCTCACTTTAGCTCCTGAATTCTGGCTGTGCAGGAATAAATTTCTGGGACTTTTATATTCTTCTGTTGAGACTAGTTCTCTTCAGTTAAGAAAGGGGTGTCTGGCTGAGCGGTCTCCAGCTTTGGGAGCTACACTGGGCCCCCCCAGGTCCCTTCTCCACCCTCCCCTCCATTG
Organism: Geotrypetes seraphini; assembly: GCF_902459505.1. Taxonomy (NCBI): domain Eukaryota; kingdom Metazoa; phylum Chordata; class Amphibia; order Gymnophiona; family Dermophiidae; genus Geotrypetes; species Geotrypetes seraphini. The sequence continues at coordinate 214,098,537 of NC_047086.1, forward strand.
GATTGAGGGGTTTCATTTGGCTCTGTGTTCTTTCTTCTTTCCAGTTTAAAAAAAAAAAAAAGGGGCAGAGCCTTTCTGTGCTGTGCCTCCGGGTCAGCGTTCAGCCTGTAACTGCCAGCTATAACCTTTCTTCGGTTGAATGTGTGCTTGTGTTAGGTGAGTTGGAATTTGAGTTTGGCGTGCGGTTTGGGCCGTTTCGAGGGGTTAGTTCGGGAGTTCTGCGTCGGTGGTTTTTGGCGGGATTCTCCATTTAAAAAAAAAAAAAAAGTCCCCATGGCTGCAGAAACAGTGAAGCGGTGTTCGCGCTGTGGGAAGCGCAGGACACCGTCGGGTCTGTGCTCTGCAGGATGTGCAGACGCGCAGGCAGAGGATTTGTTTTCGCAGCTGGGTGAGGGGGAGTTTTCCAGCGCTGAAGAGGCGCGCTCGAGCTCCTCTTCCCGCGCGGTCGCGTCGGCCATGTTGCCGACCACGCGGACGCCTGAAGCGAGAGCGGCGGCTCCCGATGCGTCGGGTGCGCTGGGGGAGGCCGCGTTTTTGCGCCACGGGACAGGCAAGGCTGGACCGGCAGAAGGTGGGCTCGGCTCATTTTCGCCAGAGTTTATTATGATGTTGCACAGGGCTTTTGTGTTACAGAGCTCTCAACCTGCTCAGGCAGTGAATTTGGGGCTGCCTTTGTTGCCTACTGCTGGGACAGACAGGGAAAAATGCACTTATTCAGGTACTCGAGTACCTGAATAAATTCAAGTAAACCGTTCTGAGCTCCTCTGGGAGAATGGTATAGAAAACTGAATAAATAAATTAAAATATTCAGCAAAGATAACCGATTATCTCATGCTGAAAATTCCCATTTAATCAGTTAAGTGCTATTTAACCGGTCAGCACCATTTCTGGCTGGCTAAATAGTGCTATCAGCTAGATAGAATATACATGTTTAAAAAGCTGGGACACAACTAGTTATCTCTGCTCTCTTAGAAACATAACTACATATGTTCGCAACTGTCACAGTGACCTGTTAACTTTGCTGATTTAGCATATGAGGGGTCAAAAAACACCGAGGGGAAGATTCTCAAAGCTTCGCAGTAAAAACTCATGGACCACAGTTGAAGCCGATTTTAAAAAGGCGAGTCATTTTCTTAAAACAGCGCATGCAAATGAGGTTCACGGAGTGGAGCATAGGCTCGCTAAATTTACTTCTGATGAGTCGCTAGTGATAGCGGTCAACACATGCACAGAAAACACCTGCATATTAAAAAAAAAAAGACAACCCAAATCGAAGATTGGAAGAAGAGATGCCTGCTCTCTCCCGTTGCACTCACACAACCTCCACATATGGATACTAGAGACATAGGAAGGTTTGGAAACCATATTTAGGCTTTTGGGTGGAAAGTTGAAATCTAAAACTTCCAGAGTCGCTTTCTTAGAAATGCAGGAACCAAAATCAGTCAGAGTTTTGGAGTCTCAATATGTGGATGAGACAATGGTTCAGAAAGTAGGGTTTTAGATTTGTTAGGAACTAGGCAACATTCTTGGAAAGGGGGGAGGAAAAACTATTCCAGAAAGATGTGCTCCACCTTAACCAGGGCAGAACCAGGCTGTTGGCATCAACATTTTTTAAAAGGAAATAGCCAAAGGCGTAGCTAGGTGGGGTGCAAGGAAAGCGATCGCTACCCCCCCCAACGGATTTTGAAAAAAATGGCACCTTTGCAGGTCAGTCCTGCTTCACACTAATGCCTCTTTTACAAAGTTCTGCTTCCTCCGACATCAAAATCTAGAACCCAGGGAAAAGCTGACAGTTGCTCAAGAGCACATGGTTCGGAACAAGTTATCCATGAAAGATTTCATCCAATCGGTGAAGGTAGAGCATCCCATTAAAGAGACTGCAATTAGAGAATGACATGGGGACAAATTTTCCCCCATCCCCGCAGGAACTCATTTTCCCATCCCATCCCCATGAGTTCTTTTCCTGTCCCTGCCCCGTTCCTGCAAGCTCCGTCCTCATCTGCACAAGCCTCAAACACTTTAAAATCATAAGTGTTCAAGGCTTGTGCGGCTAAGGCAGAGCTTACAGGAATGAGACAGAACAGCGACAAAACTCGCGGGGACAGGGAAATTGAGTTCCTGCAGAGATGGGGGACAAATTTGTCCCTGTGTCATTCTTTAGCTGCAATAAAGGTGCCTTTAATTACAGAATAGACAGACTTGAAATATGACAAATTATCACTGTCAACTACTGAACAAGTTGTTAATTGAAACAACAAACATGGTTAGAAGTGTCACTATACAAAGACTAGAAGCATAAAAATAAGATGGGAGAGTTAGAACATATACTGTAGTACTAAATGACAAAGTAAATATTATAAGCATCTCTGAGATGTGGAAAGACGATAACCAATGGGACACTGTCACACCAAATTATATTAGTGATAGGATGAATCGGATTAACAAAAATTCTTTAAAAAAAAAAAATCTTTATTAAATTTCAAAAGTGCCACATATTATATATACAATAATAACAAAATAAGCACCTAAATCCATGAATAACAATGAAGATAGTAAATATCCCTCCCCTCCCATCCAACAATTTGATCAAGAAATGAACCAGAAATATATCCACCCACCCCGTCCTGGACATGTAAAAAAAATGAAAGATTTTTAAACTAAGAAACTATGTTGAATTAACAAAGGATGTCAACGGGCCCCAAACCAAATTAAATACTTTGCTATGTCCTAACATATCCGCATTCATCTTTTCGCATTTGTACCCTAGACATAAACTGGCCCACCAAAACGGAAAGTTTGAGCCGGTCACAATTCTTGCGGGTTATTAACTGCATACTGTCATAATCAAAAAGAGCCTGCCTTTGTAGCGATTCATGGGAGGCTTGACGTGCAGCAGAGTACCACATATAACTGCCTCATACGTCAAGGGAATTGTTGATTCCAGTAGAAGGTTAATCTGTCCCCATATTGACTTCCAGAAACTGAGTATCAAAGGAGAATAGAACAACAATTCTTATTTTTTGGTCCTGCTTCCAGTAGGGTCATCCTACTGGATGCAGGATGAAAGCTAAGAGGCCAATATTGAGACTCCAGGAGAAAGGCCGGTTAACTCCCGCAGTTGGCACTGAGCCTGGATTTTCATTGCCAGGTAATTTTCCCTCTAGGTTGCGTGACCGCATACCTTTTAGCAGGAGGCTGTGCAGCCATTCAGCAGGCAATGGAGTCGGGACCAGCACCCCTCCAGTTTCACTCTTAATCTTGTGCTGCTGCTGCAGCAGCAAAACTGAAACAAACTGGCTGCGGGACCTTCCCATATATACCCGCGGTTTCTCTCTGACGTCACTTCTTCTTCTGGGACAAAGCCTGCAGCTGCAGATATGTATGGGAAGGTCGACAGCCAGTTTGTTTCAATTTGCCACTGCTTCGAGAAAGCAGCAGAAGTGGTAGGGATGCTAGGGGGCAAACGCTGGTGGATGTGGGATGGGGGGAGAGAGAGAGAGAAGACGATGGTGGGAGAGAGGGTCGGACGCTGGTGGATGTGGGGTGGGGAGAGAGAGAAGACAATGGTGGGAGAGAGGGTCAGACGCTGGTGGATGTGGGGTGGAGAGAGAGAGAAGACGATGGTGGGAGAGAGGGTCAGACGCTGGTGGATGTGGGGTGGAGAGAAGACGATGGTGGGAGAGAGAGTCAGACGCTGTTGGATGTGGGGTGGGGAGAGAGAGAGAGAAGACACTGGTGGATGTGGTTGGGAAAGAGGGGACAGACAGTGGTGGAAAAGAGGTGGGGATAGAGGGTAAACACAAGTGAAAGTGGGATGGGAGGAGAGAGAGGCCACAGATGCTGGTGGAAATAGTTTGGGGTGGGGGGGAGAGAGAGGGTAGATTTTGTATAAAAATGGGAAGACAGATTCTAGATCAGGGGTGTCAAACTCAATCACATAAGGGGCCGAAATCTAAAAGGCTACGTCGCAGGCTGAATTTTTTATTAAGATACTTAGGGATCCTTTTATTAAGGTATACTAACCAATTTAGTGCGCGCTAAAGGCACACCTTAATAAAAGGACCCCTTAGTCTTAGTAGATGTATAGGGTTACAACCCTCTCCAACCCTACGCCGGCTCTGTGATGTAAACAAAAAAGACTTTTTCTCTCTCTTTTAGGTCCTAGTTCACGCCTGCTAACACCATCACTGGCATTTCAAATCTGACATATTGTAATCACAAAACAGAAAGTAAAATGATTTTTCTACTTTTTGTTGTCTGGTCATTATTCAAATCATGTTTTCCTCCCCTCCCCCGGAGGTCTGGCATCTTTCCTTTTTCTCATCACCTCCTTCTTTCTTTCATGCTGACTTCCTTTTGTTACACTTAGTGATGTCACATCCTGTTCCTGCTCCAGCTCACCTCACTTACACATAGTAACTGCAACAACTGTAAAGCTTTGTTTACTCATCTGTCCCCCTATTCTTGACTCTCTCCAACTCATCACTCTCCAAACAGCTCAATCATTTGTCCTCTCCTTTTTTCTTCCCCCTCCCTCATTCAATTCTCTTCTTTCCAGATTGCTCCCACTCTCTTCTCTACAGAGAAAACTTCCTTTTACCTCCACCTCTCCTCCCCAGTCCCCCCAAATACTAGCACCCCCAGTCCCCAAATCGCTGTAATGAGGTTTCGACGGTATTTAAAATCCTTATCACAGTATTTGCAAACAACAGTTGTCTTGTCCTTGAAACTAAAGTCACCATTCATGTAAACCTTTTTGCTGTCCGTTGCCATTTTCTCTCTTCACAGACTTGCCACCGTTTATTAAACCGCGATAGCGGATTTTAGCACCAGGAACCACGCTGAATGCTGCACGCTGCTCCCAACGCTCATAGGAACTCTATGAGTGCCGGGAGCAGTGCGGAGCATTCAGCGCAGTTTCCGGTGCTAAAAACTGCTAGCACAATTTAGTAAAAGGGGGAAATTAAGGTACTTCTTACTCACCATTTTGATCACTACCATCTATGATGTAAACAAAATAAAGCAGCCTGCAGAGTGCCGGTCAGCCGTAGCGATCCTAGCAGGCTGCTGTCGGCCTCCCAGCACGTTCCCTCTATCGCGGTCCCACCCCTTCTTCTGACATACGGGATCGCGGCAGAGGGAACATGCTGCTGAGGCTAGAGTAGCCTGCTAGGATCGCTACAGCTGACCAGCGATCCTCTGCAGGCTACTTGTATCTGTCGGCGGGCCAGCTTAATTGAAAATTTGGAATTGTCTGGCGGGTCAAATTTGATTACACCAGATTTGGCCCGCAGGACAGAGTTTGACATGTATGTTTTAGATATAACAGGGGAGAGAGAAGGCAGATGTTGGGGGGTGGGCTACAGTGAGGATGGAGATGATGGAATGGGGGAAATGAAAGGGGAGATGATGGATGGTAAGTGAGGGGGAGAGAGGGGGCAGACTTATGGGAGAGGAAAGATACAAAGAGGATGGAAATATTGATGGAAGGGGAGAGAGGGAAAATGCTGGGGGGATAAGCTGTATAGAAAGAGGGAGACTGAAGTCTGGATGGAAGAGGGGAAAGACAGGAGGGAGATGGTGAAAGGGGAGAGAGGGGGCAGACTGTATGGAAGGGAGAAGAGACAGAGGAAGGAGATACTGATGGAGGGGAGAGAGTGTGAAGTCTCCGGATGAAAAGAGGCAGAGGAGGCAGATGCTGTATAGAAGGGGATATATGCTAGATGGCAGAGGGGAGAGAAATGAGCAAATATATTGGGGGACAGAGACATAAAGGAGGGAGATAATGATGGAAAGGGAAAGAAAGGGCAGATAATGGGGCAAACATAGTATAAAAGGGGGAGAGAAAGAGGACAGAGTTAGTGAAAGACTGGGAATAAGGGTTAGTAAAATAGGAGAGCCAGGGTGAAGGAAAGAAAATAAAGGTAGAAAAAATAATTAAAAAAAAAAAAATCAGGATAAAGTAGTGTAGTATCCGTGTTTATAAAGGTTAATAAATATTAAAAGAAATTAGAAATAAGATGGAATATAGTAAGATAGGATGTTTTTTCATTGAACTAATAATACATTTTTGACCAACTGTGAGAGACCGAAGCCTCCTTTCTCAGGTCAGGACAGCTTATTGTCTTCACCTGGGGAAGGAGGTATTGACCTCTGAGAGCTAATTGAAAAATGTTTTAAGTCCTTTCAATTTTTTATTTTTTTTAAATCTTATTTTCCATTGTTTATTTATATTTGTAATTCTTAATTTGTAATATACAGTGCGGTTCTCATGATTATAAAAGTTAGTAAACAGAAATAGAATGAAGATAATATCTTTTTATTGAACTAATTTTAATACATTTTTGATCAACTGTCAAAGAGCAAAACCTCTTTTCTCAGGTTTGGACAGCTTACTGTCTTGACCTGGGAAAGAGGTGTTAGCTTCTGAGAGATAACTGAAAAAATGTTTTAAGTCCTTTCAATAAAAAAATCATCTTATTTTCTATTGTTTATTTATATTTGTAATTCTTAATTTGTAATGTACAGTGTGTATAATACTATCGGGGGGGGGGGGGGATGGTAGAGAGAGTGAACAAGATGAGAAAGTAGATGGGAAGGGAGGAAAAGATTCTTAACCAGTAGAGAGAGGGAGAGAGAGATGCCAGACTATGGGTGACAAGGAGGGGATTCAGGATGCAAGTGCATGAGTGGTGGGATTTAGAGGGAGACAGAACTGCAGTTGGAGTGAGAGATGGAACTGAGGAGAAAGGCAAAGGCAAGAAAGAATTTCAGGCCTCAGGATAGGAGAATTCTACGCAAAACACTACAAATAAACTTTGCAGAATTTTGAAATATTGTGCGCAGAATTCCACCAGGAATAATACATACAAAGCAAACTTTAGTATTTAAAAGTGTGATGCTCAGTTATGCATTTTCAAGGGATTGCTGTGGGAGGAGAGGAGGTTGGGATGATCCTGATTGCTGAGTTTAATTATTAAAACTTTAGGGGACTGGGAGCTAGGAGCCTCAAAGTTAAGTGTGTGTGTGGTGTGTGTGGTGAGTGTTTGTGTGAGAGAGAGCTGGAAGTTTGTACCTTGCATCAGTCTTGCACATACTGATATTTCAATAGCATTCTGATTTAAGAGGTTATATTGAGGTCAGATGGACAAGACAGTGATGAATGCTTTGCAGCAGAGGCTTGAATTACATTCCTGACACAGATTCCCTCTTCTCTGAATATGCATGATGAGTTCCTGAGAAGAGACAGAAGGAAAAGAAGTGATGAATGTAGCGATGTACTACAGGTCCCTGATGAGAGCAGGATGAGAATGAATAAAGACAGAGACTGTTCACGAGGAAAGAGAAAAGCCCTGTGTGATAACTCTGGATATTAAGGAAAGGGCATAAAGACAGAGGCCAGGGAAGGAAGATGAGGAATAAACAGAAAAGATGATGTTAAAATTCTATCAGTAAATAAAGAACTTTATATAAAGCTTCCTGGAGCTTTGTTTAATGCTTGTTCAAAGAAAGGTTTTTATATGCTAGTTATTGAGCACACATATATGGTAAAAATAAAATTTATGTGCTTTGGTGTGGAGATAACAGGTTTTATTGTCAGAAACAATACCATAGCTCCAAGCTTGTAATTTATCTATCAGTGCTGTCAATGCTACAGTAGGTTCTATCAGAAATTACAGAGACAAGCAGAGCTGCCTGCTCTAAGCCATCAAAAGCCCCCTGCTCCCATGTACAATTAAAGAATCTGGAAATACCTTTTACTTCAATTTTTAATTGAAATATATAGTGTAGCTTTAATGTGGCAGGTGAAAATCAGTGGGCTATACACAGTGGCATAGCGAGGATAGGAGGCGCCCCTCCCGCGCCTTCCTCGCCCCCGTTCTCTTCCCCCATTCCACTTTAAATCTTTGCCAATGTGTTTCTCCAGCCTGCTGCTCATGCCGGCGTTGGCTTTCTCTTTGATGCCACTTCCTAGTCTCACGACCCAGAAGTGATTTCAGAAGGGGGCCAGACCGTGCGCTGGCAAAGATTTAAAGAGATATGGGAGGGAAAAGGCACAAGCCTGGCCGGTGGGGGAGGGGGAGGAAGAGAGCTGCTAGCACCCCTACACAAATATATTTGTTGAACTGGTTTGAGGACAGAGCCAGAACTAGTGAAGCTAAGAAGCTGGCTGGCACTGTAATTAGGGGTTACCATTTGTCCGGAAAAACCCGGACATGTCCTCTTTTTAGAGGAGTCCGGGTGTCTGGATAGGTTTTCTAGACTGGGGGAGTCTGCCTGGATTTAGCCAGTTCTCCCAACTCCCCCACCTACCTCATCCCTGGCATTGAATCTTCAGGCAGCCTGGCAGCCTGGGAAGTTGAAAGCCCGCCATTTTGAAGAGGTGGGCCTGCTGGCAGGAGGGAGTGGGCATCTCTGCTGATTTTCAATTTGGAGGTATGTGGAGGGGTTCATAGCAGAGCCCTGGCAGCAGGAGTGAATGGGAATTCCTCCTGCTGATCTTCAATTTAGAGGTACCCTGGGGGGGGGGGGGGTCAGGGATTCACAGGAAGGACCCTGGCAGCAGGAGGAAGTGAGTATCCCTCCTGCTAATTAGAGAATGACACGGTGACAAAATTCATCACCGTTCCCGTCCCCGCGGATAACCACGGGAAACCATCTTCATGTCATTCTTTAAGGAGAGAGGGAAGAATCGGAGTACGAATGGCCACAACCACTGACCCTCATGCTTTGCTGTGAAGAATGCTTGTGTAGAAGGACTGAGGTTGAAATAGACACTAGAAAATGGCATGGGATTATTTCCCGCGGTTATCCGCGGGGACGGGAACGGTGATGAATTTTGCCACCATGTCATTCTCTACTGCTAATCTTCAATTTAGAGGTTGGGGGAGGGGGTTCAGGGGTAGTTTGGAAGTTAGTGAGGGGTTCAGGGGTTCACAGCAGAGCCCTAGCAGCATCCCTCCTGCTGATCTTTAGTTTCGGGGGTAGGTGGGAGGTACAGGTGACTAAGGTAGAAGGGAGTGGGCTTCCCTCCTGCCAATTTTTATAAGTTCAAGGAGTATGGACCATCATCGGGGGGGGGAGGGGGCACCCGCCATGACTTTTTTATTATTATTTTTAATGAGAACACAAATTGTGCATGTTTATAGCACATGCACAAATTCTGTGCCCATTAAAAATTTTAGAAGCTGCTCTTCGAGGTGCTTTTTTTTAAACACTACCGGCATCTCCAGACCTGTTGGCAATTTCCGAGTGTTTCAGAGCATTAAAAACTGGCGCTTCATTTTGTGCATCATCTGGGCATCAATCAGAGTGCTCATTTTAATATTGATGAGCTTGTTGTAATCTACATACGATTATTGGAGGCCGCTACAAATCATAGAAAAGACCGTGATTTGCCGTTTTGGGCATCGATAGCTGAAATATTTTGACGCTAAACAGGTTAAAACTGGTTTAGCGTTGATCATTAAAAGCATGGTGAGTTTTGAGCCTCAGTGAACACAGAAATCCCCCTCCTCACACAAATGATTACTAGCAAAGTCTAATGTGACTGAGGAAATTCTACATCCGTTCTTCTTTTAATTTAGTCATTATAAAAATTCTTCTGATTCAAATTTTAGATATAAGATTTCTTTTTTGGAACTTTCACTGAAAAGTTATTTTCTTCTGTTTTGTCTGGTTTCTCCTTTAGAAGTTGATTGAATTTTAGTTTTGGCTTCACCACCAAAACCAACCCGAAATTCAAGATCAGGCATTTTTCTGTTTTGGCTGAAAATGCCAGTGCATTTTTGTGCTGACCCCCCCCCCCCCCAACCACACACAAACAATCACCCACCTTGCCTAGGGTTGCAACATTTCATCTTTTTTTAACCTGGCCTCAGCCCCGCCTCCAGCCAAACCTCCTGGCTCCTTCCCCAAGGCCTGGAGGGCCTCTGCACATGCGCAGATGTTGATGTGATGATGTCTTGCACATTTGCATGCATGTATGATGTCATCATGCTGACGTCCCCGTATGCGCAGAGGGCCCCAAGCTTGGGGACTTCCAAAACCCAGTCAAACTCCTGGATTCTTGAAATCCCTCCGGGCACCCAGACAGTCCTCTAAAAAGAGAACATGTCCAGGTTTTCCAAGACATCTGGTAACCCTAATCTTGCCCCACCACTACCACAAGCACTTAAAGAGAGTGGGTCCCACTGGGCCTGGCTGTCCACCTTGACTATAACCCTTCACCCTCCCATCACTTGCAGGTCCTCCCCAAGCCCACTTTTAAATGCCCTGGTGGCCTAGTGGCATTCAGTTCCTCCTACCCATGCAAGATCCAGTCTCAAGATGACTGCTGAGACTTCCCACAGTGCCCTCACGAAACTACATTGGGAAGTTTTGGCAGTCATTCTAACTGAGAAACTGGTAGGGGCAGGAGCAGCTGAGGATCCTCCTGCCCGAAAGAGGCCACAAGACCACCAGAGCATTTAAAGATAGGCCTGGGGAGAGTCTTTGGGAAGTTGGAGGGGGAGTGGCCAGCCCAGCAGGATTCACTCTCTCCACCGAGGGGGGGGGGATGGGATGGATAGGGTTACCAGGTGTCTGGAAAATCCCAGACATGTTCTCTTTTTTGAGGAATGTCCGGGTGCCCAGAAGGTTTTATAAAGATGGGGGGAGTCTGTTCGGGTTTAGCCGACTCTCCCGACTCCTCCCACCGACCTTCTCCCTGGGCCTAGCCAATGTGATGGAATGTTCGGACAGCCAATGGCAGCCATGAGGTGACCCTGCTACCGCTGGTCTGTCCCAGAAGCTGCCTCTCTACAGCGACTTCCTGTTCATAGGTAGGACTTGCAGCGAGGTGGCTTCCGGGGCAGGCAGGTGGTAGCAGGCTCACCTTGTTGTTGCTGCCAGCTGCCCAAAGATTCAATCACATTGTGATTGTGTTGTTTCATCAGTTTTGTAATATTTTATATTTCTGGTCCTCTATTTCAGTCCTCCTTTCAGCTCAAAGTAATTTACACCATTTTTTTCAGATACTATATATTCCTGCCTCACAGGTACCACAACTTACGAAAGACCTGAAGTCACAAAAAGTATTCTAATCTAACTACTAACCAGAATGTGTTTCAAGATGTCAACTCCGATGGGACAGCCGCCTGAGAAAGTCTAAGAGCCCCTTTTACAAAGCTGTGGTAGAGATGCTGCTGCGGTAAATTCACTGAAGCCCATAGGAATTGAATGGGCTTTGGTGAATTTACCACGGCAGCATTGCTTTGCGGTTTTCTAAAAGGGGCCCTAAGCCATCATTCTTGACAGGGTAGGCTTCACACCAGAAGCCTATTGGCAATGATTTTGAAAGGGGTTTCTATAAGCAAAAGAGAGTCCCTAAAGTTTCTTTTACAGGCTCATGGAAGTAGCCTGGAGATGGCTGCAATTGGAAGGCAAGAGTAACCTGGAAATAATGAGAATTGTCTCTTTGAACAATTCCTGGAGGGGCTGCCACTATCTCTGAAACAGTGAGTAAGGCAACACCCTAAATTGAAACTGGAGAGTGCCCTGGATGTCACTGAGGTCTTCCATCAAGGCAACCAGAGCCAGAATCTTGTAAGGATAGGAAGCAAGCTGGGAGTCCTGGGAAGAGAAGAGAGAAAGCAGGGTCTGAGAACTCCAAGGACCAGAAGCCATATTCCAGCCCACCAGCCCAGATGGAGGGGTTCTTCACCTTATCCTAGTCACAAGAATTGCACTCTTTCACCTATTTCATAAGAACAAAAGAAGTTGCCTCCGCTGAGGCAGACCAGAGGTCCATCTCGCCCAGCGGTCCGCTCCTGCGGCGGCCCATCAGGCCCATTGCCTGAGCAGTGGTCCCTGACTAGCTCTATAACCTATCTCTACTCCTATTCCTATAACTTACCTCTACTCCTATCCCTATAACCTACCTCTACACCTATCTATACCCCTCAATCCCTTTGTCCTCTAGGAACCTATCCAAACCTTCTTTGAAGCCCTGTAATGTGCTCCTGTCTACCACAGCCTCTGGAAGCACATTCCATGTATCCACCACCCTCTGGGTGAAAAAGAACTTCCTAGCGTTTGTTCTAAACCTGTCCCCTTTCAATTTCTCTGAGTGCCCCCTTGTACTTGTGGTTCCCCTTAATTTGAAAAATCTGTCCCTGTCTACTTTCTCTATGCCTTTCAGGATCTTGAAGGTTTCTATCATGTCTCCCCTAAGTCTCCGCTTCTCCAGGGAGAACAGTCCTAACTGTTTCAATCTGTCAGTATATGAAAGATTTTCCATACACTTTATCAGCTTAGTTGCTCTTCTCTGGACTCCCTCAAGTACTGCCATGTCCTTCTTGAGGTACGGCAACCAGTACTGGACACAGTATTCCAGATGCGGCCGCACCATTGCACGATACAGCGGCAGGATGACTTCCTTCGTCCTGGTCGTGATACCCTTTTTAATGATACCCAACATTTTGTTTGCTTTCCTTGAGGCTGTGGTACACTGCGCCGACGCCTTCAGTGTTGTGTCTACCATCACTCCCAGGTCTCTTTCAAGGTTACTTACCCCTAGTAGTGATCCCCCCATTTTGTAAGTGAACATCGAGTTCTTTTTCCCCACATGCATGACCTTGCATTTCCCTATGTTGAAGCTCATTTCCACTCTTCCAGTGTCGTTAGATCCTTTTGGAGATCTTCGCAGTCTTCCATGGTTTTAACCCTGCTGTATAGTTTGGTGTCATCCGCAAATTTAATGACCTCACATTTTGTTCCCACCTCTAGGTCGTTTATGTAGATATTGAACAGGAGCGGTCCCAGCACTGACTCCTGCAGAACTCCGGTCGTGACCCATTTCCAGTCTGAGTAATGTCCCTTTATTCCAACCCTCTGCTTCCTGTCCGCCAGCCAGTTTTTGATCCATCGGTGGACCTCCCCTTGCACCCCGTGGTTCCATATCTTCTTAAGCAGTCTTTCGTGTGGTACCTTGTCGAAGGCTTTTTGGAAGTCAAGATAAATGATGTCTATAGATTCCCCTTCATCCACCTGGCTTACCCCCTCAAAGAAGTACAATAAGTTTGTAAGGCATGACCTACCCTTGCAGAAGCCATGCTGACTCGACTCTAGCTGCCCATTGTTTTCAATGTGTTCACAGATGCTGTCCTTAACCAGCGCTTCCATCATCTTTCCCGGGACCGAGGTCAAGCTCACCGGCCTGTAGTTTCCTGGGTCACCCCTTGAACCCTTCTTGAAGATGGGCATGACATTTGCTATTTTCCAGTCCTCCGGGATCTCTCCAGTTTTTAAGGATAGGTTGCATATTTGTCGAAGTGGCTCTGCTATTTCGTTCCTTAGTTCTTTGAGTACCCTTGGGTGAATGTCGTCCGGACCCAGCGATTTGTCCTCTTTAGCCTGTCTATCTGCCTGAGGACATCCTCTTAGCTTACCTCTAATTTGACCAGCTTAACATCTTGGTCTCCATTTATGATCTCCTCGGGTTCCGGAATGTTGGTTGTGTCTTCCCTCGTGAAGACTGACGTGAAGAACTCATTTAACTTGTCCGCTATCTCTTTTTCATCTTTTACCACTCCCTTTCTGTCTCCATCATCCAAGGGTCCCACTTCCTCCCTTGCCGGTTGCTTCCCCTTAATGTACCTGAAGAATGATTTGAAGTTTGTTGCTTCCCCTGCCAGTCTCTCTTCGTATTCTCTTTTTGCTTTTCTAACCACTCGGTGACACTCCCTTTGGTGTTCTTTGTGCTCCTTTTGGTTGTCCTTTGGTCTTTTTTCCATTTTTTGAACGATGCTTTCTTGTCATTTATCGCCTTCTTCACTGCATTTGTTATCCACACTGGGTTTTTAGTTCTATTTTTTTGCACCCTTTCCTGAACTTGGGGACGCACAGGTTCTGTGCTTCATGCACAGTGTCCTTGAGTAGGTTCCAGGCTTTTTCTACGGACTCCATCTTCCTTGTGTTGCCGTTGAGTTTCTTTCCCACCATTTTCCTCATGGCATCATAATTCCCTTTATTGAAGTTGAGTGCCGTCGTTGTGGTTCTTTTCACCTTTGATGATCCAATTTCTAGCCTGCACTGGATCGTGTTGTGATCGCTGTTTCCTAGTGGGGCTAATACCGCCACCTCCTTTGCAGGTCCCCCTAGTCCGTTGAAGATTAGGTCAAGAGTGGCATCTCCCCATGTTGGTTCCGTGACCAGCTGTTCCATGAAACAGTCCCTCGTGACCTCCAGGAATTTGGTCTCCCTCGTGCAGTTTGAGTGCCCAATATTCCAGTCTATCCCAGGGTAGTTGAAGTCCCCCATCACCACCACACTTCCGCTTTTGCATACCTGCCTCAGTTCAGCCTCCAGGTCCTGGTCGATTTCTTCCGGTTGTCCAGGTGGGCGGTAGTACAGACCCGATTTTATGTCTGCTCCAGTTCCTCCCGGTAGCTTAACCCTTAGTGATTCCAACTTTCCAAGCCATCCGCCCTTACTGTTGTTTCCATCCTGGTTGAGGGTATGGAGTCTTATGTATAGCGCTATTCCTCAAGTTGTAGGAAGAGAGGCCACATAGCTTGGGATTGCCAAGAGGTAGATGAAGAAGCCATGTTGAAATTATGAGGAGGCTTTTCAACTCAAGAACAGGAACTGTGTGCTTCAAGTCAAATTGGATGGGAACCCCTATTAGCACTGGTGAATGCCAGCAATGTCTAGGCCCTTCCTTGAAAGGGAATAGTCACTCGACCACAAATGAACTTTGTATAGACCATGACATTGGCATGTGTATATGGGGAGCAGATACAGTATCCTATAACTCAAATATCCCTCAGAATGCCTGTTGGAGGTCACAGTCTTTCCCTTGTCCCCTATACAGTTGTCATGGGTTGGGATTTTCCAAACTTCAGAACCATCTGGGCCCAACTAACCACTGGACCGAAGAAGGAGGGGCTGTCTTTTCCTGATATCTTCCCTTTGGAGGATCCTGAGTTGTATATAGAACCTGAAACTGCCTAAACCTTACCACTTGAACAGTCTCTGGCAACATTACAATGCCTGTGATTCAATGGTGCCCCACAGAGATCTTTTGGGTTTTGGGCAGTTCACATTGCAGTCTGGGTTTCCATGCTCCCCCCTCCCCCCACCCCCCATGGGATGCATTACTGCAGCTACTCTTTGATAGCCCAGAAGCTTTTCCTCTGCTACTATACTTCTTGTCCCTGCATAGGCAGGAAACAGTACTATTACTATTACTTATTTCTAGAGTGATACCAGATGTATGCAGTGCTTTACAGTCACAATGGAGAAAATTCCTGCTCAAAAGAGCTTGCAATCTAAACAGACAAAAGCAGAGGGAAAACTTCTGTGCTGCCAAAGGCCCAAAGAGTGCAAGAGCAGCTGCATTACTGGATCCTGTAGAGGGAAGGAATGTGGGGGAAGGGGGGTTATGGGGGAATCCCTGGCAGGTGGTTATTAGATGTTGGATCATGGGGATGGCGAAGAAAATAAAAAGAAAGAGATGCCAGACCTTCGGGGGAGGGAAAGGGAAGGGGAGGACAGACCATGGTAGGGTGGAGGAGAGAAGAGAGGAGACACCAGACAATAAGAAGGGGAAAAGGAAGGAGAAAGAGGTCTGACTACTAGAGAGGGCAGGAAGGAGAGAGACATGCCAGATCAGGGAAGGAGAAGAGAGAGGCAGGGGAGAGGAGGAAGAGAAGGACTGAGAGATGCCAGACCACAAAGGAGGGGAGGGAAGGAGGGGAGAGTAATTCCAAACTGTGGGAAGGAGAGGAGAAAGATATCAGACCAATAGAGGGGGAGAGAAAGGAAGGAGATTGTGCACCTGGATAGGAGGGTGGGGAAGAGAAGAGAGATGGGCAGTGGCGTACCTAGCATATGTCACACCCGGGGCCGATCATTTTTTGACACACCCCCATCTGTACGAAAAACATTATTTTTAGTAACAAGCCACATGTCACACATGAGTACCTAGGAAAAGGCAGCATCTTACATACTGCAGTGAGCAGTACAACATCAATACACCCATTGTAAAACTAAACAAGCCAGACTAGTACAGATCAATCCTGCAGTCAATCCTAACAAAAAACCATGTCTTTCGAACACACAGAACACAGAAAACACCTTTGCCTAGTATGGAATATGTAATCACAAACTAACCCCTCCCTCTTTTACAAAACTGTAGTGTGGATTTTAGCCATGGTGGTAACAGCTCTGACGCTCATAGAATTCTGAACATCAGAGCTGCTCCCACCACAGCTGGCGCTAAAAAACACTCCACAGTTTTGTAAAAGGAGGGATTAAAATAGAAATACATAGACAAAGGTTAAATTGAACCATTAAGAAGCTGGACTCTGCATACAGTGCACCACAGAAACAGTGACACATGTCTCCTAAAGCAATAAATAAATATAAATTTTTTTCTACCTTTGTCTTCTGTGGTTTCTGCTTTCCTCAACTTCTTGTAACTCTCTTCCTTCCATCCACTGTCTGCCATCTCTCTTCCCCTATTTGGCATCTTCTCTCCTTCTATGCCCCTTCCAGAAACTGTATGCTTTCCCCTTCCATCTCTCCTTTTATCCCCATTGGTCTGGCATCTCTCTCCTCTCCTTCCCTCTCCCGCACCTTTTCTCTGCAATCCCTTTCCTTTTTTTCCCCTCATTTTCCTTTTCTGCATCTGTCTAGATTACGTTCTTACTACCCTCTCATCAATGTCCTTTTTTACTGTCTACCTAAAGCTTGCCATCTCTTTCCCTCTCCCCTCCAATGTTTCCCTAACTTAATCCTTTTCTCCCCATCATGTACCCTCCTTTTATTTATCCCCTCCTTCCATCATGTACCCTCTTTCTCCAACCCTTCCATCTAGTACCTTCTCCTCTCTCTGTCCACTTCCATCCAGCGTCTGCTCCCTTCTTTCTCTCCTCCCATTTCCTTCCTGCATTTGCTCCCTTATCTCTCCCATCTGCACTTCCATCCAGCATAGGCTCCCCACTACCATCTAATGTCTGCCCTTTCTCTCGCCATCCACCCCTCTCCTATCAGCATCTGCCCCCTTTCTTTCCCTCCAATATCCTTCCCCCTTATGTCTCTCCCCTTTCTCTGTATATCAGTTCTATCAGCACCACCCTTCCATACCACCCTGCCCCCTTTCTTTCCCTCCACCACTCTTCCATTCCAGCAATCGTTCTCCTTTCTTTCCCTTCATGCAGCAAGGTCCCACGATGACTGTAGCTGCCGGCTGCCAGCCCACCCCACTCCGACGTACTTGCTCTGGAGCGGACTCGGCACCCGCATGCTGGAAGGTCCTGTGATGACTCGTCTGCTGGCTCTGCTCCAGAAGAAGTAAGTTATGTCAGAGGGGGTGGACCCGGCAGACACAGGGAGTTGTGGCAAAGTCTCGCAATGACTGCGTCTGCCGGGTCCACCCCCTCCGATGTAACTTACTTCTTCCGGAGCAGAGCCGGCAGTCGAGTCATCGCAGGACCTTCCTGCACCTCAGCACGGCTGCCGACTCTGCTGCAGAGAAACTAAGTCAGAGGTAACGTGACCATTTATTTCATCAAAAGGGGACATCTATTAATTGACTGTGTATCCTTTCTTTCATTTCTTTCTTTCTGCACTCAGGCCTAACAATTGTCCCTTTCTATTCCCTCCCTCCTTCCTTCCCATGTCCTTAGTGCCCCCAGTGCCTCCGTCTTGTATCCATAGTGCCCCAGTGCCCCCGTCCTGTGTCCATAGTGCCCCAAGTGCCTCCTTCCCGTGTCCATAGTGCCCCCAGTGCCTCCGTCCCGTGTCCATGGTGCCCCCAGTGCCTACTTCCTGTGTCCATGGTGCTCCCCAGTGCCTCGTCCCGTGTCAATGGTGCCCCCAGTGCCTCCGTCCCTTGTCCATGGTGCCCCCAATGCCTCCTTCCCGTGTCCATGGTGCCCCCAGTGCCTCTGTCCCATGTCCATGGTGCCCCCAGTGCCTCCTTCCTGTGTCCATGGTGCCCCCAGTGCCTCCTTCCCATTTCCATGGTGCCCCCAGTGCCTCCTTCCTGTGTCCATAATGCCCCCAGTGCCTCCTTCCCGTGTCCATGGTGCCCCCACTGCCTCTGTCCCGTGTCCATGGTGCCCCCAGTGCCTTCTTCCTGTGTCCATAGTGCCCCCAGTGCCTCCTTTCAGTGTCCATGATGCCCCCAGTACCTCCGTCCCGTGTCCATGGTGCCCCCAGTGCCTCCGTCCCGTGTCCATGGTGCCCCCAGTGCCTCCTTCCCGTGTCCATGGTGCCCCAGTGCCTCCTTCCTGTGTCCATAATGCCCCCAGTGCCTCCTTCCCATGTCCTTAGTGTCCCCAGTGCCTCCTTATGTTCCCCCACTACCTTCCAGATTTTGTCCACCTCCAAAGTCAGCCTGCCTGTCTGCCTACCTATCTCCCTCCCTCCCTGCTGCACTAAAGCCAGCCAGCTTGCCTGCCTACATCCTGCCCTCCCTGCTGCGAAAAAAAAAAGTGCCTCTCCCCTTCCTTTCCCCAGTCCGCGCCTGCAATCTTACCTCCCCCTGCCGACAAGAAGTCTTTCTGACGTCAATTCTGACGTTGGAGAGGACGTTCTGGGCCAGCCAATCACTGCCTGGCTGGCCCGGAATGTCCTCTCCGATGTCAGAATTGATGTCGGAAAGACTTCATGTCGGCGGGGGGAGGTAAGATTGCAGTGGCGCGGGCCGGGGGAAAGGAAGGGCAGGAGGACCCGGACCTGGCCGGCTGTGCACCCCCCCAAGCCGTGCACCCAGGGCGGACTACCCCCTCACCCCCCCTTGGTACGCCACTGGAGATGGGAAAAAATGCTGTTTAAGAAAATATGAGAATAGGGGAGAAGAAAGAGGGAGGAGATGGTACACATGAATGGAGGGGAGGGGAAGGGAAGAGATGGTACACATGGATAGATGGGAAGAGAAGACATGGAACAATAGATAGTTTTGAGGAGGAAGCAGAAAAATTGAAGAAAGTTGAATATTAAAAGTTAAAGTCAAAGATGAATGTAGGGCAGAAAGTGAAGAATGAGAGAAAAATGCAAGTGGACAAGAAGGCCCTGGAAGCACAGTTAAGAGCACAGACAGAAGGAAGTGTAGCCAGAGACTGAGAAAAGATGGTTAGAAAAATAAAATCACCAGACAACAAAAGTAGCGAATATGATTTTATTTTCAGTTTAGTGATTGAAATATGTCAGTTTTGAGAATTTACATCTGCTTCTATATTTTGCACTGTTCTGGAAGAAATGCATTTCTATTTTTCTTGTGTTGTACTGCACACAAAGTCTGGCATCTTAGGGTTTTGTTTGTGTATATTAGGACTTTTAGTGTGTGATCCTGTATTTGCATAGGGGTTATCTGTGTTCTGCACGTGTGATCAAGGCCAGATATTCTGGTGGGAATGAATGTCGTGAAAGCGTTATTGGTGTCATGGCCCCAAGTAAGAGCTGATTTGTTGGCTCTCCTTCAGGCCTTTTGAACCCAAAACAGCCCTCACTTAAAAATTAGCGAAGACTACTCTTCTAGCCATTTTGGATTATGCTGCCTGCTACCCAGAGGTCATTGCACTGTGTAATATGAAGATTACCACTGTGGCCAATGCCATATGGGAGGTCTTCCATATAGGAAATCCCAACAAAACCTTCATTGACCAGAGCACCACTTCTATGTCTCGATTCATGAAACAAGTGTGTGTCCCGTTAAAAGTAAAAACCTTGCAGACATCAGTATATCATCCACAGACCAATGGTCTAGTAGAATGCTTTAACAAGACTATCATACAAATGCTAAATAAATTTGTGACTGAGGATGAAAAGAACTGGGATACCCTTCTCCCATATATCCTGTTTGCTGTCCAGGAGGTTCCCCAGAGATTGACAGGATTCTTTCCATTTGAGTTCTTGAATGGGTGGAGACCCTTAAGTGTCAGATTTACCACATAAATAGGGCTGCAGAAAAGTCTGTCTTATTTTTATGCAGTAACCCATGGCTGCTTAAGTGCTGAATAATGACTTAAGAAGCCCTGGCTTCGAATATCTGGGAATAATGCCGTTGGCGATGAGCAAAAAGCTCACCTCCTGACAGTTGAATACTGACCCCTATATTCCTAAATTTAAGCATGCTGCTTATTTGTCTAGTTTTAGAAGCCTAATTTAAATGTGTAATGCTAATCTCCTAACTTTCTTTCCCCTATAAATCCATGCCTTTTGCTACCCACTTTTTATGCTTCTGAATCTAGGAGTTTAATGAAATTTGTTCTGTCCTAACTTTATGTAGTTACGTAGTCAATTAGCAGACTGAAAATTGCCACTAACCGGCTAAGTAGGTATGCCACCCACGCTGTGCCTCCAGCTTGCCCATAATCTATCTGGTTAAGAGATGTTATATTAATCAGGTTTTTGATTCTGCCTTTACCTATTCAGTTCAAGGTCAGATTATACAAGGGTCATTTCATAAATAATAATAACTTTAATAATAATAACTTTATTCTTCTATACCGCCATAGTCGAGAGACTTCTAGGCGGTTTACATTCGAATAAGGCTGGACAATCAGCGAATTACAGGAGGCAAGAATGAGGGTTACATAAGAAATAGAAAGAGGATATTAAATTGCATCGTGAAAGATAGGGAATATATCCTTGAGAGTGGAGAGGCTTCTGTTTAGGAGATAAATTTGTCAAACAGAGCGGTTTTAATTGATTTTCGGAATGCGCCGTAAGTCAGATTGGTTCTATTTTGGTAGTTATTCAGCCAGGATTGCTGTCTGCCTGCCTTTTTTTTTTTTAATTTACATGTTTTATTTTTATTTTTTTCCAAGTATTTCTTTACAATCCTTCAATATAATCTTCCTGCTTTGCAATGACTGAGTCCCAACATCTAGGAAGCGTCATTATTCCATCCAAGACACCATTTTAGTTCAGTTGCGGAATGGCTCGGGTACCGGCGGAAGAAAGCTCTTCCAGAAATGCAAAACAATGTCCACGCATAGGTTGTTTCAACTTTGGAAAAAGGTCAAAGTCTGGTGGTCTCATGTCTGGACTGTAGGAGCATGAGGTAACACCTCCCAGCCATATTCGTACATGCTTGGCCTGGAGTCAAGGAAGCAGGAAGAACAGAACGCAAAGGCTACGCGAGTCTATTGCGGAGGCTGGGATGGGCTCTGTGATCGACTTGCATTGCCTTTGTGATCTACTGGTTGATCGCGATCGACCTTTTGGGCACCCCTGTATTAGACAGTTTAGAAATAGGCTTTTACAATTACCATTTCAGTTACTTCAAGGCTGGCGCCCTGTCTTGGTACAGAAATGCTTTAAAAAGTTTTATGAACCTGGGATAGTGGTCACACAAGATTGTAGCTGGTTCCAGTATTTTGCTATTTGATACTGGATGGGTTAGGTAAATTGCCTGGTAGACTTTATATTGATGGCAGTGATATTCCACAGCATTAACCAGTTAAGTGCCGCTGAATATCGTGCTCTTGATCACCCAGCAAGATTTAACCAGACAAGATCCTCTCCTGCCGGTTAAACCTTTTTTAATATCAGGCAGATTATTTTCATCCTTGTCTCCTAAGACAAGTGACCATTGAAACATGGGACTCCTGTCAGGAGATTTTTAGAAGTGACTCTTTTTTTGGGTCCAGTAAGACTGTAAGAAAATCACTTTCAGCCTTGCAGGAAAGCTTTTCATGATCAGTGAGACTATAAAAGATTGACTTTTAGTCTTTCTTTGAATTTTAATTGTGTCTGCCATTTGTGCATGAAAGAAAAGTTCTGGTTTCTGCGATATGTGATACACTCCTCATCTTATTCACACATAATAATTTAATGCTTCTGTTAGGTATTTCTTTATTGCCTCATTAATTTTGATTTTCACACGGATGAGTTATTTTTGTAGCACATTTTGAGACATTCTTTTGGCAAAACTTTTGAATGTATGAATACTTTTTAATTTATTTTCTCTTTGAAGGGGCAAATTAATACAAACTCATAAATCTTCTTTGTGAAAACTTTTTTTTCGGATATCCCTCTATAGCAGTGTTTTTCAATTACGGCCCCTGAAGTCCTCTAGAGCAGTGTTTTTCAACCTTTTTTGGGCAAAGGCACACTTGTTTCATGAAAAAAATCACGAGGCACACCACCATTAGAAAATGTTAAAAAATTTAACTCTCTGCCTATATTGACTATATATAAAGTAATTCTCTTGAATAGGAATCAAATAAACACAAAGAAATTATTTTATAATTACTTTATTATGAAATAAAAATTATAAAAATTATAAAATACTTTATTCAGTGCGAAACCTGGGCCTGTTTGGCTGAACACAAAGCTGATATTCTGGCTGGAATGGAAGAAAGACACACACGTAGCTCTTCGTCAACAGCTCTCAGTCTCTCTCTGTATTTGGTTTTTATAGCATACAAAAATAGACAAATATACCCTCCATCCCTTTTATTAAACCACAATAGCAGTTTTTAGCGCAGGGAGCTGCGCTGAATGCCCAGCACTGCTCTTGACGCTCATAGGCTCCCTGCGCTAAAAACCACTATTGCGGTTTAGTAAAAGGTGACCATATTGTAAAATATAGACAGCAGATATAAATTCAGAACTGTGCATAGTAAGTGAAGGGAAGTTTTCATCTCTGGGAATTTACCCAGTTAACTATTAAGTTATTTGGGCAAATTCCTTTGAAAACTGTGGTAATACTGCCTCCACTTTGCTAAATTTAAAATAAAATCATTTTTCCTACCTTGTCTGGTGATTTCTGGTTGCACTTTCTTCTTCTGACTGTGCATCCAATCTTTCTTCCCTTCTATCAGCCTGTATGCTTTCTCTCCTCCACACCTCATTCCCTCCCCCAACTTTTTCTTCCTCTCTCCCTGACCTTTCTTTCTTTTTTTCTGTTTCTCTTCTTTCCTTCTGTTTCCCTGCCTGCCCCCTTTCTTTCTTTCTCCCAGCCTCCTGTCCAGCAGTAACTCTCTTCCCTTCCTCCCCTCCCAGCAGCACCTCTCCGTCTCCCTCTCCAGTAGCAGCTGTCCCTTTTTTTTCCTTGCCCAGCAGCTTCCCAGATTCCTTTCCCTCCTCCCCTCCCAGAAGCATCTCTCCTTCTTCTCCCTCTCCAGTAGCAGCTGTCCCTTTTTTTATCTTGCCCAGCAGCTTCCCAGATTCCTTTCCCTCCTCCCCTCCCAGAAGCATCTCTCCGTCTCCTTCTCCCTCTCCAGTAGCAGCTGTCCCTTTTTTTCCTAGCCCAGCAGCTTCCCAGATTCCTTTCCCTCCTCCCCTCCCAGAAGCATCTCTCCTTCTTCTCCTTATCCAGTAGCAGCTGTCCCTTTTTTTCCTTGCCCAGCAGCTTCCCAGATTCCTTTCCCTCCTCCCCTCCCAGAAGCATCTCTCCTTCTTCTCCCTCTCCAGTAGCAGCTGTCCTTTTTTTTCCTGGCCCAGCAGCTTCCCAGATTCCTTTCCCTCCTCCCCTCCCAGATGCATCTCTCCTTCTCCTTCTCCCTCTCCAGTAGCAGCTGTCCCTTTTTTTTCCTGGCCCAGCAGCTTCCCAGATTCCTTTCCCTCCTCCCCTCCCAGAAGCATCTCTCCTTCTTCTACCCCTCTCCAGTAGCAGCTGTCCCTTTTTTTATCTTGCCCAGCAGCTTCCCAGATTCCTTTCCCTCCTCCCCTCCCAGATGCATCTCTCCTTCTCCTTCTCCCTCTCCAGTAGCAGCTGTCCCTTTTTTTTCCTGGCCCAGCAGCTTCCCAGATTCCTTTCCCTCCTCCCCTCCTAGAAGCATCTCTCCTTCTCCTTCTCCCTCTCCAGTAGCAGCTGTCCCTTTTTTCCCCTGCCCAGCAGCTTCCCAGACTGATAGTGGTTTTCTCCCCTCCCAGTAGCTCTTCTTACTTCCCAGCGCAGCGATTCACGAAGGCAGCCTCGGGTCCTTTGTTGTGTCGCGCCGCCTCTGAGGAAAGAGGAAGTTGCATCATCAGAGGCAGCCGCGACTCAGCAAAAGCCCCGAGGCTGCCTTCGTGAATCGCTGCGTTGGGAAGTAAAGGAGAGCTGCAGAGAGGGGAGAAAGCCACTGTCGGAGGCTCCCCAAGATCTCTCCGACCCAGCGCACGCTTCCGATGCTGATCTTGCCGGTCCTGCGCGGACCGGCAGGAAGTTCAAATGAGTCAATCTTGCCGGTCCTGCGCGGACCGGCAAAAATTTCCTGCGGACCGGCGGTTGAAGAACTGTGGATTAGATCGCCAAGACAAAGTGAGTCCTGGGTGATCGACTCACTTTGCCTTGGCGAGCTACTGGCGCCCCTGCCTCGGGCCCCCTGTAAGCTCCGGGCCCGGCGGCCCTGCGGCACACCAGGCAACATCTCGCGGCACACTAGTGTGCCGCGGAACAGCGGTTGAAAAACACTGCTCTAGAGCAGTGTTTTTCAACCTTTTTACACCTGTGGACCGGCAGAAATAAAAGAATTATTCTGTGGACCGGCATCGGTCCGTGGACAAGTGGTTGAAGAACACTGGGCTAAGTTGTGGGCCAGACCCTGCCCATCTCTACCTAATCAACACCCCAGACACCGCCTCCATAATAGTACTAATTGCACCCTGCACGTCCTGTGCCTCATCTGGAAGCCTTTCCTCTGATGTTGCAACGTCAGAGAGAAGGCTTCCGGTTCAGGCGCAGGATGCCCGTAGGAGCCACTGCCCGTGGCTTTGTGCACTGAATCAGTTAGGAAGAGGGAGCTGGCTCGAAGATAATGCTGCATCGATCGCACTGTGGACCGGCGGTTGAAGAACACTGTTTTGGGCCTGATGCACGTGCTGGCCCTGTGGACCGGCAGGAAATTTCTGTGGACCGGCACTGGTCCATGGACCGGTGGTTGAAGAACACTTCTCTAGAGTGACCATACTCATCATTCTGGCTGTTTTTAAGAACATAAGTGTTGCCATACTGGGACAGACGAAGGTCCACCAAACTAGAGTTACTAGATTTACTGTTTAAAAAAAGAGGGCATGCCCTATTCCACGCCCAGCCCAGCCCACCCCCACACAAACCTCGTGTCTTCTTCTCCAAGCTCTAGGCCATGTCTAGAGGGCTTCCTCGCATGTGTGGACATCGACACAATGACATCACTCTCATGCATGCAAGCATGTGATGTCATCATGTTGACATATGCGCATGCACAGAGACCATCCAGACGCAGCCCTGAGCTCAGGGCCTTCCAAAACCTGGACAAATTGCTGACAAATATCTTCCTACTTGGGGCCATGACAGCAATAATGCTTCACGACATTCATTCCTATTAGAACACCTGGTCTTGGTCACACTTGCAGATCACAGATAAACTCTATGGGGTTCATAATTTAAAAAAAAAAAAAATGGTTCAAAAAGTGGCCTAAATCGATACTTGGACGATCACAAAGACAGATCATCCAAGTACCGATAATCAAAGCTGGTTTTAGATGTATCTAAAACCAGATTAGGCCTTTACCCTACCTCTAAACGCCTAGAGCGAAATGAGGCTTTTTAGAGGAGAGGAAAGGGCGGAAGGTGGGCCGACCTAGACTTAGTCATACACCAACTATAACCAAAAGTTTAATAAGGTTGCCCAGTCGGAACTTATGCGTTTTGACTTAGACCAAGTCAAAATAGGTATAAGTTCCGAATAGAGGCCGCTGAGCTGATTGCGGCTGCCGCGATCAGCTCAGCAGCCCTGGCAACCTGCCCATCCCCCACCGCAATGATCACAGCAGGAGAGATGCCTAATCTCCCCTGCCGCGATCGCGATCCCCCTGAACTGCAGTGAACCGCGGCAGGAGAGGTGCCCAATCTCTCCTGCCGCGATCGCGATCCATCCTCCCAAAACCCGAAAATACCGGCAGGAAGGAACCCAACCCCTCCTGTTGGAAGGTGAACCCCCACCCCCCTCAAATCCGGGCAGGAGGGATTCCAGGCCCTCTTGCCCAGGATGCAATCCCCGTGACCCCCCAATGCCCCCCAACCCCAACGCCCTCGAACCCCAAATGGCCCCCAACACCCCCCCTCAACTTACTTTAAGTTGGACAGATTGACGGGTCCCAAGCCATATTTGAGGGGGTGGTGGGGAGATTGCCTTCCGGCAGGAGGGGTTGGGCTCCCTCCTGCCGGTATTGTCAGGGAGGTTTGGGGACTTGCGCCTCAGCAGTAGGGGTTGGGCTCCCTCCTGCTGGTATTGTTGGGGGGGGGGTTTGGGGACTTGTGCCTCGGCAGGAGAGTTTGGGCTCCCTCCTGCCAGTATTGTGGGGGGGGGGGACTTGGGCCTCAGCAGGAGGTGTTGGGCTTCCTCCTGCTGGTATTGTCGGCGAGGGGGGTTCGGGGACTTGTGCCTCGGTAGGAGGTGTTGGACTCCCTCCTGCCAGTATTGTCGGGAGGGTTGGGGTGTTGGCAGGAGAGATTGGGCATCTCTCCTGCAGTGGTTCACGGCAGTTCGGGGGGGATCGCAATGGCAGCAGGAGAGATTAGGCATCTCTCCTGCCGCAATCGTTGCAGGGGAGGGGGGAATGCTATAACCAGCTTCTTGGAGAAGGAATGGCTCCTCCTTCGCCTAAAAGTTCTTGATTTCAGCATTTGGGACGGGCAATTTTTGGGTTCATAATGTGTTCTAAGGTTAGACGTAGTGGTGGTCTGGGCGATTAAACTGCTGAATGCAGAGGTAGGACATTCTCAAAAAACACCTCATTTTGGACATTTTTTTTTTTTTTTTAGAATTTCCCTGCTGCTACTTTCAGCGTTTAGGGGCTTAGGCCAAAAGGGGACTTAGACGTTTTTTAAAAAAAATTATGCCCCTCCACGCAAATAGAGGACTACAAACTAAAAATCCTAATATACACAAACAAAATCCTAAGATGTCAGATATAGAAAGAAATTTATTATTAAAGATCCACTTTCACAAGAAAGATACAAAAATGTCATATATAATGTAGACAGTGCTGCTTTAGTTTAAAGGGATGTGTTTCAAAAAAATGGAGGAAAAGCCTCAGACAGAAGCCCTCCCACCGCCACAAAGGTGGATTAAGGTGGTTGGGTGATAACCTCCCTGGCAAAAAACCTCCATTTCACTCCCAAGTATAAAAACTTTAGCAGGGCTGTCTATGCAAGCTGATAGAAGAAAAGCTTTTCTTCTATCAATTTCTTCTAGCATCTTCCTTCTCTTTCCTCCCCATCCCTGCGGTCCAACATCTCTCATACCTTCCTCGTGCTATTCCTCCCCCCCCTCCCCTCCCCTGGATCCGGTGCTTGCTTACTGTTCTTCCCAGCAGTGCTGGTGTAACTCTTCAGGCCACCAGCAGCATGAGTGAAGTAAACACGCTACCTTCGGCAACCCAGAAGCTTTCTCTCTGCTACTGCTTTCTGCCTATGCGGGGACATGTAGCAGTAGCAGAGGAAAACCTTGTAGGTCACCAAAGGTAGCGTGTTTACTTCACTCACGCTGCCGGTGGCCTGAAGAGTTAGAGCAGCACCACTGGGAATGAGAAAGGAGATCAAGCACCAGATCTCGCCAAGAAGGAGGGGACTATCAATAGGTACGCGAGCCATCCAGGTCTCCACAGGCCGCCATAGGCTCATGGGCCTTGCAATAAAATCCACTTCTGTAGGGTTAATAATGTCCCGTTTCCCCAGACAAAAGTGGTAAAATAAAAAAGCCACCCGGACTCTCGACAGAGTCCCCAAAAAGAGGACATGTCCGAGGAAACCCAGACATCTGGTAACCCTACATGAAGCCCAGTATCCTGTTTCCATCAGCAGCCAACCCAGATCACAAGTACCTGGCAAGATCCCAAGGAGAAAAAACAGATTTTATGCTGCTTATTTGAGGAATAAGCAATGGATTTCCCTATGCCATCTTAGTAATGGCTTATGGACTGCTCTCTTAGAAAAGTATCCAAATCTTTTTTAACCTTGCTAAGGTAACTGTTTTCACTACATTCTCCGGCACAGAATTCCAGAGTTTAATTACCTGTTGAGTGAAGAAATATTTCTCTGGTTTTTTACATCTACTACTGTACTTAGTAGTTTCATTGCCTGGCCCCTAGTTCTAGTATTTTTCTGCTACTCTTTGCCTCTCTGCCCAAGCTCATGACACAAAGGGGAAAGTGGATGGGAGGAAAAAGCCACATGCTTGAATGAGAAGGCATTTTTCAGGAGATGGAAATGCCTACCATGGGTTATTCCCTAGAATGAAGTTAAGAGGTGATAGGCTCCAGAGTAATCTGAGGAAATACTTTGTTACGGAAAGGGTGGTAGATGCTTGGAATAGTCTCCCGGAGGAGGAGGTTGAAACAGAGATTGTATCTGAATTCAAGAGGGCCTGGCATAGGTACGTGGGATCTGTCGGAGAGAGAAAGAGATAATGGTTACTTTGATGGGCAGACTAGATGGGCTATTTGGCCTTTATCTGCCGTCATGTTTCTATGTTTCTATTCAATAGTGGGGTTTGTTTAATTTTACAATATTTATCTTTTTCAGAATGACACAATAAAAGGTTTGAAGACAAGCTGGTGGGGTAGATGTCATTGACACACACTGGTTAACAATGTCACAGTCTTGCATGGGAAGATAGTTGGGCGGTTCTCCTTCAGCTCAGTTGGATCCAAAGTGACTCCTGCTTAAAAATGAATGAAGACCACTGCTCTATAGCCTTTCCTAATGGACTAAATATATTTTGTCTTTTTCATTTATAATCAAAATGGGTACCAAAACCACTGAAACTATTACCTGACAATTAGCCCACTGGATCCCTATGAACTTAATGGACAGTATTTAGCCACTACCAGCCTACTGCATAGTGATGTACCTAGACCAGAATGGGCAGATAAATTAAGATAGGCCCCCTATAATACCATCTTTTCCAAGGCAGTAGAGACTGAGGGGAGGGTGACCCCATCAGAGCACTAATAAATAAGCTTGTCAAAAAGCAAACACATTCAATACTTACAAGGTTTGAAAATTAAGTTTGCGAACTCATTCTAGAAAAAAGTGCCTAATGCATCATTGCTGAATATCACTACAGTCACCTACGAAGTACTCCCTTTCGGAAGCTATTCACTGATGCCAGCACCTAGTCCACACATTAAAGTAGTTTTGGAACTCTTTTTCTGGAATGCCCATCAGAGCTGTTGTCATATTACCCTTGATGTCCTGAATCAAAATGCCTTCCTTTCAATATTTCCATTATCTTCGGATAAAGAAAAAAGTCTATGGGGGCCAGAATAGGTGAGTAGGGAGGGTGTTCCAATACAGTTATTTGGTTTCTGGCTTAAAACTCCCACACAGACAGTGCCATATGAGCTGGTGCATTGTCATGATGCAAGAGCCATGAGTTGTTGGCGAAAAATTCAGGTGGTTTTCATCTAACTTTTTCAAGCAGCCTTTTCAGCACTTCCAAATAGAAAACTTGGTTACCTATTTATCCAGTTGGTACAAATTCATAATGAACAATCCCTCTGATATCAAAAAGGGTCAGCAACATAAATTTGATCTTAATAATTCACAAAACTATAAATGGTTGCAACTGAAGCAAGCCATTCAGTCAGGGTTCCCTGAATGGAAAAATCTTAGTGATAAGTACAGTTTGCTTTTCCTGTGTTTTCAGGTGGACTTTCTGGGACACCAGGCTGCTCAGTGGTACAAATTAATATCTGGATTTATGAATAAAAAAAACAAAAACTGGTCTACGAGACATTTGGAGCATTGAGATTAAGCATCAAATCAATGCGTCCCAATGGCCATGAATTTGGTCTTGGAGATTGAGATGTACAGTGTCTGCATCTATGAGGCAAACTTGGTTTTTTCTGTTACATAGAGCATTTTGGACTCCGGTACGTTTACAAAAATTAGATAGCTCTAAGTCTAATAGATGTTGGCACTGTCATCTTGAAGCTGGTACATTGGATCATTTATTGTTTTTTTGTCCTCTAATTTATAATTTTTGGAAATCTATTTGGAGTCAAATTAATAAATTACTTGAGAACCCAGTAGCACTTTCATATGATACGATATTATTTGGTACATCAATGA